>NC_092772.1:60357958-60657958 GCF_047496795.1 Chiloscyllium punctatum | reverse complement strand
GAGAGAGAGGGAGTGTGTGTGTCAGAGGGAGTGTGTGTGAGAGAGAGGGAGTGTGTGTGTGGGAAAGAGAGGGAGTGTGTATGTGAGAGAGGGAGTGTGTGTGTATGTGAGAGAGAGGGAGTGTGTGTGTGAGAGGGAGTGTGTGTGTGTGTGTGTGTGTGTGTGAACACACATGGTGCAGACATTCCAATGGAGGGAGTTTCTTCTCTCTGTTGGATCTAAACTGTTCGTTGCTGAGAAGGGGAAAAACAAGGGAGAAGGTTACCAGCGGGTCCCCGTGACTGTTGACAGAAATTTAACGATGAGATTAAATGGGTATTTCACCCCGTTCTTCAGCTCCTCTCTGAATTTAGTCTGAGTCACAACATAAATACCTGTGTTTGTGCAAGTACTGAGTACTTGCAACATCTTTGATATGCGGTATACGGTGTAGTTCGGGTCAATATAGGAGTAATTCGGTATCATATCTGCAATTCGCCGGTAAATGATGTACGCAATATGTAACACCCATAACAGGATGAAACTGCCTGAAATGCTCAAGAGTAAAATAATAGATTTCCTATGACTCTTCATCTCGGGATCATTGTGCTCATCTCTGTAGCTTTTGCCCCGAAGTCCTCTTCGAACTTTACTTGCTACTGAACTGTGTCTGACTGTCATAACATTGAGCAGCAGAATTAAAAAGAAAGGGATACAAGGTGTTAAAATGTAATGAATCAGTTCTAACGCAGCCCATCCAGGGGATGTGTGGAAGCTTGGTTTAGTGACACAATTCCAGGGAACATTACCAATTACATATTCAGGTTCCTTCACAAAGCACCAAGGGACAGACTCCAAACAGCCCAGCAGGCTCACTGTTGCAATAACCACAGTCGCGGTTTTCTTGGTGCAATATTTTGTTTTCAGCTTCTCGCAACAAATGGCCACAAATCGATCCACGGTGAAAGCAACTGTGAGCCAGACAGAAACAACAGTGGCTGCCACGGCTGAAAAATAAATGACAATACAGAGAGGAGTAATGAAAATGAAGGAATCTGCAAAATACATTGAGGCTGACCACCTCAATAAGGGATCAGTGATCACGACAAGAAGATCGGTAGCTGCCATTCCCACAAGGTAGCAAGTGATACATAGCGAGAGACCACACTTGCCTCGGCATAGGATCACAATGGCCACCAGGTTAACTATCAGAGAGAAGGAGAGAGGAAAGATCAATTAGCAGCTGCACATTTAATTTTGTCTTTACTGCTTGCACCCTGTTCACCAGTCTAATATCCAAATCCAGCCAAACAGTGAAGTCTCTATCAATGTTTCAGTGCTTCTCCAGATGCTCCAAGCTTCCAGCTCTGCCTGCACAATTTTCATTTCATCTGCACACATGGAATGAAGACAATCTAAACTGTCTTCTGGATATCAACCCAATAAACTAACGCTCCTCATATTTTAGAGTGTACTGTGTATGATCCCTGTTGAGAAGAAACAAAACCAAAGATCCAAACAGACCAAACTGTCCAAGGGGAAAGGAAAACCAATGGACAAAGTTTCCTTCATCTAACTTTTATACTAATATCCAAAGCAAAGTCAATATATATTAAATATGAATTCAGGGCAAATTGCAGTAAGTTAATGGTTAACAGGTAGACAACTCAGCATGTATGTGACAAATTACAGCCATATTGTCTGTCAAGACAGTCCTGAAGAAGGGTTACATATGAAATGTCAACTTCTCCACCTCCTGGTGCTGCCTGGCCTGCTGTGTTCTTCCAGCGTACTGCCTGTATATTTAAGACTCTAACCTCAGTGCCTTTCCTTGCAAGATATGGTTTCCCAAAGACCAGATCTAAATTAAAAGGTGTTCCATGTGTACTTTCTTTGGCACAATGATACATTTCACAGAGGCTGGGAGTCTACTCCCCTTCATTCTTGACTGCATATATCAATTGAGACTTCCTTTTTCTGAACTGTCAGTGGAGACGTTATGCACTGTGGGCCAACTCACAGCTCTCATTTGTTTGAAAGTAACAGAAACAGTGAAAACTTTGACTTGCATATCACCCACTCCAACAGCCAGCCTTCGATTCTCATTTTCCAATTACATCACCATCTACTTCCCTTGCAAAAACCCACTTTCAGGGATCCATATTACATACCTTCCCTTGCATGGGAATGTTGGGTTTTTAGACCCTTTGCTTTGAACTCACACACACCAGGGCCTGTGAATCTTTCAACCCAATGTTTCTTACAGAAATCGACATAACCTGCAATATAATGCACGATCAATAATGATGGAAAAGTTATCAATCACTTCAGTTCCATATATCAGGACAAACCTCACCCTCAGAATACAAATCCAGCTCAATAATGCCCCATGCCCACCTCCTCCATTATAAACAGCAGAATATTCACTTATCAGAACACTTTATCGCAGAGAACAGGTGGTTTGATAAATGTAAGATGTGGTGCCTCATCAGTCTTTGAAAAAATGTTGATTTAAAAAATTACACTGCTGTGAAATTATTAAGACTTCCTGGTGGTCTGATTCCTGCTCTTAATACAGATATGTAATTCCAATTTGTTCAGGGAGAGAAGGACCCTGCAATATACCAACCTTTAATCAGCAAAGACAACTATCAATATAGCGTGGTCCTGTCAACATTGAAACAGCAGCAAATATGTTCTCATGCAACTGTTGGACAGACCAGATGGCTGTCTAAAACAGTCAAATGCAATGTCAGGAACAGCCAACAATAGATTAACAACACTATTAAATGTGATAACATCTTACCAGGAACTCCAACAGCTGAAATTAAAGGATAATAAACACGTCTTATCTCCCATAAGACAGAATAGCCCATTTCTGTGAAAGACAATGATTTCTATTGGTTTGTGCCCAAGACTCTGACAAGATCTCACACTGATCCACTCTGAATGGTTTTATATGGAGAATAAATCTCCACTGACATTGTTATTCACCTGTTCATTTAGATTATTTACAAGAAATTGAACAAACACATTACCTCACCAGACTCGTCTCTGAAGTGGTGAATGGAGAACAACTATTTCACGGTCCAGAAGCTATTGCTTGGGATTATCTCAGTAATGAAGCTGGAATCAGTTCATTTACTAATTTCATGTAATCTTCAAGAGCAAATTCACTGTCATCGATACAATTATAAATGTGACAGATTTCTCCACTCTTCAACTTTATCAGGGACCCCAACATTCGTGCTTCCCTTTGTGCTACAGTTTTCCATTCACAATACCAAGTCCCTACAATAGGAACAGATTGAATCCACATTCAGCATTTCAGCCTGTGAATAGCTGAGTGCAATAATAGAGGATTGCTAAGTATCCTCTGTCTGTTTTTCGGGATTCTGTGAGTGAAGGCGTGAGTGGGTGGGGTGGTAGGCCGACAGCTGAATGAGTTGGTACGTGTGTCAGGTAATGGGGGTGAGTTGGCAGGAAGGTCGAGGTGCAGGTGGGTGACTGAGTTGAGGAGTAGATGAGAGGGTAGGTGGATGCAGTGGCAGGTAGGTGAGGGGATAGATGGACAGTCAGGTCAGGTGGCCTGGTTCCCTCTGGGGTGAGTCTAATCCATCTGGAGTCAGTCAGTTAGGTTGTGGAGCTAGTCACATCTCACAGGTGAGATGGTTGGTCATACCATTATGGTAAGATATGTCAGAGTGCAGTCTAGGCTTCTAGGTAAAAACAATGACTACAGACGCTGGAAACCAGAGTCTAGATTAGAGTGGTGCTTGAAAAGCACAGTAGTTCAGGCAGCATCCGAGGAGCAATAAAATCGACATTTTGGGCAAAAGCCCTTCATCAGGAATACAGGCAGAGAGCCTGACGGGTGGAGAGATAAATTAGAGCAGGGTGGGGGTGGAGAGAAAGTAGCATAGAGTACAGTACGTGAGTGGGTGTGGGGATGAAGGTGATAGGCCAGGGGGAGGGTGGAGTGGATAGGTGGAAAAGAAGATAGGCAGGTAGGACAAGTCATGGGGACAGTGCTGAGCTGGAAGTTTGGAACTAGGGTGAGGTGGGGGAAGGGGAAATGAGGAAACTGGTGAAGTCCACATTGATGCCCTGGGGATAGAGTTTTTCAAGGCGGAAGATGAGGCGTTCTTCCTCCAGTCATCTGGTGGTGAGGGAGCAGTGGTGAAGGAGGCCCAGGACTCTGGGATACCCGCACCAATCAACCACACCGACCTGTGGCCCAACATTTCAACTCTCCCTCCCACTCTGCTGAGGACATGGAGGTCCTGGGCCTCCTTCACCGCTGCTCCCTCACCACACATTCATATTCATCTGATCGAAGAAATTCCTCCTCATCTTTGTCTTAAATGTGTGATCCTTATTCAGAAATTATAGCCTCTGGTCCATATTCTTCCACAAGGGAAAAAAAAACCCTCTGTCAAGTTGTCCAAGAATCTTGTATCTTCCAATAACATTGCCTCTAATTTTTGATATTTAAGTGGTTACAGACTCAAAACTACTCAAACTCTCCACATAAGACAGTTCCTCCAAACTGAGTAAGAACTCAGTTCACCTTGTCTGGGTGCCCTCCAGTAGCCAGTATACCTTTTTGGAGATAAGGGAGCCAAAGCCATTCAGAAGTTGTGCCTTGTACATTTTTTCACAAACCTCTGCACTTTTATGTTCCATTTCCTTTGGAATAAAGGCCAACATTCCACTCAGCCACAATGTCAGGTGTATTCCAGACCCAAGGCAGCAGCAATTGAGCAGGAGATAGATAGGCAATTTGCGAAGGTCTGCAAAATTATAATAGGGGATTTCAACCACCCCAATATTAATTGCAATAATCATACAATAAAAGGTTAGACAAAATAGATTTCTTCAAATGTATTCTGGAGAGCTTTTTATATCGCCATAAAGATGGTGATTGAAGGGACAGTGTTGAAGAGGGTGGTGCTGGAAAAGCACAGCCTGGTCAGGCAGCATCCAATGAGGAGGTGAATTCACGCTCCGAGCAAGGAGAGCTAATGCTCAAAATGTCGACTCTCCTGCTCCTCAGATGCTGCCTGACCGGCTGTGCTTTTCCAGCACCACACCCTTCTACTCTGATCTACAGTCCTCACTTTCTCCCTCAAGGGACAGTGACTGGCTCTGGGAATCTCTGCAGGAGTTCCTCATGGTAGTGTCCTAGGCCCGATCATCTTCAGCTGGTTCATCAATGACCTTCCCTCCATCATAAGGTCAGTCGTGGGGATGTGCAACCATCGTTGCACAATGTTCAGCACCATTCACGACTCCTCAGACTCTGAAACAGTTTGTGTAAATGCAACAAGATCCGGACAATATCCAGGCTTGGTCTGACAAGTGCCAATTAATTTTTGCACCACACAAATGCCAGGCTATGATCATCACCAATTAGAGACAATCTAATCACTGCCCCATGACACTCAATGGTGTTACCATCACTGAATCCCCTGCTATCCAGGTACTGAGCGTTATCATTGATCAGAATTACAACTGGTCTCACCACATAAACGCAGTGGCAACCAAAGCAATTCAGAAGCTAGGAATCCTGCAGTGTGTAACTCACTTGCTGACTCCCCAGAGCCTGTCCACCATCTACAAGGCATAAGTCAGGATTGTGATGGGAAATTGCCTGGGTGAGTGCGGCTCCAACAACATTCAAGAAAATTGACACCATCCAGGACAAAGCAGCCCCACTTGATTGGCACCACATCCACAAGCGTCCGCGCTCTCCATCACTTATGCTCAGTAACAGCAGTGTGTACTATCGACAAGATGCGCTGCAGAAATTCAAAGATCTTCAAACAGCGTTGATTGATTTGTTGTCATGTGTAGCAAAATACAGAGAAAAGCTTTGTTAACACGCTGTATAGTCAGATTGTAGGAGGCAAAGATGTACAAATCAAAAAGACCTAGACAGAGACATACAGGTTATATTGCACAGGGTGTGCACGGGGCAGCATCGAAGTCATCAAGATCAGTATTATTTGAGGATAGACATTATGTTCATTGATCAAAATCAGCTAGGAAAAAGTTGTTCCTGAACCTACTGGTGAATGTGTTCAGGCTTCTGCCTGACAGAAGAGATTGTAGGAAATCATTACCAGGGTGTGATGAGTCTTTGATGATGGTGGCAGCCTTTCCGTGGCAGTGAGCTGTGTAAGTGGAATCCATGGATGGAACGTTGGCTTTGTGATGGCCTGGGCTGTGCACACAAACTTCTGTTGTTTCTTATGCTCTTGAGCAGAACAGTTGCTGTCCCAGCCCATTATGCACCTGGACATTATGGTTTTAGTCGTGCATCTGTAGACGTTGGTGAATTTCTTGATGGAAATGACAAATTTCCTGAGCCACCTGAGGAAGAATGTTGTGGTGCCTTCTTGACCGTCACATCTACGTGGGCAGTCCAGGACAGATTGTCAGTTATCATCACTCTGAGGAACGTAATGCTCTCCACCCTTTCAACCTCAGTTCCATTGATGGGCAGACGTATTCTCCTTTATTTTCTGAAATCAATGATCACTTCTTCAATTTTGCCGACATTGAGACAGAGGTTGTTCTCATTGCGCCATGTTACCAAACCCTCTATCTTCCTTGTTGTTGGAAATCAAAGTGTTGGATTGGGGGAAGCCAGATTCTGTTAAAGTAAGGCAGGATCTACCCAAAATAGACTGGGACCAGCTAGTTGAGTGTAAATCTGCAGCACAGCAGTTCGGGTTATTGGGCAAGAGACAGCGCCAACATGTTCCCTCAGGGCGAAGTGTGGGAGCAACAAGCCCAGAGAACCCTGGATGTTGCAGAATATTCAGGGGGTGGATACAAAGGAAAGGAGAGATGCATAACAGTGACTGTGGAATCCACCTAACCTGCACATCTTTTGGTTGTGGGAGAAAACATACACAGACTACTGGAAGAATATGCAAACTCCACACAGTCGCCTGACGCTGGAATTGAACTTGGATTCCTAGTGCTGTGAGGAAGTAGTGCTAACCACTGAGCCACCATGCCACCCTAAATCATAAACCTGACTCAAACTTGAGTGTATGCAATGGCCCAGCCCTTTGGGGAAAAGAAGTGCAATGGTGATTCAATGTCAGAGAAAGACAAGTCTTCAATGAAAGACCCTTTGTTTTTAACTGTGCCCCATCATTCGAGTTTCGAGGAGGAAGTACCCTTTCTGAATCTTCATTGTCGAGCTGCCTTAAGATCTTATATGTTGTTCTTAAAATGCCGGTGTGTATAAACCCAATCTGCTCAACCCATCCTCATAGAAGAAACATTGAATATAAGAACAGGATGAGGCCATTCCATTCAATCTGGTCACGGCTGATCTTGCAAATCAGTCCCTTCTTGCTACTTTCTCCCTTTAATCCCGCAATTTATGTTTCTGTATCAAAAACATCTTTCCTGCATCTACAATTCTAATTCTGTTTAAATTTTCTATGAGATAAAGTCATACAGCATGGAAACAGACCCTTCGGTACAACTCACCTACGCTAATCATACCGAGATGTATTTGACAGCATTTGGCTCATATCCCTCTAAAACCTTCCTACTCATACACTAATTGAGATGCCTTTTAAAAATTGTAATTTTATCAGCCTCTGCAAATTCGTCTGGCTGCTCATTCCATACACGAACCAACCTCTATAAGAAGAGGTACACTGTGAGGTCCCATTCAAATATCTCCCCTCTTTGCTTCAACCTATCCCCTCTAGTTTTGGACTCCCCCAGCCAAGGAAAAGGCCCTTTGGTATTCACCCTATCAATACCCTTCATGATTTTATAAACCCCTGTAAGATCAACCCTCAACCTCCGAGTTTCCAGGGTAAAACATCCGAGCCTACTCAGCCACTCCCTATAACTCCCCTTAGATCTCACCTGATTATTCTCATCTCCAGTGAATATAATCTGAACCAATGTAATCTCTCTTCAAATGTCAGTTCTGCCATCCCAGGAAGCAGATTGGTAAATCTTTGCTGCACTCCCTCCATTGCCAGAACATTCTTTCTCAGTTGAGACGACCAGATCCGCACGCAAATTTCCTACTGAGGTCTCACTAAGGCACCGTGCAGTTGCAGCAAGACATCCCTGCTCCTGTACTTGAATTCCCTCACTCCGAGGACCAATATACCATTTGTGTCAATGTAACATAGTTCCCAGCATCACTCATTCCAGGAATCAGTCTAGGAGCCTTCAGGTAGTCTGACAGGAACCTGCTGTGTGAATGTTTAATGTGAGGAATCTGCGATTTTCTGAATAATGCCACTCGATTCAGCCCATTTTGTGTGTGTTTTATTTCTGTCTCCGTTTTTCATCCTGACATTTGGGGAGTATGATGTTACTGGAGTATAGCAACTTTGTACAATTTTCACTATTCCTGTACTCAAGTCCAAATCAAAATCCAACTGGGTGAAAGCAAACCGAAAGGACGGAGCTGACACTTTGGTAGCTGTGATTTACAGGCATTAAAGCAGTGCGTTTATCAATTAACGTTGGACAGAATACTTTTGATTCTTACATTCATTGTCAAGGCAGAAAAATGTCAAACTTGACTGTGACAATCCTCAAACAACTTGAACATCTGTAACAAACTACTGGAGAAATGCTGCCGGTCTTGCAGCATCTGTGCAGAGAGAAACAGAGTTAACGTTTCAAATCTGGTACTGGAACGCCATCCTGAATAGGAAATATGTTGCAGTTTCCTCAATTTCTCTGGTTCAAAATGCTGGAATTCCTTCCCTTCAGGGCACTGTGGGTCCACCGATATTACATGGACTGCATTGGTTCAAGAAGGCAGCTCACCACCATCTTCTCAAGGTACAACTAGGGATTGGCAAGAAATGCTGGGCCCAGCCAGCGATGCCCATGTCTGGTGAATGAATACAATGCTAATTTTCAAATTCAGCTGATGCTTCCACTCTTGTCAACAGCAACATTCCCACTGATTCCTGGTAAGGAATCTTGAACTAACTGACCACACACTTATCTGTTTGACCTGTTGATCAAATGGACTTTGGGCGTCACGGTGGCACAGTGGTTAGCACTACTGCCTCACGGGACCTGGGTTCAATTCCAGCGTTGGGCAATTGTCTGTGTGGAGTTTGCAAACTCTCCCTGTGTCTGTGTGGGCCCCCTCTGGGTGCTCTGGTTTCCTCCCACAGTCCAAAGATGTGCAGGTTAGGTGAATTGGCCATGTTAAATTGCCCGTAGTATTAGGTGAAGATTGGAGTGGGTCAGTGTGGGCTTGTTGGACCGAAGGGTCTGTTTCCACACTGTAAATAATCTAATCTTTAAATTGAATTTGAACACCCACTCTCCAATGGTCAGATCTGCCTTTCTATTGGTTATGTCTGCCCTCAGTCACTGGGGTTCTGTCTCTCTAATGGTCAGAGATGAATTCAGTTTTTGGTACGTCCTCTCTATTGGTCGCATTTGTCTTTAATTAGCACCTCTCTCCCAATCTGTTGGCAAATCCTGCCTTCAGACACTTATTGCCTCTCACTTTATTGGTCATTCCTGCCTTCAATCAGCAGTGTTTCCTCATTTTATTGGTTAACCATGCCTTCCGCCACTACCATTTCCTCATTCTATTAGTCAGAGAGGCCTCCAGTCACCATCTCTCTTCCTGTCGATTGGTCAGTACTGCCTTCAGTCATCAAACCTCTTCCTCTCTATTGGTCAGTCCTGCCTTCAGTCACCAACCCTCTTCCTCTGTATTGGTCAGTTCTGCCTCAGTCACCACCCTTTCTCCAGTCTATTGGTGAGGCGTGCCTTCAGTCATCAACCCTCTCCCTCTCTATTGGTCAGTGCTGCCTTAAGTCGTTGGTCCGATGTTTCGAAAGGTTCGTGAACTCACCGTCGTCTGTCCTCTCTATCGTTTGGCCAAGCCTGGCCTTGAGGTGGACAGTCAATCGACCGTTCCCTGTTCCTATTGGTCAGGACTGCCCTCAGTCACAGGCCTGCCAACGCGCTATTGGATAACCTCGCTTTCAGTCATCTGTCCTCTCATCTCTATTGGTTAATATTGCTATCAGTCAACGTTTCCCTCCCTGTCTATTGGTGAACACATCACAAACTCACGAGCAGAGGGAGGGAACACCAGCATGTGGTGACATCACAAAACTCTGCTGAAATCTGGAGGAATAACATCCCATCTTCAGATTGGACACTTTACAAACTTCTGGACTTAGTATTGAGTTCAACACCTTTAAATTGTGAACTCACTCCCATCCCTTTCCTTTCTTTCAGCTTTCCTTGTTACATTCCTCAGTCTCCATGTCCTCTCTCCTCAGTCCCTATCCCAGTGTCTCCTCCATCCCAGTCTGGGTTGTGCCATTCTCACATTCCCACCACTCAGTCTGAATTATCAACACCCTTTCTCCCCCAGCACTCCAAGACCCATTCTCCCACTATAGCATAGATGCTGCCCCCTCCACACTTCACATTGTAGGAGAGCGTTACTGGGTTGGGAGGGAGATTTGATGACGTTGGCAGCCTTTCCCCGACAACGAAAAGTGGAAATGGAGTCCATGGATAGGAGGTTGGATTCCATGCTGGTCTGAGCTGTGATCACAATCTTCGGGTCATGGACAGAACAGTTGCTGTACCAGGCCACGACACACCCAGACAGTGTGCTTTCGATGGGGCATCTGTAAATGTTAGTGAGGATCATTCTGGACATGCCCAATTTCCTAAGCCACCTGAGGGAAAGGAGATGTGATTGTGTCTCCTTCACAGTCACATCGATGTGGTAGGCCCAGGACAGGTTGTCGGTTATCATCGCTCTGAGGAAATTGATGCTCTCAACCTCCGTTCCGTTGATGTAGACGAGTGTGTGTCCACCTTTCTTCCTGAAGTCAATGATCAGATACCATTTCACAACTTGGGACAGAAACTTTATTGAACCAAAAGTCTTGTTGGATTGTTAATCTTTAATTAATAGTTAACATGGTAAAATCTCATTTTGGTAAAGTCTCTTTTTGGGAAAATGTGATTTGGATTCCTGAATCCAAGTTTACTTTTGATAATGAACAGGAAGAGAGTTTCGAGAATGTTTGACATCTAAACAGTTGGAGTGGGGTCTGTAATGCACTGCCTGGGAGGGGAGTTGAGGTGGGGAGCCTCACAAACTTTAAATTATCACTTAGTAGAGTACTTGAAGCAATGCAATATTCAAGACTACAGGCCTTCAGCTGGGAGGTGGGAGTAATGTAGGTAGTTATGTAGTTTTGGCAGGACAGACTTGATGATGTGTTCTAGCAGTGTAAGTGAGAGAAAGAGAGGACAGCCTGAGTGATATATATACATATATATAAATAGAAACTGAGGTAGAAAGGAGAGATAGAAAGGCAGAGAGACTAATAAGGATATATAGAAAGGCAAACAGAAAAAAGGACAGTTATATGGAGTCATAGTGATGTACAGGCACGGAATGGACCTTTCCGACAATATGTCCATGCCGACCTGATATCCCAATCCAATCTAGTCTCACCTACCAGAACCCGGCCAATATCCCTCCAAACCTTTCCTGTTTATATACATATCCAAATGCCTTTTAAATGTTGCAATTATACCAGTCTCCACCACTTCCTCTGGCAGCTCATTCCATACACGGTCTACCCTCTGCGTGAAACGTTGCCCCTTCAGTCTCTTTTATATCTTACCCCTTTCACTCTGAACCTATGCCCTCTAGTTCTAGTCTCCCCAGCCCAGGGAAGAGACTTTATCCTATCCATGCCCCTCATGATTTTATAAACCTCTATATGGTCACCCCTCTTGCTCCGACGCTCCAGGGAAAACAGCTGTAGACTTGTAGAGATATAAAGGCAGGCACATTGGTAAGAGAGAGAGAAAAACACAGATACCAAAGGGCATCCTCTACTGTATGTTTCTATAATCAATGCAACATTTAAACGTTTAAGCATATTTGGGAGTTTTGGATTCCAATGTGCCTTTACCAAAGATTTTGAGTCATAGTTGTGTCACACATTTTATCACAAGCAAAGTTTCTTGTTCTGGAAGGAAAATAAAACAGCTGCATGAAGCTGCCCGTGTGCAAAAGCAAATATTTAAAAACTATGTTAAGATTCTGGCAATATGCCTTGTTGCTAATTACCTCTCATTTCACAATGTCCACATTGAGCCTGAGGCTGTGTTATTGTATGTACCATTGTGGATTGAACACTCGGCGACGCTGCCCTCTACTTGTGTCATTGCCATTGGGTCCGTCCCTCCAGTCACCAACAGAGGGCAGTGTTTTAACACTTCCAAAACAGGAGGGAAACAAGTTTGAGAAATTTCTCCATCCCTTCACAACTCAGCTCCTTTCACGTTTATCTTCTCACTATCTCTCTCTGTTCATCCCTTTATATTCTGCATTCCCTGTCTCTCTACATTTCTCTCTCTATTTATCTTTATCTGTCTCATTGCCTTTCTATCCCTCATTACCTATCCCATACATTCCTATCTCTTTACCTCTCTCTGCATTTTCATCTCTTTAGCAGGCCCTCTGCCATTCTCTCTTTCTTGCTGAGTCTCTGCTTTTCAATCTCTCTGTTTCTCTGTCTTCTTATTTCTCTGTTCTATCTTGCTGTAACCATCTTTCTTCCTTTCTCTCAGTCTGTATGTCTTTATTTCTTTATCTGTCTCTCTGCCTTTCCGTCCTTCACTGTGAGTTTATCTTCCTTTCCATCTCTCTAAATCAGTCTCTCTCCCTTTCTCCCTCTAGCTATCTCTTTGCCTTTCTATCACTCTTTACTTTTCTCTCCTCCTTTCTGTTTCTCTTATCTGTTTCTTTTGTCTTTCTATCACTTATTATCTCTCTTCCTGCCTCTCTCTCTCCTACTATATATTTGTGGTTCTTGCAGTCCTCTTTTTCTCTTGCTCTGTGCCTGAGCAGATCCCCCAAACTCCGGCCTCACATTTTCGAGTTTGGAACCAAAGCAGACATCAGCAACAGCAGAAGCCATCAGTGTCCATTGGGAAAACGAGTGAGATTGTCTACTCAGTGTATCCCCAAAGTAGGTAGGGAATGTAGGGGGCCATATACGGCCCCTCGCCCACCCCAACAAGTCCCTCTGTTTTGTTTAAATGGGGAGAGTGAGCAGGGGAGATGGAATCGATGTCTCGTGTTGAGCAGGAAATGTTTTCTGGGGAAACAGGACAACAATTGAACGAGCAGTGACCGAACTCAGGAACTCTGTGAGCTTCAGTTAAAACAGTTGCTTCAAAAGAGATGTGACCGAGAAAGCAGCAATCAGCTGTTTTTAACTCTTCTCAAAAGTTGGCCGAGGGACAGGAGATTACCCCAATGCCATCCAATTCAAAGTTTGAGTCATGTATCTGATTTCCAATGATCCTGAGGGTGGAAGATTTGGGCCAATCACCTGGATCTTCTCAGCAGCAGCAATGATCCCCAGATTGTCATTGGTCTGATCAATATCACAATCTCTACAGGATCCCAATGCCTACCTCTGGCCCACACTCAATCTAACCATCTTGAAACTGGAAGGTTTGACCCTTGACATTGAGGAAACATCTTTGTGTTGTTCATACCTGTCAGTGGAAATGTCTTCCACAGCAATTCTCTTCACTTTCCTCATTTCCTTCATAATTTCATTTGAGATGTGGAGCAATTTCTTCAACCAGACAGGAATGAACCTGTGGAGATCTTTGCCACAAAAAAACAGTCAAAGCCAAAACAGCTTGTTTCAGGAAGGTGATAGATATAGTTCTGTGGGCTAAAGGGATCAAAGGTTATGGGGTAGAACGCAAGAACAGGTGACTGAGGTGGATGTTCAGCCATAATTATGTTGAATGGTGGAGCAGGCTTGAAAGGCTGAATGGCCTACTCCTGCTCCCATTATATTTGTGCTGTGTTCAATTGATATATTATTCTGCAATATTTTGGGAATGTGTGTGTTTGTGTCTGAATCTGAATGTCTGTGTGTGTGAGAGAGAGAGAAAGTGTGTGTGTCTCTTTGTGTGTGAGCGAGGTAGTAACTGTGTGGGAGAGGGAGTGTGTGTGTGTGTGAGAGAGAGTCTGTGTGTGTGAGAGGGAGTGTGTGTGTGTGAGGGAGAGGTAGCAACTGTCTGTATGAGTGTGTCAGTGTGAGAGAGTGTGTGTGTGTGAGAGAGGGATTGTGAGTGTGTGTGTGAGAGAGAGGGAGTGTGAGCGTGTGTGAGAGAGAGGGAGAGTGTGTGTGAGTGTGTGTATGAGAGATGGAGTGCATGTGTAAGTGAGGGACGGAGTGAGTGTGTGTGTCTGTGTGTGTGTGAGAGAGGGAGTGTGTGTGTTAGTGTGAGAGTGAGAGAGGGAGTGTGAGTGTGTGAGAGAGAGGGAGTTTGTGTCTGTTAGTGTGTGTGAGAGAGGGAGTGCATGTGTGAGTGAGCGAGGAAGTGAGTGTGAGTGTGTCAGTGTATGTATGTGAGAGAGAGGGTGTGTGTGTGAGAGTGAGAGAGGGAGTGTGTGTGTGTGTGTGTGTGAGAGAGAGAGAGGGAGTGTGTGTGTTCGTGTGTATGTGAGAGAGGGAGTGTGAGTGTGTGTGTGTGAGAGGGAGTGTGTGTGTGTAAAAGGGAGTGTGTGTGAGAGAGAGGGAGTGTGTGAGTGTGTGTGTGTGAACACACATGGTGCAGACATTCCAATGGAGGGAGTTTCTTCTCTTTGTTGGATCTAAACTGTTCGTTGGTGAGAAGGAGAAAAACAAGGGAGAAGGTTACAAGCGTGTCCCCGTGACTGTTGACAGAAATTTAACGATGAGATTAAATGGGTATTTCACCCCGTTCTTCAGCTCCTCTCTGAATTTAGTCTGGGTCACAACATAAATACCTGTGTTAGTGCAAGTACTGAGTACTTGCAACATCTTTGATGTGCGGTATGTGGTGTAGTTCGGGTCAATATAGGAGTAATTCGGTATCATATCTGCAATTCGCCGGTAAATGATGTACGCAATATGTAACACCCATAACAGGATGAAACTGCCTGAAATGCTCAAGAGTAAAATAATGGATTTCCTGCGACTCTTCATCTCTGGATCATTGTGCTCATCTCTGTAGCTTTTGCCCCGAAGTCCTCTTCGAACTTTACTTGCTACTGAAATGTGTCTGACTGTCAAAACATTGAGCAGCAGAATTAAAAAGAAAGGGATGCAGGGTGTTAAAATGTAATGAATCAGTTCTAACACAGCCCATCCAGGGGATGTATGGAAACTTGGTTTAGTGACACAATTCCAGGGAACATTACCAATTACATATTCAGGTTCCTTTACAAAGCACCAAGGGACAGACTCCAAACAGCCCAGTATGCTCACTGTTGCTATAACCACAGTCGCAGTTTTCTTGGTGCAATATTTTGTCTTCAGCTTCTCACAACAAATGGCCACAAATCGATCCATGGTGAAAGCAACTGTGAGCCACACAGAAACAACAGTGGCTGCCACAGCTGAAAAATAAATGACAATACAGAGAGGAGTAATGAAAATGAAAGAATCTGCAAAATACATTGAGGCTGTCTGCCTTAATAAGGGATCAGTGATAACGACAAGAAGATCGGTAGCTGCCATTCCCACAAGGTAGCAAGTGATACATGGCGAGAGACCACACTTGCCTCGGCATAGGATTACAATTGCCACCAGGTTAACTATCAGAGAGAAGGAGAGAGGAAAAGATCAATCAGCAGTTGCACATTTAATTTTGTCTTTACTGCTTGCACCCTGTCCACCAGCCCATATCCAATCATAGCAAACAGTGAAGCTTCTGTTAATATTCCAGTGCTTCTCCAGATGCTCCAAGTTTCTATCTGTTCCTGCACACTTTTCACTTAATCTGCACTGCATGGATTGAAGGCAATCTAAATCCTCTTCTAAATATCGGTCCAAAAAACTGCCTGTCCTTGATTTTTAAAGTGTACTGTGTATGACCCCTGTTGAGAAGAAACAAAAACAAAGATCCCAACATACCGAACTATCCAAGGGGAAAGGAAAACCAATGGACAAAGTTGCCATTATCTTACTTTTATACTAACTTCCAAAGCAAAATCAACATGAATTCATGGCAAATTGTAGTCAGTTAATAGTTCAACCAGTCAGCATATATGTGATAGATTACATCCACAATGTCTGTCAAGACTCCAAGTTCAGCTCCTTTCCTCGGAAGATTTGGTTTCCAAAAGAGTAAGTATAAATTAAAAGGTGTTCCATGTGTACATTCTTTGATACAGTGGTACATTTCACAGAGGCTGTGAGTCCACTCCCCTTCATTCTTGGTCGTATATGTATGGACTTCTTTTATCTAAACTGTCATTGGAGACATTATGCACTATGGGCCAATTCACAGCTCTCATTTGTTTTGAAGTGAAACAGTGAAAAATTCTACTTACACATCACCCACTCCAATATTCAGCCTTTGATTCTCTCATTTTCCAACTACATCATCATCTTCTCCCCTTTGCGAAAACCCAATTTCATCGATCCATTTTATGTGCCCTCGCTTGCTCGTGAATGTTGGGTTTTCAGACCCTTTGCTCTGAACTCACCCACACCAGGGCCTGACACTCCTCCAGCCAAATTCTTCTTACGGAAATCTACACAACCTGTAATATCATGCATAATCAAGACCGACGGAAAAGATATCAATCACTGTAGTTCCACAAATCAGGACAAACCTCTCCCTCAGAATAACTGTCCAGCTCCTTCATCAGAAGCACCAGAAGGTTCACTTATCAGAACACTATCACAGAGAATGAAAGTATTGATAAATCCATGTCACACATGGTGCCTCATCAATTTCTGAAAGTACGTTTCCAAAAAAAGCTTACACTGTAGGTTATTGCCAAAGAGTGAAATTATTAATACTTCCTGGTGATCTGACTTCTGCTCTTAACACAAGCATCCAATTCAATGTTGTGGTTCTGTTCGCCGAGCTGGGAATTTGTGTTGCAGACCTTTCGTCCCCTGTCTAGGTGACATCCTCAGTGCATGGGAGCCTCCTGTGAAGCGCTTCTGTGATCTTTCCTCCGGCATTTGTAGTGGTTTGAATCTGCCGCTTCCGGTTGTCAGTTCCAGCTGTCCGCTGCAGTGGCCGGTATATTGGGTCCAGGTCGATGTGCTTATTGATTGAATCTATGGATGAGTGCCATGCCTCTAGGAATTCCCTGGCTGTTCTCTATTTGGCTTGTCCTCTAATAGTAGTGTTGTCCCAGTCGAACTCATGTTGCTTGTCATCTGCATGTGTGGCTACTAAGGATAGCTGGTCATGTCGTTTCGTGGCTAGTTGGTGTTAATGGATGCGGATCGTTAGCTGTCTTCCTGTTTGTCCTATGTAGTGTTTTGTGCAGTCCTTGCATGGGATTTTGTACACTACATTGGTTTTGCGCATGCTGGGTATTGGGTCCTTCGTCCTGGTGAGTTGTTGTCTGAGAGTGGCTGTAGGTTTGTGTGCTGTTATGAGTCCTAGTGGTCGCAGTAGTCTGGCTGTCAGTTCAGACATGCTCCTGATGTATGTAGTGTGGCTAGTCCTTTGGGTTGTGGCATGTCCTCCTTCCGTTGTCTTTCCCTTAGGCATCTGTTGATGAAATTGCCGGGGTATCCGTTTTTGCTGAATACATTGTATAGGTGTTCTTCTTCCTCTTTTTGCAGTTCTGGTGTACTGCAGTGTGTTGTGGCCCTTTTGAACAGTGTCTTGATGCAACTTCGTTTGTGTGTGTTGGGGTGGTTACTTTCGTAGTTCAGGACTTGGTCTGTGTGTGTGGCTTTCCTGTATACCCTTGTGGTGAATTCTCCGTTCGGTGTTCTCTGTACCATCACGTCTAGGAATGGGAGTTGGTTGTCCTTTTCTTCCTCTCTAGTGAATTGGATTCCTGTGAGGGTGGCATTGATGATCCGGTGGGTGTTCTCTATTTCTGTGTTTTTAATGATTACAAAGGTATCATCTACATATCTGACCCAGAGTTTGGGTTGAATTTGCGGTAAGACTGTTTGTTCTAACCTTTGCATTACCACTTATGCTGAGTCCAGAGATGGGTGAGCCCATGGGTGTGCCATTGATTTGTTCATATCGACAAAACCCTAGCCAGAGAAACACTAGCCAACCTGCTGGACATACAGAACACACAACAAGACGGGGAACCTATCAACAAAGACGGCATACTCAAACTACTGGACCTGTGCCTCACAACACACTTCACATTCAACAACCAAATATATGAACAAATCAATGGCACACCCATGGGCTCCAAGAGGAAGAAGAACACCTACACAAGGTATTTGGCAAAAACGGATACCCCCGCAATTTCATCAGCAGATGCCTAAGAGAAAGACAACGGAAGGAGGGCACTGAGGATGTCACCTAGACAGGGAACGAAACTTCTGCAACACAAATTCCCAGCTCGGCAAACACAATCACAACAACAAGCACCCGAGCTACAAGTCTTCTCCCAAACTTTCATCCAATTCAATACTTGCATTCTAAAAGGATAACCCTGAAACAATACCAGCCTTTGCTCAGCAAATGCCATCGCAGATGTAACATTGTCCTGTGGAAATTGAAACAGCAGCAAATATGTTATCATGCAACTGTTGGACAGACCAGATCGCCATCTGAAACAGTCAAATGTAATGTCAGGAAGAGCCAATAATAGATTTTCATCACTTTTAAATGTGATAACAACTTACCAGGAACTCCAACAGCTGAAATTAAAGGATAATAAACACGCCTTATCTCCCATACTCCAGAATACACCATTTCTGTGAAAAACAGTGATTTCTGTTGGATTGTGCCCAAGACTCTGACAAGATCTCTCGCTGATCTGCTCTGATAGGTTTTTATATAGAGATTAAGTCTCCACTGACATTGTTATACTCCTGTTCATTGAGATTATTTCCATGAAGTTGAACAAACACATTATCTCATCAAAGTTGTCTCTGATGTGGGCAGTATGGAATCAGTTCATTTACTAATTTCATGTAATCTTCAAGAGCAAATTCACTGTCATCGATACAATTATAAATGTGACAGATTTCTCCACTCTTCAACTTTATCAGGGACCCCAACATTTGTGCTTCCCTTTGTGCTACAGTGTTCCATTCACAATACCAAGTCCCTACAATGGGACCAGGTTAAATCAACATTCAGCATTTCAGCCTGTGAATAGCTGAGTGCAATAATAGAGGAAGTGTTTCCTTTGCCCTCCTGCTCAAGCCTGTTTCTCTGAAAGTGATCACCTGCTCATTCAGCAAGGTTCCCCATCGGAGTCTGGTTAGCAAGGTTAGATATCATGGAATACAGGGAAAACTAGCCATTTGGACAGAGAACTGGCTCAAAGGTAGCAGACAAAGGATGGTGGGAGAGGGTTGTTTTTCAGACTGGAGGCCTGTAACCAGTGGAGGGCCACAAGGATCGGTGCTGGGCCCACCACTTTTCTTCATTTATATGAATGGTTTGGATGTGAACAAAGGAAGTATCGTTTGTAAATTTGCAGAAGACAACAAAATTGGAAGAGTAATAGACAGCGAATAAGGTTGCCTCAGATTACAATGGGATCTTGGTTAGATGGGGCATTGGGCTGAGGAGTAACAGATGGATTAATTTAGGTAAATGTGAGGTGCTGCATTTTTGGGAAAGCAAATCTTAGCAGGACTTATACACTTAGTTGTAAGGTCCTAGGGAGTGTTGCTGAACAAAGAGACCTTGGAGTGCAGGTTCATAGCTAGTTGAAAGTGGAGTTGCAGGTGGATAGGATAATGAAGAAGGTATTTGATATGCTTTCCTTGATTGGTCAGAGCATTGAGTACAGGAGTTGGTAGGTCATATTGCGGCTGTACAGGATGTTGGTTAGGCCACTTTTGGAATATTGTGTGTAATTCTGGTCTCCTTCCTATCGGAAAGATGTTTTGAAACTTGAAAGGGTCCAGAAAAGATTTGCAAGGATGTTGCCAGGGTTGGAGGGTTTGAGCTATAGGGAGAGGCTGAACAGGCTGGGGCTGTTGTCCCTGCTGCCTTGATGGCTCAGGGGTGACCTTATAGAGGTTTATAAAATGATGAGTGGCATGGATAGGATAAATAGACAAAATCTATTTGGGGTGGAGGAGTCCAAAACTAGAGGGTAAAGGTTTAGAGTGAGAGGGGAAAGATATAAAAGGAATCTAAAGGGCAATTTTTTCCCACAGAGGGTGGTGCATGTATGCAATGAGCTGCCAGAGGAAATGGTGGAGGCTAGTATAATTGCAACATTTAAAAGGCATTTGGATGAGTATTTGAATAGAAACGTTTAGATGGATATGGGCCAAGTGCTGGTAAGTGGGACAAGATTAGGTTGGGATATTTGGTCAGGAAGGATGAGTTGGATCAAGGAGTCTGTTTCCGTACTATACATCTCTTTGGCTCTATGTCTCTACATCGACTGTTGTCTCAAGTCAAATCAGAACTCTTTTAGTTCCTGGCTGTGTTACCTCTTCTCAATACTGACTTGTGAGCTCAAAGATAGAGATAGAGATATTACCACTTGATATTTGAGCTCAGTTCTTTGTAACAAATGAACACTTTGTGACTTTCACTGTCCTCGTCCTTTTGCAGTTGGCTGTTTCCACTACATTGAGAATACTCCATTCCACAATCTGTTTGCTATTTCCCGTTCACATGCTTGATGCTATCGCTGGATAAAAAATTACATTTCAAAGTTTTGGCTGATGGATTGACCTGAACTGAACGGCATGCAAAGTTTAAACATTTCTGAATGCCAACATCATAAAACCTTAGTCGATGGTCCCATTAATTTTCAATGTCGACTCTCTTGAATTTCAGAGAAAACTGGACTAAATTTAAGATGCAAAGTGAACATTCAGGCATTTGTGGATGATAGAATGATTGTGGTGCAGTTCCTCCAGCAAGCTGTTTGTCATCAGCTGAAATATGCAGATTTCCTGTCAAATAAACAGGAGATAGTGTGTGTCCAATATTTCAACCAATGTTATGACCAATGCTATTTAATGATCTATGGTGGCGTGGTTAGCACTGCTGCCTCACAGCATCAGGCACCCAGCTTTGTTTCTAACGTTCTGGAGTTTATATGTTCTCCCTGCGTGAGAGTGGGTTTCCTCTGGTGCATCTGTAAGTGTTGGTGAGGGTCCTTACGCACATCCTGAGCCGCCTGAGGAAGAAGAGGTGTTGTTGTGCCTCCTTGACCATTGCATCTATGTGGGAAGCTCAGGACAGATCGTCGGCCATCATCACTCTGAGGAATTTGACACTCCTCTCCCTTTCGCCAATCGTTGCACAATATTCAGCACCATTCGCAACTCCTCAGGCTCGGAAGGAGTTGCGTCTAAATGCAACAAGATCTGGACAATATCCAGGCTTGGGCTGACAAGTGGCAAGCAAAATTCTCACCACACAAATGCCAGGCTATGACCATCACCAATTAGAGACAATCTATTCACTGCCCCTTGACATTCAATGGTGTTACCATTGGGTTATTGTTGATCAGAAACACAACTGGTCTCACCACATAAACGCAGTGGCAACAAAAGCAATTCAGAAGCTTGGAATCCTGCAGTGATTCAACCTCAGTTCTGTTGATATAGATGGTAGGTGTGTATTTCTCCTTTCTTTCTGAAGTTAATGATCAATTCATTAGCTTTGTCGACAATGAGACAATGAGATGTTGTTCTCATTGCACCGCTTGACCAGGCTCTCTATCTTCCTTCTGTTTTTTGACTCATCGTTGTTGGATATCCGGGTTTTGGATTGAGGGAAGCCAGATTATATTAAAGTAAGGCAGGATCTAGCCAAAATAGACTGGGAACAGCTAGTTGAGTGTAAATCTGCAGCACAGCAGTGAGAGATCCTGGGCAAGAGACAGGCCCAACATGTTCCGTCAGGGCGAAATGTGGGAGCAACAGGCCCAGACAACCCTGGACATCCAAGAATATTCAGGACTGGATTAAAAAGGGGAAAAGAGATGCATAACGGTGACAGAGGGAACAAATCAATGGAGGCTTGAATGAAGTGTCGGAAGGGTGGGGGGTGGGGGGAACTCAAGGAAGCAATGTGGAGCGCAAAGGGGGAAAATGACAGAACATAGGCTGGTAACGTTAGGGAGAATCCCAAGGTATATCAAGGGGAAGAGACTAACCAGGGAAAGAGCAGGGCACTTTAGGGACTGGGTGGGGGGATTGGGGTGGGGGGGGGTGGGGGGGGGGATACCTATGTGCAATGCTGGAGGACATTGATAAAATGTTGAATGAATACTTCACTTCTGTCTTTGCTCGGGATAAGGACGGTGCAAGTGCAGAATTTGAAAAGAGGAACATGAAGTTCTTGACCAGATTGATACAAGAAGTGAGAAGATATTGAAGGTTTTGGCGGATTTAAAAATAGACAATTGCCGTGATCTGGTAGAGTTGCATCCTAGTCTGTTGTGACTGGAAATCATAGGGAGCCCGACCCAAATTTTGACATTTTTTCTCACCACAGGGAGTATGTTACTTGGAAGTACTAGCTTTCAGAGCGCTGCTTCTTCATCAGGCAACTAATGGGGCAGGATCATAAGACACAAATGAACACAGTGCCACGCAATTAAAATGGTATATTGAACAAACCTAGATTGCTGTTAAGCCTTTCATCTTTTAGAATGGGTTGCAGGTTTCGGTTTATTAATATGTAAATCCCAGAACTTCCTTGAAGTCACGTTCTCGATATAGCTTAAGGTTTTATCAAAGTAAAAGTGACATCTCAGCTCAGACAATGTATTTCTTACTTTGGAGATAGAACCAGTCTGACTCAAGATTAGGATACAAACAGACTCTAACCTGACACTTTTACTGCACTGTCTGTACAACAGGGTACTGGGTCCCTTCTTGTCTGTGATCTTCATAAATAATGTAGGTTAGAATGTTGGGGCTTGAGAATAAGTTTTCGGATGGAACGAAGATTGGCTGGGTGATGAACAATGAGGATGAAGGTGTTAAGTTACAAGAGGACAATAGCAGATTGGTCAGCTGGACAGATCAGGTAG
This sequence comes from Chiloscyllium punctatum, assembly GCF_047496795.1. Lineage (NCBI taxonomy): Eukaryota > Metazoa > Chordata > Chondrichthyes > Orectolobiformes > Hemiscylliidae > Chiloscyllium > Chiloscyllium punctatum. Next base: position 60,634,947 of record NC_092772.1, on the reverse strand, counting down.
CAGATGGAATTTCATCCCACTAAGTGTGAGGTTTGGAAGAAGGAACAAGCCAAGGGAGTACTCAAGGAATACTTGGAAGCTAAGAGGAATACAGGGGTCTTAGGCTTGTCCACACTTCACTGAAGGTATCAGGACAGATTAATAAGACACTTAAGAAAAAATATGGGCTGCTTGCCTTTTGTGAGTTGTGGCATGGATTATAAGACCAAGGAGGTTATGCTAGAGCTGTACAGGACTGTGATTAGCCCACTGATGGAGTACTGTGCGCAGTTCTGGTCACAACACTATAGGAATCATATAATTCCAACAGTGTGGAAAGAGACCATTCAGCCCAGCAAGTAGAGGTTTATAAAATCATGAGAGGCATGGATCGCATGAATAGACCATGTCTTTTCCCTGGGTTGAGGGAGTCCAGAACTAGAGGGCAGAGGATTAGGGTGAGAGGGGAAAGATATAAAAGGGACATAAGGGACAACTTTTTCATGCAGAGGGTGGTGTGTGTGTGGAATGAGCTGCTAGAGGAACTGGTGGAGGCTGGTACATTTACAGGGCATCTGGATGGGTATATGAATAGGAAAGGTTTGGAGGGATGTGGGCCGGGTGCTGGCAAATGGGGCTAGATTCCCTTAGGATATCTGGTCAGCGTGGGCCGAAGGGCCTGTTTCTGTGCTGTACATCTCTATGATTAGGGAGAGCAGCGTTTTTTTTTAATTTTAATTTGCTGAAGTTTAACATCGTTAAGACTTCAGTTGTGCATAAGTTGTTGGAAGTGATTATAAAAGATTAAATTTACAAACCTCTCGAGAGGCAAAAATTGATGAGGGATAGTCAGTATGGTTTTGTACGAGAAAAATCGTGGCTCACAGACTTGATTGAGTTTTTCAAGGAAGTTACCAAAAGAATTGATGAGGGCAGGGGAGTACATGTTGTTTGTTTGGACTTTAGTAAAGCCTTTGACAAGGTTCCACATGGTAATCTGATGAGTAAATTAGGTCACATGTGATTCAGGGTGAGCTTGCCAATTGGATATGTAATTGGCTTACCAGCAGGAGACACAGAGTACTGGAATATTATGTCCAGTTCTGGTCGCCCAGTTAAGGGAGGGTGTTATTAAGTTGGAGGGGGTTGAGAAGAGATTTGCTAGGATGTTGTTGGGTATGAGGTATAAAGAAAGGCTGGATAGGCTGGGACTTTTTTCACTGGAGCATGGATGTTGATAGAAGTTTATAAAATAATAAGGAGTATAAATAGAGTTAGTGGTAGTTGTATTTTCCCTAGGATAGGGCATTTCAAGACTAAGGGTACAATTTTAAAGTGAGTGATGAGGGATTTGAAAAAGTCATGGGGGGGAGCAAATGTTTTACACATGTTGGTTTGCATGTGGAATGAACTTCTTGAGGAAGTGGTGGATGTGGGTACAATTACAGCATTTAATAGATATTTGGATAAATACATGGATAGGAAAGGTTGGGAGGGATATGGGCCAGGAGTAGGCAGGTAGGACTGGTTTAGTTTGGGATTATGTTTGGTATGGACTGGTTGAACCAAAGGGTCTGTTTCTGTGCTTTATGACCAAGTTACACTTTATTTACACACGAATGCAATACTGCCTCATATACAATGAGGTACTGAAATAACTCCATGAAGATTGGTATCCCGTCAACAAATCACCCTTTATTTACCTGTGGAGAGCACTTGACACTGACCCAGCTAGCTCAGAGGTGTCTTCTAGCGAGAGCAGAGCTCCTGCCAATCCTGTTTATATCAGCCAGGTATGGTTATGTCAGCCAGGGCTCCCTGATTAGACCAGGGAGTTCCCAGTCGGAGAACTCATTCTCTAAGGTCCACCTGACTGACCCCATTCCTGTCACTAAATCCTTCTCCCTTGAAGTCCTGAGACGTAGGCCCATTCTGTCTCCTATAGCCTCTCCTGGGGTGGTTCCTCTGACTCTCCCTTAGATGCAGTTGGTGTCTACTGGACCATAAAACGCCTCTTGCACCCAGAGCTTCTTGGCTGAAACTCATTTTCTGTTTCAGGCAGTAATGGCGTCAGGGCTGCGACATCAGCCATCTTTGTTTCGTTGCCAGCGGTTTCCTTGACACTGAGTGGAGGGCGGGTTCTGACAGCATTGTCGGATGTTCTGAGGGGCCGGGTATGTTTTGCCCCTGCCTCGTTTGCGAGGTTCCAGCTTTCATGTGGTCCAAGTGCTTGCTCAGGACCGCTCCCCCTACCCGAACCTCGTTTGTCGCAGGACCTGACCTCGCATCAACCCACACCTCTTTACCCTTGCAGGGCCATTCCCGTAGATTCGACGCCAAACTTCATCCCCTGTAGGGAACCGTGCCTCTCTTTTCGATGAGTCTTGACTCCAGTGCTGGCGTTTCTGATGCCATTTCACCCCCAAGATCTGGCAGAATCAGATTTAACCTGGTGCAGAGTCTTCTCCCCATTAGCAACTCTGCCAGAGTGCTCCCTGTGGGCGCGTGAGGGGTGGTCCGACAATCCAATGGGAACCGCGACAGTTTGGTATCAAGTGAAGCTGTGGGCTGTTTCTTTAAGCCTGTCTTCAAAGGCTTGCTCTTCCCACAAGACCATCGGTTGATGGATGGAATGGACCTCTCCTTACATGCCGAATACCATTCACTTTCAGAAATTTTCAAATTCCCTGCTGCTAAATGATAGCCTGTTGTCTGTGACCAACACCTCTGGGAGCCCGAGTATTGCAAAATATGCTTGGAACCTTTAAAGACCATAAGACCAGAAGAAATAGGAGTGGAAGTAAGGCCATTTGGCCCATCAGTGAGGTAAAAACAATGATTCCTGATGAAGGGCTTTTGCCCGAAACTACTTGGATGCTGCCTGAACTGCTGTGCTCTTCCAGCACCACTAATCCAGCATTTGGCCCATCAAGTCCACTCCGCCATTCAGTCATGGCTGATGGGTGTTTCAATGCCACTTACCCGCACTCTCCCCGTGTCCCTTAAATCCTTGCGAGATTAAGAATTTATCAATCTCTGCCTTGAAGACATTTAACATCCTGGCCTCCTCTGCGCTCCATAGCGATGAATTCTACAGGCCCACCATTCTCTGGCTGAAGAAATGTCTCCTTATTTCCAGTTCTAAATTGACCCCCTCTAATTCTAAGACTGTGCCCACAAGTCCTTATATCCTCACATGACGGAAACAATTTCCCAGCGTCCACCCTTTTAAGCATTGTCCTCGAGTTTGACAAATAATCTCTATGCACGTCCAAACACTTTGAATGGACATTCATAATGAATAAGAACATACAGCCTACGAAAGGACCGGCAGTCAACATCCAATCAAGTCCATGGTTTAACCCAACCATTCCCATAGGGCAAATGGCATTTGGTGGGCCTTGCAGAATCGTGCAACTGCTTCCTGGTCAACATGTCCAGGATTCTCTCTCGGTCATCTTGCAGATTGAGTCAGTAGTTAGGAAGGCAAATGCAATGATAGCATTTATTTTGGGATGATTTGAATATGAAAGCAGGGGTATAGCTCTGAGGCTATGGTCAGGCAACATTTGGAGTCGTGTGCGGAACTTTGGGCCCATATCTCAGAAACAATGGACTAGCCCTGGAACATGTTCAGAGGAGATTCACAAGAATGGTCCCAGGCGTGAAGGGCTTAACATATGAGGAACGTTTGAGACTCTGGGTCTATACTCAATGGAGTTTAGAAGGATATGGGTAGATCTAATTCAAACTTACAGAATACTGAATGATTGGATTTGGGAAGGTGTGACCATTGATAGAAGAGACTAGAACTTGCAGGCACAGTCTTATAAAGGGACGATCTTTTAGAATGGAGATAGGGAGAAACTTCTTCAGATGGAGTGTGGTGAATCTATGAAATCTACTGCCACAGAAAGGTTGTGGAGGGCAGGTCATTAAGTATATTTAAGATGGAAATCAAAAGGTTCTTGATTGTTAAGAGGATCAAGGGTTACTGGGAGAAAGCAGGAGAAGGGGGTTGAGATGGATTACTGGGCTAATGGTAGACCACTTGGTAGTGTGGATGAGCAGAGGGATCTTGGTGTCCATGTACACAGATCTTTGAAAGTTGCCACCCAGGTAAATAGTGCTGTGAAGAAGGCATATGGCGTACTGGGCTTTATTGGTAGAGGAATTGAGTTCCGGAGTCCTGAGGTCATGTTGCAGTTGCATAAGACTCTGGTGCGGCCTCATCTGGAGTATTGTGTGCAGTTTTGGTCTCCATACTACAGGAAGGATGTGGAGGCACTGGAACGAGTGCAGAGGAGGTTTACCAGGATGTTGCCTGGTATGGTAGGAAGATCGTATGAGGAAAGGCTGAGGCACTTGGGGCTTTTCTCATTGGAGAAAAGAAGATTTAGGGGAGATTTGATAGAGGTGTACAAGATGATTAGGGGTTTAGATAGGGTTGACAGTGAGAACCTTTTTCCGCGTATGGAGTCAGCTGTTACTAGGGGACACAGCTGTAAATTAAGGGGTGGTAGGTATAGGACAGATGTTAGGGGTAGATTTTTTACTCAGCGGGTTGTGAGTTCATGGAATGCCCTGCCAGTAGCAGTGGTGGACTCTTCCTCTTTATGGTCATTTAAGCGGGCATTGGACAAGCATATGGAGGTTATTGGGCTAGTGTAGGTTAGGTAGGCTTCAGTCGGCGCAACATCGAGGGCTGAAGGGCCTGTACTGCGCTGTATTTTTCTATGTTCTAAACTTATCAGCCGTGATTGAATGGCGGAGCAACTTGATGGGCTGAATGGCATCATTTCTGCTCCTACATCTTATGGTCTTATGTAAGGTGGCCTTGACTCCTTTGTCAGTCCCTTGATTATCCCTAAAAGATTTCCGGATTTACTTAATGAGTACCTCACTCTAGCAGTCAATAATTAATCAAAAAATGTTGAGTCAATTGAGATGAATCTTTTTCTACCAACTCTGCCCCATCAAACTTGAGCCAGAACCTTTCACTATAATCACTGGTCACTGAAGCAGCTGCTCCTCATAGGAGACCAGAACCAAGGTTATACCCTTAACCTGTGGGGGTTCTCTGGTACAGGTTCTCGGCCTAGCTGAGGTGTTAAGCAAATTTAATACAGTGGAGGCGCTGGAATGTTAAATGTCTTCCAGACAGAAATCGATAAATTCTTAATCCCGCAAGAAATTAAGGGATATGGGGAGAATGCGGGTAAGTGGAATTGAAATGCCCATCAGCCATGATTAAATGGTAGAGTGGACTCGATGGGCCGAATGGCCTTACTTCCACTTCTATATCTTATCGTCTTATTGTCTTAATGGTTGGAATTCAGTGCATTTTTGTAAAGATTGGTTCTACAATCATTCATACAGCCACGCTGGTATCGACCTTCATTAGAACTGGGTGACCCTTTAACCAGACATTGACCTTGACTGGTTCTGATTTAGAGTTATAGAGAATTACAGCATGGAAACAGATCTTCACTCTAACTCTTCCATCTCAATGTTAAATTAATCTAGTCCCATGTGCCAGCATTTAGCCCATACCCCTCTAAGCCCTTCCTATTCATATACCCACCCAGATGCTGTTTAAATGCTGTAATTGTACCAGCCTCCACCACTTCCTCTGGCAGCTCAGTCCATACACGTGCCACCCTCTGTGTGAAATAGTTACCCCTTAGGTCCCTTTAAATCTTTCCCCTCTCAGCTTAAACCTATGACCTCTAGTTCTGGACTCTCTTGGGAAAAGACCTTGTCTGTTTACTCTCTCCATGCACCTCTATAAGGTCACCCTCAGCCTCCCACGCTCCAGGGAAAACAGCCCCAGCCTATTGAGCGTCCCCCTGCAACTCAAATCCTCCAACCCTGGCAACATCCTTCTAAATCCTTTTTGAACCATTTTGAACCATCTTTCCTATAGCAGAGAGATCAGAATTGCATGCAGTATTCCAAAAGTGGCCTAACCAATGTCCTTTACAGCTGCAGCAGGACCTCCCAACTGCTATACACAATGCACTGACCAATATTGCTAAGGATATTGCTAAGCAATTTAACTGTTCAAACCATGTGTAGTTGAACTTTCCAGGGTGTGCACGGTCCTGGATACAGGCCTATGAGTTCTCTTACTCAAGTCAGGCCTAGGGGTGTCTCTTTTGTTGTCTCAAGTTCATATACTGGCAGCAACTACAATGGCCTTGGCGAAAGTGAGGACTGCAGATGCTGGGGATCAGAGTCGCAATTTAGAGTGGTGCTGGAAAAGCATAGCAGGTCAGGTGGCATCCGAGGAGCAGGAAAATCGCGTTTCGGACAAAAGCCCTTCCTCAAACTACAATGGTCTGCCATCCTTAATGACAGTTTGACACAGCTTGGCTTTGTTTTTTTGGGTTTTTGCTGTGGGCTGACCTCTGTTCACGATATATTCTGAGTGAGGCTATGCAATCGCCTTCACTCAAGAGGAGTTCCCCAAACTCGGTCAGCCTGGCAAGGGTGTCCACTTCCATCGGAATACCATGCAACTGGAGTTGTGGACAGCGAAGAAGGATGTGGCAGGTTACAGCGGAATATAGATAAGTTGCAGAGCTGGGCAGTAAGGTGGCAAATGGAATTCAATGTAGCTAAGTGGGAAGTCATTCACTTTGGTAGGAGTAACAAGAAGATGGATTACTGGGCTAATGGGTAGACTACTTGGTAGTGTGGATGAGCAGAGGGATCTTGGTGTCCATGTACACAGATCTTTGAAAGTTGCCACCCAGGTAAATAGTGCGGTGAAGAAGGCATATGGCGTACTGGCTTTTATTGGTAGAGGAATTGAGTTCCGGAGTCCTGAGGTCATGTTGCAGTTGTATAAGACTCTGGTGCGGCCTCATCTGGAGTATTGTGTGCAGTTTTGGTCGCCATATTATAGGAAGGATGTGGAGGCACTGGACGAGTGCAGAGGATGTTTACCAGGATGTTGCCTGGCATGGTAGGAAGATCGTATGAGGAAAGGCTGAGGCACTTGGGGCTGTTCTCATTGGAGAAAAGAAGGTTTAGGGGAGATTTGATAGAGGTGTACAAGATGATTAGGGGTTTAGATAGGGTTGACAGTGAGAACCTTTTTCCGCTAATGAAGTCAGCTGTTACCAGGGGACACAGCTTTAAATTAAGGGGTGGTAGGTATAGGACAGATGTTAGGGGTAGATTTTTTACTCAGCGGGTTGTGAGTTCATGGAATGCCCTGCCAGTATCAGTGGTGGACTCTCCCTCTTTATGGTCATTTAAGCGGGCATTGGACAAGCATATGAAGGTTATTGGGCTAGTGTAGGTTAGGTAGGCTTCGGTCGCTGCAACATCGAGGGCCGAAGGGCCTGTACTGCGCTGTATTTTTCTATGTTTTCTATGTTTCTATGTTCTATGTTCTAACTCATTTGGCGCACTTGCTGCATTTTCCAACGGCAAAGCCACCTGTTTGAAGTCCATTTGGGCTTTCGCTGGTAAGCGCTTTTGCATGTTTATGCCATTAATCCCACACACCAAACGGTCTCTGTGCATCTCACTTCGGGTTAAACTAAAATCACAGGCCTCTGCAAGTTGTCTCCACCTCGTCAAAGATCCCAATATGGATTCCCCTAGTTCGCGAACTGCCAAGTGAAACCAATAGTGGGATCGTAATATTCCTTAGCTAAATCCTTAGCCATGGATTGAGATTGCCTGCTTATTGTGCTTCCTCTATGCTTTTTGGTACAAAATGTAATAAACTCCAGATTCCTTCACTATCTGCAAACAGGAAATATTGTACCTTTTAGTAATTTGAATGTGAACCTTGACCATAGACTGTACTCATTTGTTAGTTTTTGTTAGGAAATGTCTTAACACAATGTTGTTTTGTTCAATGTTTGACAGGCAGAGGTCTATTACTCCCACACACAGTTGTCTCTTGAGTCAGTCGATTTCCATCTAGCACATACATCAATGTTTCCGTAAACTGACTACCTTGACCTCTTCCTTTGAGTAAAAGAGGAACTACTGCAATGAAAGAGGGCTAATGCAGCGGTTCAGCCTTGGTGTGAGTTGATACTTGTTTTAAACATGTTTAAGTCAAGTCAATCATTAACCTTTTAGCAAAGCAGAAGAGATAATAGAGTGAAATCCCCCGATGATACAGCGTCAAATACCACAATCCTTCACTAACTGTTCCTCTTAGGTTTCTAAATAAGCTTTTGTATATTGTTTTTAAATTGTTTAGAATAAATGTTAGGCCTGATGCACAATCATCTCCAATTATTCACTCCACCCCATGTCCCTTCATGCAAACACTATTCCCCCCCCCCCGCCACCACTTGCCTTTAAGAGTTCAAAAATGTACTGTTCATTTCAATCAGCGGGAGATCGCAGAGAATAATCAGGCATCATTCTTCCTCCCCTCTGTTAAACCCTTTCCATTCCCACCAGCTACAGCGACCAGCTCTACATCTCTAAGTTGTTTCCAACTGATGTGGCACTTAATTGTGTCGGGATACAGACATGCCAAGGAAGGTCGAACATGGACTGGACCGAGCTAATCATAGAACCCCTACAGTGTGGAAACAGATCAGCTGGCCCAAGAAGTCCAAACTGACCCATTCCCTTACCCTATTGCGCTGTATTTCCCCTGACTAATGCATCTAACCTACACATCCCTGAACACTATGGACAATTGAGCATGGTCAATCCACCCTGACCTGCACATCTTTGGACTGTGGGAGGAAACCAGAGCACCCGGAGGAAACCCACGCAGACACGGGGAGAATGTGCAAACTCCGCACAGACAGTCACCCGAGGCTGGAATCGAACTCGGGTCCCTGGCGCCATGAGGCAGCAGTGCTAACCACTGAGCCACATACTTTTAATGATTTGCTTTACTTACAACATTCAAACAGTTTGCAAAAGCACAAAACCATACACACTATCTGTGGGCCAAAGGAGATTTGCATTTACTAAAGTGCTGTTTGAAATGGTCCAGCAAACCACTCAGTTGAGGGGAAATTAGGGATGGGTTGCAAATGCTGACCTTTACCAGTAGTGCTCATACCTCAGAGAAGAATAAACGGAAGTAAAGTTAGAATAATCACAGCGTTCTCCAGTACAGAAAGAGATCCTTTGGTCGAAATCATCCAAGCCGACCAGATATTCTAATTAAATCTAGTCCCATTTGCCAGCATTTGGTCCATATTGCTCTAAACCCTTTCTATTCATATACCCATCCAGCTGCCTTTTAAATGCTGTAATTGTACCAGCCTCCACCATTTTCTCTGACAGCTCATTCCATACATGCACCACCCTCTGCTTGAAAAAGTTGACCCCCTTCAGTGCCTTTTATACCTTTCCCCTCTCATTTTTAACCCATGTCCTCTAGTTTTCGACTCCCCTATCATAGCTATTGATACATCTGTGCTCCTGAAGGTTTTCTTTTTGAAAACCTCTATAAGGTAATCCCTCAGCGCTCGAGGGGAAATAGCCCTAGCCTATATAGCCTCTGTCAATAGCTCAAACCCTCCAACACCCAGCAACATCCTTGCAAATCTTTGTGGACTCTTTCAAGTTTAACAACGTGCTTGCTATAGCAGTGAGACCAGAATTGAACACAATACTCCAAAAGTGGCCGAACCACTGACCTGTACAGCCACAACATTATGCGCCAACTCCAATACGCATTGCAGTGGTCACATGCCAAGGTCTTTAAGAGGCTTCCTTTTCTTGGACCTTCTTCCTTTGGGCAGAGCTTCTCAAGGCTTCTGCAAATGCAATGTTAGACCTGCCACAACGTTTTCCTGGTGGCAATTACTGGGATGTGGTTGCCGGGGAGACCTGATCGGGGAATTGAATATCCAAGGGTACACTGTGTTTCAGAAGGGCAGGATAGAAGCAAAGGAGGTGGTGTAACTCTGTGACTAAATGGACAGTTCAGTGTTGTCGTGAGAAATTATATCTGCATTATGACAGGGGGGTAAGCTCTCCTGCTTAATTTAAACCAGCAACACAGAAAAGATTTCACAGCAATCTGTGAAAATTTGAGAGGTCAAGAACTATTTAAAGTAAAAATTAACAACTTTATTTCTTAAAGTACAACAAAGAATAATTAACTAACAACTATTTACAACTGTATTTTCTTGGAGTAATCGGTTGTGGAGCCAACCAACCCAGGAGCAGGCTAAACCAGATTTGTCAATGTGTAATGAGATGGGATTAATTAACGTGGTCAGAATGAAGCGTCATCTAGGGAAGAGAGATTATAACATGCCAGAATTTCAAATTCAGTTTATGGATGAGAAACTGGAATCCCACACAAGCATTTTGGAGATGAACAAAGGTAATCACATAGGCATGAGGATAGATCTGTCTTGAGTGGTCTGTGTGAGAATATTAAATGGTAGGACAGTTGATGAGCAGTGAAGGATGTTTAAAGAGACACTCAAGTATTCTGAACTCATTCCTCCAACCTATCTTTTGCCTTCCCCTTCTACAATACTAGTCTGATAAAATCTGTAAAATAAGATTGACAAAACAAAACTTCCTATCTCCAAATGAGGCAGCTTTTGGTTCTTCTCAGGTTACTGATCAATAAAAGTACCTTGAAGTGAGTTATTTTTCAGGTAGTCTGTACGTATTGGCTTGGCAGTTGTCCTCTCAACTGTCCAATTTTTTCTGGTCTTATATTTCCCAAAGCATCGGATTGAGTCATTGGCTTTTAAGATTGCCAATATACTCAATTCAAACTGGATTGGAATTTTTTTGGGGGTATAATTTAAACCAATTAGCCTAATTTGGATCTGTTTTTTCTCCAGGCAACCAGCTACACTAACTGCTGGACTAATAGGTTACATTATATCTTTTTTGCAGAACATTTGGTGCTGTCAGGTAGTTCTGTTGCTTTTCACTCTCTTACAGGTACAGTACGCCCACATCTTCATAACAACTGGACATGAAGATGCAGAATCAATCTGGGTAGATACAAGAAATAGCAAGGGGAAAAAAATCTGACAGGCAGTAATCTGGGTGCCCAAACACTAGGCCTGCATTTGGGGAAGGTATAAACTAGGAAATACGGGGGCTTATCAGAAAGGTATAGAAATCATTATGGTAAAATTCTAACCTGCATATGGATCGGAATAATCGAATGGCCAGGGAGAGCCTTGAGGGGAAGTTCATTGACTGTATTTTCTTGGAGTAATCGGTTGTGGAGCCAACCAACCCAGGAGCAGGCTAAACCAGATTTGTCAATGTGTAATGAGATGGGATTAATTAACGTGGTCAGAATGAAGCGTCATCTAGGGAAGAGAGATTATAACATGCCAGAATTTCAAATTCAGTTTATGGATGAGAAACTGGAATCCCACACAAGCATTTTGGAGATGAACAAAGGTAATCACATAGGCATGAGGATAGATCTGTCTTGAGTGGTCTGTGTGAGAAGATTAAATGGTAGGACAGTTGATGAGCAGTGAAGGATGTTTAAAGAGACACTCAAGTATTCTGAACTAAAATGTATTCCAGAAAGGAAGGATAATTGTAAGGCAGTAAAAATATTCCACGGCTTAGCAGGGAAGTTAAAGAGAATTTATAAAAAAAACAAAAACTAAGGCTATTATATTGAAAAGGTGGGTGGCAGACTGGAACTTTGAGAAATTATAAAGATCAATAAAGGATTATTATAAAGTTCATAAAAAGAGCAAAGGTAAATTATGGAAGAAAACCAGCGCAAAATGTAAAAAGGAAAAACTTCTGTAAGTATATAAAATGGAGGAGAGTAGCTAAAGTGAATCCCTTGGAAAATGAGAATTGGGAGATGATATTGGGGAACGTAGAACTGGCAGAGTCAGTAAGTTAATATTTTCCTTCAGTTTTCACAAGGGGAGGACACTAGTACCACCCCAAAATCAGCAGGTAATGCTGAGGTTATAGAAAGGGAGATACACAGAGCAATCATCATCACAAGGGAAAAAGTACTGAGCAAACTACTTAGAGCAGACAAGTCCCCAGGCCCTCAAAGACCCACATCCTCAGGTCTTAAAGGAAGAGACAGCAGAAATAGTAGATCTGTTGGTTATTATATTCCAAAATTCCCTGGATACTGGAAAGGCTTCAATAGATGCTAAAAAATGCTAACACAGCACCCTCCTTCAAAAAGAGAAAGAGGCAGAAAGTAGAAAGAAACAGAAACAGATCATTTTGTTTAACATGTGTTATTGAGAAATTGTTAGAATCCATTATTAAGGAAGTAATAACAGGGCATTATGAAAGTCAAAACACAATCCATCAGAGTCAGTGTGACTCTATGAGGGGTAAATCATGTTTGACTAATTGCCCAGAGTTCTTTGAAGATGTAAGAAGCAACGTGAATAATGGGGATCCTGTTGATGCAGTATATCTGGACTTCCAGAAGGCAATGGATAAGGTACTGCACAAAAGGTAAGATCGCATGGGTATGGAGTAATTTATTAACTTGGATAGAGGATTGGCTAACCAATAGAAAAGTTGAGAGAAATGGGTCCTTCTCCGGTTGGCAGGATGTAACTAATGAGGTTCGAAGGGTTTGGTTCTCAGGCCCAAGGTATTGACATTCTGTATTAATAACCTGGAAGCAGAGGCAGAAGGTACTGTAGCCAAATTTGGTGATGACACTAAAATAGGTAGGAAAGTAATTTTCAATGAAGAAGTAAGAAATTTACAAATGGACACAGATGGGACAAAATATGGGAGATGAAGGGTAGCATGGGTAAGTGTGAGATTTTGCATCTTGGTCAGAGGAGTAGAAAGGGAACTTATTCTCTAAATGGGGAGAAACTTCAAAGAGTACCTCTGGCCAGATGGATCTGAGTGCCCTTGTGTATAAATCACAGAGAATTAGTATGTAGGAACAGTAGGTAACAGGAAGACAAATAGAGTTTTGCCATTAATCACTAAAAGATTTGATTATAAAAGTAAGGAACTTTTGCTGCAACTGTACAAGGCATTAGTGAGACCGCACTTGGAGTACAATGTATAATTTTAGTCCACTTACTTGAGAAGGGGTGTAGTTGTATTGGACGCAGTTCACAGGAGGTTCACTAGATTGATTCCAGAGATGTGGGGTTTGTAAAGAGATATTAAGCGATTTAAGCCTGTACTCTCTGGAGTTCAGAAAAATTAGAGGAAATCTAATTCAGATATAAGATACCAAAGGGATTGACAAAGTTGGGAAGGATGTTTCCAATTTACAATGAGATGTCATAGCTTTAGGATCAGGGTCAGCAGATGTAAAACAGAGATGCAACAAAATCATCTCTCTTAACCTGTGGAATTCACTACCCCAGCATGCAGTGAATGCTGCGATGCTGAGTAAAGGTAAGGAGGAGGTAGACTGATTGGTAATTCGTAATGCATTAAAGGGTGATGTGGAGCAGGCAGAAGAATGGAGTGGGGACCAAGATGAGGCCAGCCACGATTGTATTGAATAGCGGAGCAGGTTTGACAGGCTGAATGGCCTACTCCTCCTCTGAGTTTTTATGCTCTTAACTTAAGAGTTTGAGATGCACAGGGCATGTAAGGAAGAACACTTTAACACAGCAAATAACAATGACTTGGAACTCACTCCCAATGAGGGCAATGGAAGCGAAGACAATGAGTAACTTCCAAAGGAACTTGGATGGGCTTTGGAAGGAGATACACTTACAGGGCGACAGGGATACCTTAGTGGCAACCATTGCAATGATGAATGACCTCCTTCTGGGCCATATGACCCCCTTCTGTGCCATAATCCAAGTGTCAGACATGGTTCCTTCATAGAGGTACTCAACACTGTTCACCAGACAAACAACTCATCTCTGGAATCAATCTACTGAGCCTCCTCTGGACTGCCTCCGATACTCAATTGGAGTCACTCAAGTAAATGTCCTCAGCCCAACCCCTTCAATCTGCTTCATCAGTGGGTTCACTTTCACCTTCCCTTTATAATGCACGGAGATGTTTATTTTTTAATGTGGTATTGGGTTCCATTCTCAGCTGGGAGCAATGAGAGCAAGAAAACAGTCAGTTTTTGAGCTGGTTTGTGACAAGTAACATACACCTCCCAGAGGAGAGAGTCAAGCCATCTTGACATTCAGTAGCATTGTGGAATCCTCCATCTATAACGTCCCGGGGAAATTACCGTTGACCATGAACTGAACGCTGTCAGCAATATCAATATCAAGGCGAATCCAAGATTGGGAATTCTGTGATGAGCAACTCATCAAAACAATATCCACCGTCCACGAGGCGCAATACTCCCCACTTGACTGGATGAGTGCAGTCCCAAAAACACTCAAGAGGCTGAACACCATCCAGGACAAAGCAACCCCACTTGATTGGCACCATACCCACCATTGTTGCTGCATTGTATAGCGCCTGCATGATTTGTTGGAATGCCTAACCAAAGCTTCTTCAACAGAACCTTACGAATTGCAACTTTTACTGCCCTTTTCCTGATTTGGAAACATACTGCCATTCCGACAAGTGTAACTGCTTCAAATACACCATCCTCAGCTCAAAGTGGGAATGCCAGGACACTCAGTGAAGAGCATGATGGGACATGATTTGACGTCCCTTGATCAGTATTGGCCATTGTGTACATGGATGTACAGTGACCATGGAGACTTGTTGCTATCCCCTCTCAATCAGATTTCGGTGGAGAATGGGAAAACTGGTCAGACTGTGGGAGACCTGGCCTTCCTCAGTCACAGAAATAGTCACCACCTCATCCACAACTGAAGGACTGAAGAGTTTAACCTGGGGAAAAGGGAGGAGAATTAGAGCGTGAATGTGCTTCCTGCAGCATTCCATCAGTCAGTGAACTGGATAACTGCCACTGTCTCCCGATAGTTTCACTCAGCGAAGTTAGCTCTTGACTGATTGAACTAGTTAAAGATTAACCTGGTTCATTGACCAGGGACTGCTGGCTGGACACTGTTTAGTACAGGGACCGACGCTGCTCTCACAGGATGGAGAGAGCCCGACTCACTGCCATTACTGTCTGGTCACTTCTATCTCTTGGTGAGAGTGCATTTTTCATGTTGGTATTGAGGGTTATGTAGGGACGATGTGGGGTGGGCGGGGGTGCTGGTGAGGATTATGTTAAATACAACGGATTTCACAGTCTTTCCCTGTCTCCATTTGGAGTTAAACTGGCTGAACATTAACCTGCGATTCTTCTTCCCCTTGTAGTTGACTCTGAGGCTTTGACCATCTCAGTGAGTAAGAGGCTGATTAATGCAGCAGTCGGAGACCCTGTGCTCCTGTCGGTGAGACCGTCGGAGAGGGTGAGGAGTGGATCTTGGAAGCACAACGGGTCAGATGTACTTGTGTGGATTAACAAAGCAGCAGACATTAATAATATTTACAGGGGACGGGTGGAGTTCTTACAGAGTAATGGCTCTCTCCTGCTCAAATCAGTCACTGCTTCAGACAGCGGAGAGTACAGCGTTACCATGAACTCATTCGGTGATGCTGTAGCGAATGCAACAATCATCCTTTCTGTGTTTGGTGAGTAACAGGAATGTTTTCCTTAACCAAGTCGTTCATGCATCGCTTGTTCACAGGCTGCGTGTGAAACATGTTGGTTTGGGATCATTTATTTTGTCGATCCTGGAAGTCGAATTCTGGCAAGGGAACCACTGAGAAATGTCCTTGTTCAGCAATGAGTAGGGCCTCTGTACCTTAGGTGAACACACACAGATTACAACCATCTACAAGACACACGACGGCAACTCCCCAAAACTCCACCGACATGACTTTCCAAACCGGTGACCACTTCCTCCTCAGTTTAACTCCCAAGCTTCCTCCCCCTACTGTTGGTCAGCTCAGCCCCAGCCAGTGTGAGGGAGACAGACTCTTATAGTTGTGAAGGGTTTTTTTAAAAAATCAGTTTGTGCATGGGATTATGGGCATCACTGGCTGGGCTAACATTTGTTGCTCACCCCTAATTGCTTTGGATAAAATGGTGTTGGGTAGCTTTTATGAACTTTTGTATTCCCCAGGCAGTGGTGGCTTCCACAGTGCAGTCGGAGTTTCGGGATTTTGAAACCTGGTGACAGTGAGGCAACAGAACATCTAATTCCAAGTCAAGATGAAAAACCTATCTATTTCTACCTTATAGAGCCATCAATACATATAGCATGGAAACAGACATTTCGATCCAACATGTCCATGCTGATTTATTTTCCCAAATTAAACAAGTCCCTCTTGCCTGCATTTGGCCCATATTCCTCCAATCTTCTCCAACCTTTCCTATCTGAGTACCTGTCCAAATGCCTTTTAAATTCACCTGCCACTTTCTATAGCAGTTCATTCCACATACAAACACACTCTAAGTGAAAAGGTTAGCCCCCCCCAGTTCCCTTTCCCCTCTAGTTTTGAACTCCCCCACCCCTAGAGAAAAGACCTTAGCTATTCACTTCCTCTCCTCATGACTTTGTGACCCTCCATAAGGTCACCCCTCGACCTTCTTCAGTCGAGTCTTGAATCCACTTAATGACACAGCCTCTGCAGTAAATGACCTTGTGGGAGCAAATAAATCAAGAAGCCCCAACTTTTTTTTTAATGTCAAAAATTTACTTTATTCATAAAATATTTTGATGATCTGTACAATTGGTCATGCCATACATCCGTAAACATTCCATTTCTTGGTATGCAGAGACAGAGTAATATGTACAGGTCGGTACGATTACATTTTTAGCTGAGGCGTCAGCAGAGCCCAAATGACTGCGTGGGCCCCCTGTTCTTCTTTAGGCAGGCAGATGTGACATGGTGGTCTTTCTTTTTTTTTGTGGTTCAACAATCAGTAACGTTTATTTTTTTTTTATTTCAAAAATATACTTTATTCATAAAAAGATTTGATGGTCTGTACATTTGATCATGCCATACATATGTCCACAGTTACAAACACAGATTCGAATTTATCCTTGTCATTTACAATCCTGTGCATTTTTCAATCTTGTACATATATTTGGCTGAGGCATCAGCAGAGCCCAAAAACACGTCCGCATGGGCCCCCTGTTCTTCTTTAGGCAGGCCGATCTTACACGGTGGTCTTTCCCCACCGCGCCTTGGCGGCAGCTGCCCCAAGCTTCAGCGCGTCCCTCAACACGTAGTCTTGGACCTTGGAATGTGCCAGTCTGCAACACTCGGTCGGGGTCAACTCCTTCAGCTGGAAGATCAACAGGTTTCGGACCGCCCAGAGAGCGTCCTTCACCGAGTTGATGATCCTCCAGGCGCAGTTAATGTTCGTCTCGGTGTGAGTCCCGGGGAACAGGCCGTAGAGCACGGAGTCTCGCATCACGGCGCTGCTCGGGACGAACCTCGACAAGCACCACTGCATTCCTCTCCAGACTTCCTCTGCATAGGCACATTCCAGAAGGAGGTGTGTGACAGTCTCGTCCCCCCCGCAGCCACTTCGAGGGCAGCGTGCGGTGCGGCAGAGAGTCCGGGCGTGCATAAAGGATCTCACAGGCAGAGCCCTTCTCACCACCAGCCAAGCCACGTCTTGGTGCTTGTTGGAAAGTTCTGGCGATGAGGCATTCTGCCAAATGGCTTTGACAGACTGCTCAGGGAACCGCTCGACAGGATCCGCCCTCTCCTTTTCCCGAAGGGTCTCAAGGACGCTACGTGCTGACCACTTCCTGATGGACTTGTGGTCAAAGGTGTTTTTCCTCATAAATTTCTCCACGAAGGACAGGTGATACGGAACTGTCCAACTACTCGGAGCGTTCCGCGGCAGTGAGGCCAGGCCCATCCTTCGCAACACCGGGGACAGGTAGCTCTTTTTTTTTTATTTCAAAAATATACTTTATTCATAAATGATTTGATGGTCTGTACATTGGATCATGCCATACATATGTCCATATTTACAAACACAGATTCGACTCTATCCTTGTCCTTTACAATCCTGTGCATTTTTCCATCTTGTATATATACATATATTTGGCTGAGGCATCAGCAGAGCCCAAAAAAAACGTCTGTATGGGCCCCCTGTTCTTCTTTAGGCAGGCCGATCTTACACGGTGGTCTTTCCCCACCGCGCCTTGGCGGCAGCTGCCCCAAGCTTCAGCGCGTCCCTCAGCACGTAGTCTTGGACCTTGGAATGTGCCAGTCTGCAACACTCGGTCGGGGTCAACTCCTTCAGCTGGAAGATCAACAGGTTTCGGACCGCCCAGAGAGCGTCCTTCACCGAGTTGATGATCCTCCAGGCGCAGTTAATGTTCGTCTCGGTGTGAGTCCCGGGGAACAGGCCGTAGAGCACGGAGTCCCGCGTCACGGCGCTGCTCAGGACGAACCTCGACAAGCACCACTGCGTTCCTCTCCAGACTTCCTCTGCATAGGCACATTCCAGAAGGAGGTGTGTGACAGTCTCGTCCCCCCCCGCAGCCACTTCGAGGGCAGCGTGCGGTGCGGCAGAGAGTCCGGGCGTGCATAAAGGATCTCACGGGCAGAGCCCTTCTCACCACCAGCCAAGCCACGTCTTGGTGCTTGTTGGAAAGTTCTGGCGATGAGGCATTCTGCCAAATGGCTTTGACAGTCTGCTCAGGGAACCGCTCGACAGGATCCGCCCTCTCCTTTTCCCGAAGGGTCTCAAGGACGCTACGTGCTGACCACTTCCTGATGGACTTGTGGTCAAAGGTGTTTTTCCTCATAAATTTCTCCACGAAGGACAGGTGATACGGAACGGTCCAACTACTCTTTCCCAACATAAAAGTGTCTTAAACAGTGAGAGTAAAAGTAGCTTCCAAAAGCGCAGATCCTGCCTGAACAATGTCGTTAACCCTTTCTTTGTGACATTGACATACAAAGTAGATTTTGAACGTTGAATGGTGAATCCCACGCAAAGCTGTACAAAAGGTTCCACACAGAAGGTAATCACATGAACTGGAAGCTGTTGGTATCTTTGGACCCAGCAAGGTTTGTGACTCAATGGGGAATTGATCAGTAAGTGATTTACATGAGCAATGTAAAGAAATGTTCTAAGGAATTTGATTGGAGCTCCTACTTTTTCTCATTTCTACAACTCATTCGGGAGTCAGTAATGTTTTTGTGCCACCCCAGTTGCTCTGGGATGGTGACGCTGAGCTGCCTTCTTCAATCGATGCAGTCCGTGTCTCTCGTGCTCTTTGGCCACTGTGCTCTTTGGGAGGGGGTTGACAGATTTTGACCCAGTAATATTGATGGTGTAATATAATTCCACATCAGTATGGCGTGTGAATTGGAAGGGAACTTGGTTTATGTTTCCGTCCATCTGCTTTCCTTCTTCTAGATGGTAGAGGTCACAGGAGAAAGTGAGGACTGCAGATGCTGGAGATCAGAGTCGAGAGTGTGGGGCTGGAAAAGCACAGCAATATTCTCCTGCTCCTCAGATGCAGCCTGACCTGCTGTGCTTTTCCAGCACCACACTCTCGACTCAGTAGAGGTCACAAGTTTGGAAAGTGCAGTTGAAGGAGCCTTGGTGAGTGGCTTTAGTGCATTTGGTAGATATTTATTATTTGATGCTCCTGAGTACCGAGGGTAAAGGTACATATTTCTCCCTTCCACCTGGAATTTCCACCAAGATTCCCATCCACCTTCCAAAGACCCATTCTCCCACTTCCAACAGACCCTTCCACCCAGACCATGTAACTCTCCACCCCCTCAGCTCCCTGCCTCATTCCTGATGAAGGGATTTTGCCCAAAACATCGACTCTCTTGCTCCTTGGATGCTGCCTGACCTTCTGTGCTTTTCCAGCACCACACCCTCAACTCTGATCCCCAGCATCTGCAGTCCTCACTTTCTTCGAAGAGAATGCACTGACAATAGTCAGTTGTAGTGAAGCAGACAATGTCTTAGAACTCCCTTACCCGTATGTGAAATAGGGCAGGGGGTGGTATTTATTAAGGTGGGGTTAGGAGCAGGCGTGGGCCATTCACCCCCCCCCTTGAATCTATTCCACCATTCCAATGGGATCATGGCTAATCTGGGCTCTGGTTCCATAAACCTTCCTTTGGCCCATATCCCTTAATATCTTTGCTCAACAAAAATACATCCATCTCAGGTTTAAACTTAACAACTGATCCAGCATTCACTGCCATTTTTGGGAGAGTGTTCCAAACGTCTCCCACCCTTTGTGTGTCGAAGTGCTCCCCAAAATCTCTCCTGAATGCTCTGTCCCTAATTCTCAGGTGATGTCCCCAAGATCTAGAATCCCTAACCAAATAGTTTATCTACCCTGTCTTGTCCTGTTGTGGTTGATGTAAGACAAAAACACCCCCCTACACATGCACACACCTCCATCTCGGGGAAGCATTGAAATTACTTTCAAAGAATAGATTTATGTGATTTACACCACTTGGCAGACACATTTTGTGGGTGTCATTGGTTAGGCCAGCATTTATTGCCCAGAGGGCAGTTAAGAGTCAACCACATCGTTGTGGATCTGGAGTCACATGTAGGCCAGACCAGGTAAGGAGAACAGATTTCCTTCCTTAAACGGCATTTGTTAATTTTTTTTTCTGCCAGTTACCAATTACATGGTCACTCTCTGATTCTTCATTCCAGATTTGTATTCATTCGAACCTGGACATTTTCCAGAACTCTGGAATTATATTCTGGCAATGATATCACTAGGGTTACCACCTACCCCATATGAAACTGGATGGAATTTATTGATTGCAAGGTCGATGCATCAAGTTCTGAGGAATATTTATTTTTGTCACTAGGATCTTGAAGCCACTGATTGACATCACATTGCTGTTTAAATCTAATGCACTCTTTAGCAGAAGTGAATGAGTCCACTAATGTTATTGAAAAGGTGAAGGAGCTGGCCAATAGGATGAAGAGGAAATGATGGCCAAGTGTTATTAATGCCAGACTGTTAGTCCAGACATTCAGCTGGGGACCAGGGCTCAAATTATGCATAGTAGATGATGAAATTTTAATTAATTTATTTTTAAACTCTGGCATTAAGAATCAATTAATGACCATGAAACCATTAATTATGGTCAGAAAAACCTAAATGGTTTATTCATGTTCTTTAGGGAAGGAAATCTGCCATCCTCACCTGGTCTGGCCTACATGTGACTCTTGATGTGGTTGACTCTCAACTAATCTCTGAAATGACACGGCAAGTCACTTAGCTCAAGGGCAGATCTGGATGGTAGGACATGCTGACCAGGCAGTGATGCACATGTCGCGTGAGTGAATAAAATAATCAGCAGGAAGTATTCGTTTCATTCTGAACATACACTTCCATTTTCCAGAAAAGGGACATATGGCTTGATACTTTCAAACCAGTGGAATTATATTCAATGAAATTCGATTAAAAAAAAAGCCTTAACAATAGAAAGCAAAATAGGGAGAGTGACTTCTCAGTGCTTTTCAAGCAATGTCCTGGCTGAACTGGAAAAGGAGTCAGGCGAAACTGGAAGACAGTGAGTTCCACTTCACTACATGGAGCTTGTTCAGCCAAGAATTCTCCAGCACCGAACCAACCTACAGCCTGACGTCGTAAGGTTTGAGACCTTTGTCATGAGTTTGGTAAAATACTCCAAATGAGAAGAAGACCTGAATACAGTTCGTTGGGCCTTGAACGTCAATATACTTCCTTGTTAAAAAATTGTCCGTTTCTGGAACATGTTTTTCATTTCCATTGCTTTCAGTGGAGAATAAAAATCTGTTTTTTTACATCTGCACTAGCTGATCTACCCTGATTACAGAGAAATTAAAAAATAAAACATGTTCACATTCGGAATGCTGATGGCATGAAGCTATCTACGGCTGGAGCTGTTCAATTAAAATAAAACCATGTATTTCATTATTCTATCTTCGATTAATTCTTCTGTTTCCAATCCACAGAGCCAATCTCCTCTGTGTCTATTATATCCAATGTTTCGAACACAGTGAAAGAGAATGACACAGTGTCCCTGAGGTGCCATGTAATGGGAGATTGGACCGAAATATGTTGGCTCTTCAATGGGAGTCTTGTCAACAGCAAAGGGAGGACAACATTTTCCTCAGGAAATGCCATGTTGATGATAATTCATGTTGACACAAGCAATACTGGCAACTATCGATGTATTGCACGTAGCCCTGTGAGTGAAAAAGCAAGCGAGCCCTATTCCTTGAGCTTGGAGAGTAAGTACAATGGATTCACATTGATTTGTATTGAACAATTGGGTGCTGCATTTTATATGTTAACAGTCTGAGCGCCTGGAGGTATTATATTGTGTTCACAGCCCTACACAACTACAACTTGCCTCCATCAGTAGCAATTGTGTCTCACAGCATTTAATATCAGATTCCGTTCCTGTCCTGTTCGGGTTAAATTCCTGTTCTGTAACAGGCTGGATGACACTGAGGTGAAGCCAATGGAGTATCTACATAGGACCAGGATCGGCCATTCAGTTCATTGAGCCTGTTCCACCATTCAATGGTTGATCTCCTGTCTAGCTCCATATACATGGCTTTGACCCTTTGCTCAACAAAGCCTTATCTATCAGATTTAAAACTAATAGCTGATCCAGCATCCACTGCCATTTGTGGAAGACAGTTCCAAACATCTGCCACCTTTTGGGTGTCGTAGAATCATGGAGTCATACAGCACAGAAACAGACCCATTGGTCCAACCAGTCCATGCCAAACATAATCCCAAATGAAACTGGCCCCACCTACCAGCTCCTAACCCATATCTTTCCAAAGCCTTTCTACTCATGTATATTACCAAATGTCTTTTAAACATTATAAATGGACCTGCATCCACTACTTCCTTAGGAAGTTCATTCCACCTTGACTGGGTCATCCACTTGACTAGATCACCATGCAGGCTGGGGGAAGGGCGGCAGCTCAGTGGTTAGCACTGCTGCCTCGTAGCACCAGGGTCCCGTGTTCGATTCCTGCCTTCAGCAACTGTTTGTTGTTTGCATGTTCTCCCCGTGGGTTTGGTCTGGTTTCCTCCCACAGGCCAATGGTGTGCAGGTTAGGTGAATTGGCCATGCTAAATTGCGCAAGTATCCAGTGATGTGAAGGCTAGGTGGATTAGCCATTGGAAACGCAGGGTTACAGAGATAGCTTAGGGGGTATGGTGGAATGAACTTCAGAGGATCCATGTGCACTCTATGGGCTGAATGGCCTGCTCAACACTGTTGGGATTTTACGATGGCTCTGTGTTAAACATTTACCCCTCATGTCTTTTGTAAATCTCCTCTCACCTTAAAATGTGTCCGCTAATCTTGAAATCCCCCATTCTGGGGAAAAGACAATTACCATTAACTCTATCTATACCTCTCATTATTTTATAAACTTCTATCAGGTCACCTCTCAACCTCCTCCCCTTTAGTGAAAAAGTCCAAGACTATCCAGCCTTTCTTTATAACTCAAACCTTCCATACCTGGCAACATCCTGGGAAATCTCTTCTGACCCCTCTCCGGCTTGATAACATCCTTCCTATAACTGGGCGACCAGAACGGGACACAGTACTCCAGAAGAGGCCTCACCAATGTCCTGTACAACCTCAACATGACACTCCAACTCCTATACTCAAAGGACTGACCCCTTGAAGCTATAAATTTACAGATGAACTACATTCCAAGAAACAGGACAAGGGCCAAAGTGCTTCCTAGCATCTCATCGGAATGTTCTGGCCCTAATTTTCAGACAGCGTCCCAAGTTCCAGAATCTCCAACCAGTGGAAATAGTCTATCTTTGTCTACCCTGTCCTATCCTGTTAATATCTAGGGTTGGAACCAATATATCGTCTCCTTACCAGCTGGGTGGCACAGTGGCTCAATGTTTAGCACTGTCCCATCAGCACCAGGGATCAGAGTTTGGTTCCAGCCTTGAGTGACTGTGTGTGAAGTTCTCCCTATGTCTGTGTTGGTTCCCTCCAGGTGCTCCAGTTTACTTCCATAGTCCAAAGATGTGGAGGTTAGGTAGATTGGCCATCGGAAATTGTCCTGTTGTGTCCAGAGATGTGTAGGCTGGGTGAGTTATCCGTGTGGGGATAAGGTGGGGTTTCCTTTGAAGTGTCAGTGCAGACTCGATGGGCCGAGTGGTCTTTTCGTGCTGTGTAGGAATTCTAGGTGCTATGATTCAGAAGGAAGTTAATTGATGGCCAAGAGTTGGAGGAAATTGGAGTTAAATTAGCTCTGAACCATCTTCCTGCCCATCTTTGAGTGGATTCTTTTGTGTCCACCTGAGACAACAGACAAGACTTGAGATTCACAAATGCTTCAGGAAGATCACATTTCAGACAGTACAGCACTCCCTCCCTCCTTTGTGGACATGTCCGTTTAGATTGTGGATAGTGCAGATGTGCAAAGTGACTGAGGGTTCCTGTTGTTCAGTCACCGAAGGCTAAGCCAGCTATAGGAAGGCTAATGGAATGTTAGCCTTTTCTGCAAGAGGATTTGAGAATCAGGATTTTGTGAACAATTGGCTGAAGTGTTGCTTGAGCCCATAACATTCTGAGGCGGGGAGAAGCGTATTATCGATGATCCAAAAAAGAAATCAAGATACCTTCTCAAAAAAGTGCATGTTGTCCACTTGACTAGGTCGCCATGCAGGCTGGGGGAAGCACGGTGGCTCAGTGGTTAGCACGGCTGCCTCTCGGCACCAGGGACCCAGGTTCGATTCCTACCTTGGGCAACAGTGTGGAGTTTGCACATTCTCACTGTTGGTTTCCTCTAGGTGCTCCAGTTTCCACTCACAGTCTAAACATGTGCAGGTTAGGTAAATTGGCCATGCTAAATTCCGCAAAGTATCCAGAGATGTGCAGGCTAGGTGGATTAGCCATTAGAAAGGCAGGGTTACTGGGATAGGTTAGCCATTGGAAACGTAGGATTACCGGGTTAGGTTAGCCATTGGAAACGCATTGGATAGGTTGGGGGGGGGGTGAGTGTGGATGGGATGCACTTCAGAGGGTCCGTATGTACTCAATGGGCCGAATGGCCTGCCCCCGCACTGTAGGGATTCTATGATGGTGAAGACAAAAATGTGATACATTGAGAATTGAATTCTTCTGAGTCTGAGAAAAAGCATTTGAGATGTTTACCATTCTACCAGAGGGTTAAACACATTTGTGGTATTGCAATTATACCCTTGTGAGTCCACTAAGAGTTTTTCTATCTCACCCATGAGGTGTGGGTGTTGCTGACATTACCGATCCCTAATTGCCCAGCGGGCAGTTACTGTCAACCACATTACCATGGGTCTGGAGTCACACGTAGGCAGATGTTCTTCCTCAAAGAAAAGGAGTGAATGGTTCAGAACAGGATTACAAAGTTGTTACCAGGGTTGGAGGGTTTGAGCTATAGGGAGAGGCTGAATAGGCTGGGGCTGTTTTCCCTGGAGTGTTGAAGGCTGAGGGGTGACCTCATAGAGTTTTACATTAGGGGCATGGATAGGGTAAACAAAGTATTTTCCCTGGGGTGGGGGAGTCCAGGACTAGAGCGTATAGGTTGAGGGGAAAGATATAAGAGAGACCTACAGGGCAACTTTTTCACGCAGAGTGGGGCGTGTATGGAATGAGCTGCCAGAGGAAGTGGCGGAGGCTGGTACAATTGCAACATTTAAGAGGTATCTGGATGGGTATGCGAATAAGGAGGGTTTATAGGGATATGGTCCAGGTGCTGGCAAAAGGGTCTCGATTAGGTTGGGATAGCTGGTTGGCATGGACTAGTTGGACCAAAGGGCCTGTTTCCGTGCTGCCACAGCTCAATGACTCTATCGCTAGATTGGGATTTATTTTATAACCACAGTTGCATGTTGACATTAGGCTAGTTTTTAGTTTTTTATGAAAAAACATAACCTATTTTTCAAATTAACCCGTTCTGAGTTGTTGTTACACGCCTCTGGAGTGCGTGGGTCTTGAACCCAGAACTCCCAATCCAAGGGTAGAGATATGACCACGACATCACAAGAGGGCCCTATCTTAGCTTTTGAATTTGTTTTTAACTTACCTATTTTACTAATTAACTTTATCAGAGACTTTATCACACTGTTCTGGAGCAGGTGGAACTTGAACATCAGCCTCCAAACCAGGGGTAGGGTTATTACCACTGTACCACAGGAGGGCCCTATGCTCGTTTTTTTTATTTAACTTACTTTTCTAATCGACATGTTCAGAGGTGCTGTTACACTCCTCTAGAGCAGGTAGGTCTTAAACCCTCCCAGTCCGGAGTAGGGATACCACAAGAGGACTATTTGCTAGCTTTTTATTCCAGATTTAAAAAAAAAAATCGGATTCATCTGCCACTATGGGATTTGAACCGAGGGCAGAAAAGAATTGTCCCTAACCCAGAACAATAAACTGGAGCTCAGGTTTAGATTAGAATCCCTACAGTATGGAACCAGGCCCTTTGGCCCAACGAGTCCACACCGACCCTCCAAAGAGCAACCCACCAAGACCCCATTCCCCGACATTTACCCGTGGCTAATGCACCTATGGGCAATTTAGCACGGCCAATTCACCTAACCAGCACATCTTTGGATCGTGGGAGGATACCAGAGCACCCAGACATGGGGAGAATGTGCAAACTCCCCACAGACGGTTGCCCAAAGTGGGAATTGAACTCGGGTCCCTGGCGCTGTGAGGCAGCAGCGCTAACCGCTGAGCCACCGTAGCACCCAATTATTAACCCACTACTGCAGCACCACCTCATTCACCTAAATGGTGTCACCTTGATCTGTAACGCAATGAACTTCTTTTGCAGATCAGACCAGTTCAAAGGATAGCAAAGGATACTCAGGATGGCTTTTGGTGATACTCGCGCCATGTCTAATAATGTAAGTAACTCCAGCTGGATTCAATCTTCACAGTAAAACTTAATGGTGCTGCCTACTCAAAGCAGCACTTTGAAGTCAACACAAAAAGCTCACTCGTAATTATGTTGAAACGTTTGAACGTGGGGAAGGTAATTAAGCTGCGTCGTTCTGATCGTTGCAGATGCTGTGTGGTCTTCACCAGGAACAGAATAAGCTGTTGTGACCAGCAATGCTCCTGCTCCTTCCTCAGCAGGTGAGAGTCACGTTTCTTCAGAAGCTTGCTGTAGAATTTCACCCCTTGAGTTCAATCAGAGTGGGCAGGCAGCACGTTAGAGAAACACGCCGAAATTTCAAAAAAGCGAGAATGTGCAATAAGACCTGGGTGTCCTTGTATACCAGCCGCTGAGAGTCGGCATTGCAGCTCCAGCAGGTAACGAGCAAGGCAAATGGTGTGATGGCCTTCATAACGAGAGGACTGGAGTGCTGGAGCATGGATCTGGATTAGACTGGTGCTGGGAAAGCGCAGCAGGTCAGACAGCATCCGAGGAGCAGGAAAATCAACCTTTCGGGCAAAAGCCCTTCATCAGGAATGAGGCAGGGAGCCTCCAGGGGTGGAGAGATAAATGGGAGGGGGGTGGGGTGGGGCTGGGAGAAGGTAGACAAGAGTACAATGGGTGGATGGAGGTGGGGGTGAAGGTGCTAGGTTGGAGAGGAGGGTGGAGCAGATAGTTGGGAAGGAAGATTGGCAGGTAGGACAGGTCATGAGGATGGTGCTGAGTTAGACTAGATTAGATTACATTACAGTGTGGAAACAGGCCCTTCGGCCCAACAAGTCCACACCGACCCGCCGAAGCACAACCCACCCATACCCCTACATTTATCCCTTACCTAACACTACGGGCAATTTAGCATGGCCAATCCACCTGACCTGCACACCTTTGGACTGTGGGAGGAAACCGGAGCACCCGGAGGAAACCCACGCAGACACAGGGAGAACGTGCAAACTCCACACAGTCAGTCACCTGAGGCGGAAATTGAACCCGGGTCTCTGGCGCTGTGAGGCAGCAGTGCTAACCACTTGGCAGGTTGGAACTGGGGTAAGGTGGGGGGGGGGGGTAGGGGTAATGAGGTGAGTCTGTTTCAGGACATGGTTGAAGAGCTGTAGGGCAGAGGAGATAACTTGGGGGTTGCAGTAAGAGAGAGACTCACTCCTTGCAGAGAGTAGAGCATAGCTTCTTCAAGATAGGCATCCTTGCAAAGGCCTTGCTGCTATTGTACAGCGCCTTTGTGAGATCACAGCTGGAATACTCTGTGCAGTTTTGTTTTGTTTATCTGAGGAAGACTGTTCTTGCTGGAGCGAGAGAGAGTGCAGCAAAGTAATAACAGGCTAATTCTTGGGATGGCAGGACTGATGTTTGAGGAGAGGTTGAATTGGTTAGGAATTTCACCGCTGGAGTTCAGAAGAATGAGGAAGGAGATATAAACAAATACAATTGTAACAAGACCAGATATTGTGAAACTTGAAAGGGTTCAGAAAATACTTACACGGATTTGCCAGGGTCGGAGGGTTTGAGCGACAGGGAAAGGCTGAATAGACTGGGCTGCTCTCCCCCGGAGCGTCGGAGGCTGAGGGGTGACCTTATAGAGGTTTACAAAATCATGAGGGGCATGGATAGGATAAATAGACAAGGTATTTTCCCTGGGGTGGGGGAGTCCAGAACGAGAGGGCATAGGTTGAGGGTGAGAGGGGAAAGATTTAAAAGGGACCTAAGGGCCAACTTTTTCACTCAGAGCATGGTACATGTATGGAATGAGCTGCCAGAGGAAGTGGTGGAGGCTGGTACAATTACAGCATTTGAAAGGCATCTGGATGGATAGGAAGGGTTTGGAAGGATATGGGCCAAGTGCTGGCAAATGGGACTAGGTTAGGTTGGGAGATCTGGCCGGCATGGACGGGTTGGGCTGAAGGGTCTGTTTTCGTGCTGTCCATCTCTATGGCTCTAAGACTAGAAAGGAAGGATGTTCTCAGTGACAGGGGAGTTCAGAACCAGAGGTCTGCTGTCCCATAACACGGGGTAAATCATTTCGGAGAAATCTCTTTACCCAGAGAGTGGTGAGCCTGTGGAATTCTCTATCACAGAAAGCAGCCAACTATTACACAATTTTAAGGAGGAGTAGGATATAAGAGGTTAAGTGGATCAAAGGGTATAGGGAGAAAGTGGGAGCAGACCTTGGAGTTGGATGATTAGCAATGATCTTAACGAATGGCTCAAAAGGCTGAATGCCCTATTCCTGCTCCTCTTTTCTACGTTTCTATGAGTGTTTTACCAAATATTATGTCAATGCAACGATATTGGAAAGAGTAATTTGCAGAGAAACCCGTCTATTCAATCTGACTGGGTCATGCTAACATTCATATCTCTGCACCATCTCATATATTGAGCTAAAATCTCTTCAACACATCTGGAGGCTGATACAATTACAACATTTAAAAGGCCTCTGGTGGGTATATGAATAGGAAGGGTTGAGAGGGACGAGCGCTAGCAAATGGGACTAGATTAATTTAAGATATCTGGTTGGCATAGACGTGTTGGACCAAAGGGTCTGTTCTGGGCTGTATATCTCTATGACTCTATGACTCTAAATCAGTGCTATTCTCGCCCCCAACCTCTCTGTTCTGCCACTGGTTTCGATCATGGAATTGTTGTGAAAGTAAATATTTAAGTAAGCATTTCACAAACTGTACTTTCCAACCCCCATTCCACCAAATCTCATCTGAAATGTCAGCATAAATAAATCTTTATTAGGTAAAAACAATGACTGCAGATGCTGGAAACCAGATTCTGGATTCGTGGTGCTGGAAGAGCACAGCAGTTCAGGCAGCATCCGAGGAGCAGTAAAATCGACTTTTCGGGCAAAAGCCCTTCATCAGGAATAAAGGCAGAGTGCCTGAAGGGTGGAGAGATAAATGAGAGGAGGGCGGGGGTGGGGAGAAAGTAGCATAGAGTACAATAGGTGAGTGGGGGAGGGGATGAAGGTGATAGGTCAGGGAGGAGAGGGTGGAGTGGATAGGTGGAAAGGGAGATAGGCAGATAGGACAAGTCATGGGGAGAGTGCTGAGCTGGAAGTTTGGAACTGGGTTGAGGTGGAAACTTCCAGCTCAGCACTGTCCCCATGACCTGTCCTACCTGCCTCCCTTCCTTTCCACCTATCTGCACCACCCTCCTCCCTGACCTATCACCTCCATCCCCACCCCCACTCACCCATTGTACTCTTTACTACCTTCCTCCACCCTCCCCCTGACCTACCTCCTCCATCCCCATCCCCATCCACCCATTGTACTCTTTACTACCTTCCTCCACCCTCCCCCTGACCTATCACCTCCATCCCCTCCCCCACTCACCCATTGTACTCTTTACTACCTTCCTCCACCCTCCCCCTGATCTATCACCTCCATCCCCATCCCCATCCACCCATTGTACTCTTTACTACCTTCCTCCACCCTCTCCTCCCTGACCTACCTCCTCCATCCCCTCCCCACTCACCCATTGTACTCTTTACTACCTTCCTCCACCCTCCCCCTGACCTACCTCCTCCATCCACTCCCCACTCACCCGTTGTACTCTTTACTACCTTCCTCCACCCTCCCCCTGACCTATCACCTCCATCCCCATCCCCATCCACCCATTGTACTCTTTACTACCTTCCTCCACCCTCCCCCTGACCTACCTCCTCCATCCCCATCCCCATCCACCCATTGTACTCTTTACTACCTTCCTCCACCCTCCCCCTGACCTATCACCTCCATCCCCATCCCCATCCACCCATTGTACTCTTTACTACCTTCCTCCACCCTCCCCCTGACCTACCTCCTCCATCCCCATCCCCATCCACCCATTGTACTCTTTACTACCTTCCTTCGTTCTCCCCCGACCTATCACCTCCATCCCCTCCTCCACTCACCCATTGTACTCTTTACTACCTTCCTCCACCCTCTCCTCCCTGACCTATCACCTCCATCCCCACCCCCACTCACCCATTGTACTCTATGCTACTTTCTCCCCACCCCCACCCTCCTCTAGCTTATCTCTCCACCTTCAGGCTCTCTGCCTTTGTTCCTGATGAAGGGCTTTTGCCCGAAACGTCGATATTATTGCTTCCGTATTTAGGGTCCACTTGCTTTCTTAATGCAAGCAAGGATATTGAGACAGCAGTGCAAGCGGGTGGCATAGTAACTCAGTGGTTAGCGTTGCTGCCTCACAGCAGCAGGGACCCTGTTCCCCTCCACCCTTGGGTGACAATCTGTGTGAAGATTGCATGTTCTGCCTCTAATGTGCGTGTGTGTGTGTGTGTTTCTGTCAGGTGCTGTGGTTTCTTCCCACAATCCAAACATGTGCACATTAAGTGGATTTGCCATGCCAAGTTACCCATTGTGTTCAGGGCTGTGTGAAATGTGCATGGGAAATGCAAGGTTCCAGAGCTGGGGATGGATCTGGGTGGGATGTTGTTTGAAGGGTCACTGTGGACCCATTGGGCCGAACGGCCTGTTTCCACCCTGTCGAGATTCTATTTTTAAAAAGTGTGAAATAAATTCGCAAGAATCATGCGAGAACTAGGGGCAATAGTCACTGGGGAGAATTAAGCATTTCAGGCTTTTACCTCAGCAAAGAGAAACGCCTTCTTAAAGAACTCTTGGAAATGATTAGAAAATTTGAGTCTAACACTAGAGAGTATAAATTAACCAAGAATTAATTCAGTAGAGAATTCAAGAGAAATGTCTGTCGGGAGAGTGGTGTAACAAGGAACATAGTACCAATGAAGAGTAATTAGGATGATTAGGATACAAATGGATGCATTTAAGGCGAGTTTACATAAGTACATGATGAGGACTGTAATGGAAAATAATGATGATGCAGTTTGATGCTATAGGCTTGGTAGATTAGATTACTTACAGTATGGAAACAGGCCCTTCGGCCCAACAAGTCCACACTGACCCGCCGAAGCGCAACCCACCCATTCCCCTACATTTACCCCTTTACCTAACACTACGGGCAATTTAGCATGGCCAATTCACCTGACCTGCACATCTTTGGACTGTGGGAGGAAACCGGAGCACCCGGAGCAAACCCACGCAGACACGGGGAGAACGTGCAAACTCCACACAGTCAGTCGCCTGAGGCGGGAATTGAACCCAGGTCTCTGGCGCTGTGAGGCAGCAGTGCTAACCACTGTGCCACCGTGCCGCCCTCACCTGTGCATCATAAACAGGGCCCCAGGCAATTTCGTATGCAGTTAGTTCTATGCAATATGTAATTAGAGAGTAGTTAGTTTTAACTATCAACTATAAATTGTTGACACTGAGCATTTTAATAATACAGTGAATATATGAATCAATTTTAAATTAAGTTAGTGGTTTTCTGGTTGTTCCAGAACTAATTTCAGGGGAAGGTGCTGCTCAGAATGTAACACAGATACCAGCAGCTTCCAACCAAAGGCAACAACTCTTTCCTTTACATCCATCTGCCGATTGCTCCACAAGCTCACGTTCACACTCACACGAACACACACACACACACATTCTCACACTTGCACATTCACACACAGACACAGACACACATACATGCGCACACACATATGCACACACGGAGCCTCTCTCTCGTTCTCACATACACACACACAGAGCACCACTCTCTCCCTCACATACTCATTGCCACACAGACAAACACACACTGTCAACACACAAATGCATTGACACCTCCACTCTTGCACACACACACACGCAAGCACACTCTCATATACACACACTCATGCTTGCGCATTCACACACACGCTAACACATGCAAACACTCACACACCTACTCACACGGGCACTCACACACATTCTCATTGCCATCCATGCTCATACCGACAAACGCACAGCCATGCACACACATACAAACTCACACTGACACACACACAGTCATGTGTGCGCACGCACACATACACACACAGATCCACAAATTCACACTGACATACACACAACCATTCGCGCACACACAGACCCACAAACCCACACTGACATACTCACACTGATGCACACAAACACAGACATTTACACTAGCACACAAATAGGCACACACACTCACATATACGCACTATACTAATGCTCGCAAACACAGACACACATACAGATACCTACAAATGCGTGCAGACACATGCACATAAGTGTACAATCACACACATGCACAAAACACACACACACACAGACACAAACTGGCGCGCACACACACGCACATACGCGAATGCATAGACACACACATGCATGCATTCATTAAATAATGAGTAATCAATTGTGTCTACTTCAGTTGTTTAATCTTTGAAGCTACAGTAGACGTAAGTATGGATAATATTCTGTCAGCAATAGTTCCTTTGTTACACTCTGTCATAAAATTAAATTTGTGGACAATTGCCTTTCATGTGAACAACATGTATTATCAGACAATAAATGCTGCAAAAGATGCATTTTCTTTCTCCAGTAGGTATTTATTCTATTTTTGGGTGTCGTGCTGTAACCGAAAAGCTTCGGACAACATCACTAACAGTGGGGAAAGCAGGTAAGAGGTCCTTTCTCTTTGGGAGAAGGCTATTCTACTTGTGAAATTAGAATTAGTTCGCAGGATGAGCCGAATATCTAGACGCGAAAACTTACTCCCCTCCCAGGTCACCATGATACTGACAAGCCATCTGAAGCCCAGAGTGGACCCAGTGAGATTTTCTGCTGGGCAAATGTTTTACTGCATGGGGCTCTGAGGGGATGAAAACATTGTAGACACTTGTCCCACTATAGGCAGTGGCTGTCTCTCTCTCTCTCTCTCTGTTCTGATACCATTAAAGAGGCAATTTAAATTTTATTCTGTTGTTTCAGCTGTAAGTTGCAATGGTGTCCGATCACTGCAAATTTAGTTTGGGCATAAAACATGTGGGTCTTTGTTTGATCAGAGCCTGATCATTCCAATTGTAGATTTTGGTAGTTCAGAAGGAGGCCGTTCAGCCGATTGTGTCTGTTCCAGCTCTGGAAAGAGCTACCTAATGAGTGCCATTCTCCATAGCCCTCTAAATTCACCACTGTCAAACATGCGCCCACTCTCTTCCTATGGAATCCACCTTTGCCACTCTCCCAGACAGCGCATTCCAAATCCTAACAACTCTCTGAGCAAAAACATTTAGACAGGTAGATGGATAGGAAAGGTTTAGAGGGATATGGGCCAACTGCAAGCAAATGGGACCAGTTCAGTTTGGGATTGCTGCTCGGGTGAGTTGGACCGAAGGGTCTGTTTCTGTGCTGTATGACTCTATCACTCTGCGTTTCTCCTCACCTCACTCCGAGCTCTCTCGCTGACAATCTTGAAACTGTAACCCCTACATACCGACTAGTGGGAACAGAATAGTCTACTTTACCCTGTTGAAATTTTTCATAATTTGGAACACCTCAATAAGAGTACTCAATAAGAGGTCAAAGTTTCATTTGGGGAGAAATTGCAAATGTTTATCTAATTTTTGATTGTTGAAGTCATTACTGTGCTGCTCAAACGCTCCAAGTCTTTTTGTTTCAATACGTCTATTTCAACCCTCCCTCTACCTCTACCTCTACAAAACCACATTTCCTTT
The DNA here is from genome assembly GCF_047496795.1 of Chiloscyllium punctatum. Classification (NCBI taxonomy): domain Eukaryota; kingdom Metazoa; phylum Chordata; class Chondrichthyes; order Orectolobiformes; family Hemiscylliidae; genus Chiloscyllium; species Chiloscyllium punctatum. Next base: position 60,600,562 of record NC_092772.1, on the reverse strand, counting down.
ATACTCTTACTTCCTGCCAACTTGTTCCCACTGTCATGTCACTTTTCTCACGATTTCTCTAATTGTAGTTTGTTTTCAGACGCAATCTTCTGCCTCTGTCACTATCCATCCCAGTTGCTCAGTTTGAAATTTGTCTTCTAATCCTTATCTGGCTTCCTTTATACAAATTACGTGACTGCTGTATAGAATATGTTTACCTGCACCTCAACATTTCAATTAATTAATTGTGGGAGAATCTAGGACCAGTCTCTGAAGAAGGGGTCGCACATTTCAGATGAGTTGAGTTGATTTGATTTATTATTGTCACGTGTGCAGTGAAAAGTGTTGTTTTGCATGCTGTCCAGGCAGGTTGTACCACACAAAGCGCATCAGGGTAACAGAACAGAGTGCAGAATACAGTGTTATAGCTACAGAGAAGGTGCAGAGAGAGAGAGAGAGAAAGGTCAGAAGAAAATTTGAGATGTTCAAACGTTTGATTACAATGGGGATCAAGCTGTTCTTGAATCTGTTTGTGCACGTACACAAGCTTTTATATCTTCTGCCCTACAGAAGAGGATGGCAGAGAGTATAACCTGGGGGAGGGGTCTTTGATTGTGTTGGTTGCTTCCTGAGACAGCAGGATGTATAGATGGAGTCAGTGGATAGGAGGCTGGTTTGCATGATCACAAACTCTCTGTAGTTTCTTGCAGTATTGGGAAGAATGGATGCCACACCACACCATTGATGCTTTCTGTGGTGCATCCATAAAAATTTGTCCAGAATCTTTATGGACCTGTTGAATTTCTTTAGCTTCCTAAGGAAGAAGAGGCGTTAATGTGCTTCCTTGACCATCGTGTCAGTATGGGTGGACCGGGACAATCGTTGGTGATCATCACTCTCAGGACCCTGGCACTCTCAACCATCTCCACCTTGGCACCATTGATACAGAAAGGGTGCGCTTTCTACTCTGGTTCCTGAAGTCAATGACCAGCCCCTTCGTTTTGCTGACATTGATGGAGGGATTGTTGACTTGACACCATGCTGTTAAGCCTCCATCTCTTTCTTGTACTCTGGCTCCTCATTGTCTGACATCTGGCGTTACAGTGGTGTTTCTCCTCTCAGAAGGAAGTGCAATTCTTTACCATGTAGGGCTGACCAGGCTGAGTCATTAAGTATATTCAAGGCTGAAATAGACAGATTATTAATCAGTAAGTGGAATCAAGGGTTATGGGGAAATTGCATGAAAGTGGAGTTGAGGGTTATCAGATCGATCGTGATGTCATTGAATGGCAGAGCAGACACAATGGGCTGAATGGCCTCATTCCGTTCCTATGTTTTATGCATCATGTTTCCTTGTTTATCTTGTGTCTGCATAAAGTAAGAAATTGTCTGGGACAAAAGTGGCTGTATCAGTTAGCATGCAATGAATGATTGTCACATTCCACAATACTCAGATGTGATTATAAGCAGATGTGGAGGTGCCGATGTTGGACTGAGGTGGACCAAGTTAAAGATCACACAACGCCAGGTTATAGCCCAATAGGTTTTGGGAATGCGACTTGAAAGAAATTATTTGCAGAAGCACAGAGCATTTTAAGGTACGAATGAAGACCTTTTGTGCTCAGTCTGTCAAAGACGAGGAATAACAAGATGTATGTTCCTCTATTTAACAGCAATCTTGCAGGCACTTGGATGGCATGCTGTTCCGCGAGACGGAAAAAGGAGTGTGACTCACCTTGCATTGAGGAACCTAGGTAAAACCTACTTAAACAGCAATAAACATTGAACCTGTCGGTGTGTATGCAGAGATTACGAAATGACATATTCAGAATTCCGAATGTTGCAGCCCGCCATTCCATTTGGAAGATCTGCAATGTTTTCACCCATTCACATAAATGCATTTGGAGAATACAAGCTAAATGGGAGTCTCAAAGTAAAGTGTAAAGCATTCAGCAGCTCGTGCAGCTCCTTGTTAAAGTAATTGACAAATCTGAGTGCTACTGCACAGTCATCAACTGAAGCGTGAAACATTGTTTTAGTTTCCACGGTTGCTGTGTTGAGTTTGGAGTATCTTCTACTATTGATTCCATCTTTAGAAAGCATTTCAACAATTCCCATGCTTTTGCATCACTCACCATTTGTGAACTGCACATTGTACTGAGTGGAGCTTTCAATCATTTTGAGAGATTTATCAAACTATAGTTTGGCGAACTTAATTGGAGCCTTTTTTGATGACATTCTTTCCTGTTGAGCCAAATCCACACTTGCCTATGCATTTCCAAGGGTGTTTATATATTATTTTTTTTTTTTTTGTCAAGCATACTCCAGTACAAAAGTACAGTGAAAGGTTTTCCGTGTCACCACAGACAGCACTATGTTAGTGTTACAACACAGGGGAATCTCTCCTGCTTAGTGTAACCAGCAACACAGAAAAGATTTATCCCGTGCAGTAATCTGTGAAAATTCGAGAGTTCAAGAGCTATTTAAAGTAAAAATTAACAATTTTATTTCTTGAAGTATAACAGAGAGTAATTAACTAATGACTATATACAATTCCTTCCTCTAACCTATCTTTTACTTTCTCCTCGACAATACTAGTGTGATAAAACCCCCAATTAAGTTTTGCAAAACAAAACTTCTTTTCTCAAAATCAGGCAGCTTTCAGTTTTCTCTGAATTCCTGTCTTCATTTCTTCTTCTTGGGGATTCAGTTTCACAGGTTACTGATCAATAAAGGTACCTTTTAAGAGAGCTATTTTTCAGGCAGTCTTTTTATATGCTGGTGACTTGGCAGTTCTCCTCTCAACTGTTCAATGTTCCTCAGACTTAGACTCCCAAAGCATCGGATTGTGTCATTGGCTTTTAAGATTGTCAGTATACTAAATTCCAACTGGATTGGAGTTTGATATTTTTCAGGGTATAATTTAAACTGATTGGCCTAATTCGAATCTGTTTTGTCGTTTCCAGGCAACCAGCTACCCCAGTAGCTGGAGCCCATGTTCTGTTTTTCAGAACACTTGGTGCTGTCAGGTAGTTTTTGCGAGCGTTTAACTCTCTTAAAGGTACAGTACACCCATGCCTTCATAACATTCGGTACAAGTACCTCGGTACAAAAACTCAAGGTAGAAAGAAACAGGAACAAGGTTAAAAGTTTAACATTACAGTCCTTCTTAGTTTTAAGTTGAAAAATAAAGAAATAAAGTCCAAAGTTCAAACATTGCAGGCTTTCTTAAGTGCTTAGCTTGATTGGGATGGCAGTTTTCAAGTTGGAAATTAATACTGGGGACTTGGATTCTAGCATTTCATTCATTTTGTAAAAAGCTTTGAGGACACTGTACCAGTGAATAATCAGCAGTCATCCCCACGTCTGTTCCCAGTCGGGTTGCTGGACCTGGACAAATGCATTTGCCATTTTCTGTTTGTATACAAATAGCCCTGACGGGTTACAATTTCCAGGCTGCCCCTGCCATGATAATGGGCTTCATTCGTCTGAAATACTGAACATGTTTATTTCCTTCCCCTCGAATCACAGAAAGGGGCCAAATGGCCCGGTCGTGTCTGTACCGGCTCCTGAGAGAGGTACCCCAGACAGCCCCATTCCCCATCCCTACCTCCGTGTCCTTCCAAGTCCATCACTTTCCATCAGTTGGCTGAACACATGCCAGAGCGAATGTTGTAACACTGTAAGTTTATCAACCTTCAAGTCGTGTATAAGTCGAGAACAAGGACTGTGCACTGACCATCCATTCCCACGCAGGACCCTGAGTGGCCTTTCCCTGTCTTGCTGCAGCAGTGTGATAGGAGAGAAGAGTGAATTCCAGGATGAAACGAAAACAGAGTAAGTTTTAACAAAAATGTGTCATTTGATTCAGTGTGAACTGTCAAAAATACACTTAATACTAAATCGTTTGCTATCACCTCACGGTAGAAAGTTTTTTTTTTCTTATTTGATGTCATTTTTATTCATTCGAAGGCTAGCTGTGACTGATTTTATTGCACATTCCTAATTGCCTTGAAAGACCCGGTGCTAAATGGTCTTGCTCTGGTGCAATCTAATAGATGTTCAAAGCAGGGACCAGATTGGGGTCCCAGTTTTCACACCCAGAGCCAGTGAAGGAACAACTATATCGTCCTGATTCAGCTAGTGGGTGGTTTGGAGGGGATCAGATGGTGGTGTTCCAATGGATCTGCTGCCTTTAGCTTTCTAGACGGTAGTGGCTGCTGATTTGGAAAGTCTTTGAAGGTCTGTGCCTCACAAACCTTCCCTAATGTCAATTACTTCGACCTGACCTGCCCCTATGTTTCTTTAAAATCTTAGAATCCCTACAGCGCATACAGAGGCCATTCAGCCCATTCATTTTGCACCACCTTCTGAAAAGCATCATGCCCAGACTCACCACCCCATCTCTGTAACCCAGTACTAATCAGGGTTAACCCATCCCTGTGCACTATGGAACAGTTTAACATGGCCAACCCACCCTAACCTGTACATCCCTGGGCACTATGGGACAATTTAGCATGGCCAACCCACCCTAACCTGCACATCCCTGGACACTATGGGACAACTTAGCATGGCCAATCCACCCTAACCTGCACATCCCTGGGCACTATGGGACAATTTAGCACGGCCAATCCACCCTAACCTGTACATTCCTGGGCACTATGGGACAACTTAGCATGGCCAATCCACCCTAACCTGCACATCCCTGGGCACTATGGGACAATTTAGCATGGCCAATCCACCCTAACCTACACATCCCTGGGCACTATGGGACAATTTAGCATGGCCAATCCACCCTAACCTGCACACCCTGGGCACTATGGGACAATTTAGCATGGCCAATCCACCCTAACCTGCACATCCCTGGGCACTATGGGACAATTTAGCATGGCCTATTCACCCTAACCTGCACATCCCTGGGCACTATGGGACAATTTAGCACGACCAATCCACCCTAACCTGCACATCCCTGGACACTATGGGACAATTTAGCATGGCCAATCCACCCTAACCTGCACATCCCTGGGCACTATGGGACAACTTAGCATGGCCAATCCACCCTAACCTGCACATCCCTGGGCACTATGGGACAACTTAGCATGGCCAATTCACCCTAACCTGCACATCCCTGGGCACTATGGGACAATTTAGCATGGCCAATCCACCCTAACCTGCACATCCCTGGGCACGATGGGACAATTTAGCATGGCCAATCCATCCTAACCTGCACATCCCTAGGCACGATGGGACAATTTAGCATGGTCAATCCACCCTAACCTGCACATCCCTGGGCAATATGGGACAACTTAGCATGGCTCATCCACCCAACACTCTGCACACCTTTGGACTGTGGGAGGAAACTTGAGCATCCTGAGGAAACCCACACACACACAGGGAGAATGTACAAACTCCCCACACACAGTCACCTGAGGGTGGAAACAAACCTGAGTCCCTGGTGCTGTGAGGCAGCAGTGCTAACCACGGAGCCAACATGGCACCCTTTCCTGTAGGCACAAAAGGTGCAATTGTGTCAGCTTTTAACCATTCCATGTCTCAGTGATTTCCATATTCTTATCAGCATATGTAAAACAATTTCCTCTAAATTCTGACTTGATCTGTTACAGACCACCTTACTTTCTTGGGCCCTCGTTCTCCACTTTCCCAGCATCAAGAACACTTTCTCGACACCTACCCTATCCATGCCCTTCATAATTTGAAGATTTAGATGAGCCACCACTGCAGGAAAGCATATTAACCCAGGCAGCTTCATCTTTCATTTCAGATGTCAGTTCCCAGTTCTGGCAGCCTCATTATCTTCTCATTTTTTGCAGCTTTTCCAGGGGCCAATATTTGATTTGCAAAGTGGAGGGCAGACCTAGGTGCAGTACTCCAAGTCTGGCCTAACCCAGGTGCCAAGTCATAGAGTGATACTGCGTAAAGCAGGCCCTTCTGCCCAACTCGCCCGTGCAGACCAGTGTTCCTGAACTGAACTAGTCCCATTTGCCTGCGTTGTAGGGGGTTTTGTCGAACCGAGGGGAGGCACTTAGTGGAGTCGCAGGTAGACAGGCTGGTGAAGAAGGCTTTCGGCACACTTGCCTTCATCAGTCAGAGCACTGAGTACAGGAGTTGGAACGTCATGTTGCACCTGCGTAAGACAGTGTTGAGGCTACGTTTGGAATAAGTGGCTCTGATATAATCTGATAGAACATAGAAAAGTACAGCGCAGTAAAGGCCCTTAGGCCCATGACGTTGTGCCGAGATTTAATCCTAATGCAAAACATAGCAACTTGACCTACACACCCCTCAACTCACTGCTCTCCATGTGGATGTCCAGCAGTCGCTTAAATGTCCCCAATGACTCTGCTTCCACCACCACAGCTGGCAATGCATTCCATGCATTCACAACTCTCTGCGTAAAGAGCCTTCCTCTGACTTCTCCTTTGTACCTTCCTCCTAATATCTTCAAACTATGACTCCTTATATTAGTCAGTCCTGCCCTGGGGAAAAGTCTCTGGCTATTGACTCTATCTATTCCTCTCATAATCTTGTACACCTCGATCAGGTCTCCTCTCTTCCTCCTTCTCTCCAGAGAGAAAAGTCCGAGCTTATTCAACCTTCCTTCATAAGACAAGCCCTCCAGTCCAGGCAGCATCCTGGTAAACCTTCTTTGCACCTTCTCCAAAGCCTCTGTATCTTTCCTATAGTAGGGCGACCAGAACTGGACACAATATTCCAAATGTGGTCTCACCAGGGACTTGTAGAGCTGCAGTAAAACCTTGCGGCTGTTAAACTCGATCCCCCTGTAAAGGAAAGCCAAAACACCACAAGCTTTCTTCACAACACTCTTGTGCGATCTCGTGATATAAGAAAATTAATGGGACTGAAATCGCCTTATAGCCAACACAGTTCATGTTCTACAAATAATGGTCTAAATTCTTCAATCGTCATAAATCCAATTGTGCTGAAGAAACATGGGTTATAGCAGAACTTGCACTGTGCATCATTCTAATCGCCCTGTTGTAGGAAGGATATTATTAAACTGGAAAGGGTGCAATAAAGGTTTTGGCCCACAAATCTCTATACTTTTCCTAACCAGGCATACCTATCCAAAGGTCTTTTAAATGTTGTAATTGTACCAGCATCTACCACTCCTTTCAGCAGCTCGTTCCATGTAGGCATCACCCTGTGAATGAAAAGGTTGCCCCTCATGTCCCTTTTAAATATTTCCCCTCTCACCTTACACTGCTACCCTCTAGTTTTAGACTCCCTGACCCTTGGAAAAACATTTTGGCTATTCAACTTGTCGGTACCCTTCGCGATTTTATAAATGTCTATAAGGTCACCCCTCAGCCTCCTACATTCCAGGGAAAAAAAGGTCTCAGCTTATCCAGCCTCTCCTTATAAATCAAACCCTCTGCCATTCGAGTGTAATGTAAATTCTTAGCAGCTCTACTCCATTAGAAATGAACCCCATTGCATTGTATTTTGTTAATAATCAAACACCCAGTGTGATTTAATTTGAAAATTTCAACCACATCCCTTCCATTCACAGTCCAAGTCATTTAAATATAAGCTAATGTGGGATCCTAGCTTGATATTGAGCTGACAGAGAAAGTGGTAGAGATGGGTACAATTACAGCAGTTAAAGGATATTTGGACAGGCACATGGATAGTTAAGGTTTAGAGGGATATGAGCTAAATGTCAGCAAATGGGACTAGTTCAGGTTAGGAAACCTGGTCTGCATGGACCATTTGGGCCAAATGGCCTGTTTTTTACGCTGTATGACTCTGTGACTGACCTGACTGATTCTATGCCTCTATCTCACCTAAAACACCTTGGCACTGACCTCCCCAGTTCCTCATTGAAGTACAAGCTTAGATCATGAGCTGGACTGCTAAAATGGAGTTTGAACTTGAAACCTCATTCGACCAAGGGAGACTATATTACACTGGATTCACTGTCCACCATAGATAGTCCATGAATTTACAAGGATGTTGATGGGGTTGAATGGATTTGAGGCTTGGGAGAGACTGAATAGGCTAGGATCTTTTACCCTGGAGGGTCAGAGGCTAGGAAGTAACCTTTTAGATATTTATAACATCATGAGGGGTGAATGGACAAGGTCTGTTTTTTTCCCAGGGTATAGGAGTCCAGACCCGCGGGAATTGCTTTAAGGTGAGAGAGGAAAGAATTAAAAGGGACCTGAGGGGGGCACTTTTTCACGCAGAGGGTGGTACATGTATGGAATGAGCTGCTAAGAGGAAGTGGTGGAGACTGTTACAATGACAGCATTTAAAAGATCTGGATGGGGAGATGAACAGGAAGGGTTTAGAGGGATATGGGCCAAGTGCTGGCAAATGTGACTAGGTCAGATTGGGACGTCTGGTCAGTGCGGACAAATTGGACCGAAGGGTCTGCATCTGTGCTATACATCTCTCTGAGTGCATGACTGTCCTGTTTTGAATAGGAATGTGAAATTTATCGTCTTCCAGTCCTCTGTTACCATCACGTTATACAGAAAAGTTGAAGAATTCTGATCATCATTAGTTTGTTTGTTAACTTCTGGTGCACATCAGCCAGTTAGGAATGACATCTGACCCACCAGCACTGCTAACCTTTATTTTTATCCTATCCAATGTCTCTACCACCTCATCCTTTACAGTAAGGGTAACCACATTCTCCTCTTTCATGAAGGCAACAAAAACACTCACTTAGAACCTCAGCCATTCCCTCTTTGTCTCCAAGAAGATTGCTTGATAATTTGTAGATCCTTTCCTGAGCATTTTTGTACCTTCACTTTACGCTACGGTGGCTCAGTGGTTAGCACTGCTACTTCACAGCACCAGGAACACGGGTTCGATCCCACCCTCGGGCGACTGGAGTTTGCACATTCTCCCCACGTATACGTGAGTTTCCTACGGGTGCTCCGGTTTCCTCCCACAGTCCAAAGATGTGCAGGTTAGGGTGGATTAACCATGCTAAATTATCTCATTTTGTCAAGGGATGTGCAGGTTAAGGTGGATTGGCCATGCTAAATTGTCCCATAGTGCCCAGGGATGTGCAGGTTAAGGTGGATTGACCATGCTAAATTGCCCACAGTGTCCAGGGATGTGCAGGATAGGGTGGATTGACCATGCTAAATTGTCCCATAGTGTCCAGGGATGTGCAGGATAGGGTGGATTGACCATGCTAAATTGTCCCATAGTGCCCAGGGATGTGCAGGTTAGGGTGGATTGACCATGCTAAATTGCCCATAGTGTCCAGGGATGTGCAGGATAGGGTGGATTAGCCATGCTAAATTGCCCCGTGGAGTCCAGTGATATGCGGGTTAAGGTGGATTAGCCATGATTAATGTGGGGTAATGGGGATGGGGTAGGGTGGTGAGTTTGGGTGTGATGCTGTCCGGACAGGCAGTGTGGACAGGATGGGCCGAATGGCTTGCTTCCACACTGTAGACCTGTGAAATTTTGTTTGTGCAAATACTTATTGTATTTTTCATTTCTTCCTTTGCTTGGCTGTCTATTGCTGTGGAAAGTGACGTTGATCACGAGCTCCCTTTTCTGAAATGAATAGATCTGGTTTTATTTTCCAGAATTTATCGTGGCATCTTGCTATCTTGCTGTAGCGGCAGGTCTCCCAATGGAACAACGAGGACAAGGTAAAAGTTCATATAATTTGCTTCTTTATTTCTTTTTTACCAAAACTTCTCAATACTTTGGTTTAATAGCCTGGTGTGTGGTAAACTGTGAGTGCTGAAGCTACCTGGACCTGCAGGTCCTGGGCCTCCTCCATTGCCAAACCCTAACCACCTAACGCCTGGAGGAAGAATGCCTCATCTTCGATCCGGGATCCTGCAACCAAGCGAGATCACTGTGAATTTCATTAGTTTCCCCATTTCCCTACCCTCGACCTTATCCCAGTCCCACATTCCAATACGGCACTGCCCTCTTGACCTGTCCATCGTCTTTCCCACCTATCCACTCCACCCTCCTCTCCAACCTATCGCCTTCTCCCCCAACGTCGTCCACCTAATGCATTCTCAGCTACCTACCCTTCCACCCCATCCCCAACCCCCTCCCATTTATCTCTCAGCAACCCCGGCCCTCAATCCTCATTCCTGATGAAGTGTTTCTGCTGAAAATGTCGATTCTCCTGCTCCTCGGATGCTGCCCGACCTGCTGTGCTTTTCTAGCACCGCACTCTTTGACTCTGATCTCCAGCATCTGTCGTCCTCACTTTCGCCAATCCCTCAGATGCCAAAGCAATTCATCCCACGGGACCCAGAGACATTCACTTTGTGATTCTGCAGAAAATTCTACAGTAGGGAAAAACTCTGAGGGGAGTACACCCCACTTAAGGAAAAAAACAGACAATTGCGCAAAGATGAATGACCAATCAGGATATGACAAATAAAAAGCACAGAATAACTGAAGGGCTAATCAGGAGGAAGAACGTAGAGTGACAGGTGGCTTGCTAGAAATGTAAAACTGGTTAGCGAGAGTTTCTGCAAATATCTAAAAAGGAGGTTGCAGATGGATATAGATAGGTTCAGCGACTGTCCAGATGGAGTATAATATGGGGAAATGTAAAGTTATTTATTTTAGCGGGGAGAACACAATAACAAAGTCTAATTTAAATGAACCACGTGTGTAGAATTCTAAGGTGCTGATCGATCTAGCATAGGAATCACAAAATGTTATTCTGCAGATACAACAAGTAAATAATAAAGCTACTGGAATGCTATCCTTTACCACGTCATGCTTCAGTTATAGGGCGTTGTTGGGACCATACCGTGAATACTGAATGCGGTTTTGGTCTCTTTATTTAAGGAAATTTATAAATGCATTGGAGACATTTTGATTTTGATTTGATTTATTACTATCACATACCGAGATACAGTGAAAAGTATCGTTTGGCGTTGTAGTCAGACAGTTAATACCATACATAGGTACATCAGGGTAATAGAACAGTGTTACAGCTGCAGAGAAGGTGCAGAGAAAGATCAACTCTATTGAATGCGAGGTCCGTTCAAAAGTCTGATAACAGCAGGAAAGAAGCCTTCCTTGAATCTACTCACATGCATTTTCAACCTTTTCTGTCTTCTGACCGATCAAAGAGGGTGGGAGAGATTGTAACCGGGATGGGAGGGGTCTTTGGTGAAATTGGTTGCTTTCCTGAGGTAGCAGGAAGTGTAGAGAGAGTCAATGGACAGAAGGCTGTTAGTGAGATAGACCGGGCTGCGTGAACAGCTCTCTGAAATTTCTTGTGATCTTGGGCAAAGCAGTTGACAAACTAAGCTGTAACGCATCTGGATAGTGGGGGGTGGTAATGCATAATTTCCTTAGCTTTCTGAAGAGGTTTCACTGGCTCAATATCTGAACGAAGTGGGTTGTCTTAGAAGGAAAAGTTGAACAAGTTAGGTTCCTTCAATCCAGTGCTGCGGAAGGTGAGGAGTGAGTTGATTGGGGGATGTAAGGTCTTGACAGGAGGGAGTAGAAGTGATGTTTCCTTTCGTGGGCAAGTCCAGAAGTACGGAACACTTCTTAAAACCAGGACTTGTCCTTTTAGGATGGAGATGTGGAGAAATATTTTATAGGCTCAGAACATATTTTTAAAGCAAAAGTAGATAGATTTTTGTCAGGCAATGGAATCTCAAGATTATTGGTCATTGATGTGAATATGAAATTTGGAACACAAGCAAATCATCTTATTGAATGGTGCATATTTGCCCAGGTATAAAATTGGTGTTTAGCAATGGTCGTCCATCACCTGTTATCAATGGCAATCGATATTTGAGATTTCCCAAGTTCTTTTTTATAAAATCATCATACATAGGAGCCAGAGGAGACCACTCAGCCCTTTAGCCCCAGGTTGTTTTTCTGCCTCAATTCTTGCAATTTCTAAAAAATCCCTTGATGTCATTGGCATTCCCAATTAATCCCTGTCACGGTCAGACTCGATGACTGACATTCCACAGTGCTTCCGGGCAAGAGAGTCCCACAGGTTCATCATCTTCTGGGCCTCAGCCCTAAGCGGCTTCTTCCTTATTCAGAGACCGTGTCCCCTTGTTTTAATCTCCCGGTCACAGGGAGCATCCTCTCTGCATCCACCCTCTGGAATAATATTAAAAATGTTGTTGCCTCAATGGATTAACCTCTCTTTCTTCTAAACTTGAAGGCCCAGTCCCCTCATTCTCTCTGGGATGGCTGGCTAGCTGTTACCTATGGGGATGAAAGCTGGATGGAATAACTCAATACGTGACCTACCCATAGATTGATCGAAGTGAAGCTAGACATTATAACTTATTTAATACTCACTGCAAAATGAAATACATTAGAGGTCTCAAGCGTATCCAAATATTGATTCAGGAAGTCTAGTTTTATTGGCCTAATCTCAAACTAGCAATGTGGCATTGGCACGAGATGGTATGGGCAATATGCTGTGGAGCCCAAATCAATACAATTAGGGAGGCGATGCCCCAGTGGTATTATCGCTGGACTATTAATCCAGAAACTCAGCTAATGCACTGGGGACCTGGGCTCAAATCCTGCCATGGCAGATGGTGGATATTCAGTCTTAATAAATATCTGGAGTTATGGATCTCATGACGACCATGAATCCGATGTTGATTATTGAAGAAGACATCTGGTTCACTGATGTCCTTCAGGGAAGGAAACTACCATCCTTACCTGGTCTGTGACTCCAGAACTACAGCAATATGGTTAAGTCTTAACTGCCCTCTGAGTAATAAATACTGGCCTATCCAGCGATGTCCCATCCCATCGGTAATTTTTCAAAAAGCTGCGCATAATTTTAGTCATAGTGCATCTCTTGTGTTTGTTTTTATAAACACAAAGCCTACGGATTTTAATAAGGATTCATATTAATATTAGTTCTGCATGTAGGTTTGCTTGCTGAGCTGGAAGGTTCATTTTCAGATGTTTCTTCGCCATATGAGGAAACATCATCAGTGAGCCTCTGGATAAGGCACTGGTGATATGGCCCACCTTCTATTTATGTGTTTAGTTTCCTTAGGTTGGTGATGTCATTTCCTCTGGTTATGCCATTTTCTATTCTTTTTTTCAGGGTGTGGTAAATGGGATCCAAGTTAATAAGTTTGTTAATAGAGTTCTGGTTGGAATGCCATGCTTCTGGGAAATCTAATGTGTGTCTCTGTTTGGCTTGTCCTAGGATGGATGTGTTGTCCCAGTCGAAGTGGTGTCCTTCCTCATCTGTATGTGAGGATACTAGTGAGAGTGGGTCATGTCTTTTTGTGGCTAGTTGATGTTCATGTATCCTGGTGGCTAGTTTTCTGCCTGTTGTCTAATGTAGTATTTGTTACAGTTCTTGCATGGTATTTTGTAAGTGACATAAGTTTTGCTTGTTGTCTGTATGGGATATTGCAAGTTCATTAGCTGCTGTTTTAGTGTGTTGGTGGGTTTGTGGGCTACCATGAGCCAAAGGGTCTGAATAGTCTGGCAGTCATTTCTGAGCTGTCTTTGATGTAGGGGAGCATGGCTAGGGTTTCTGGACATGTTTTGTCTGCTTGTTTGGGTTTGTGGCTGAGAAGTTGGGTACCTGTTCTTTTTGAATACACTGTATAGGTGATTTTCCTCTGCTCTGTGTAGTTCCTCTGTGCTGCGGTGTGGGGTGGCTTATTGAAATAATGTTCTAATGCAGCTTGATTTGTGGATGTTGGGATGATTAACAGAAGCAATAAGCTGTAAGCTGACCCAGCCCATAGGGAGGGAATTCCAGAATTTTGACCCAGTGACAGTGAAGGAACGTTGATATATTTCCAAGTCAGGATGGTCAGTGTCTTGGTGGGGAACTTGCAGAGCGTGGTGTTCCCATGTATCTGCTGCCTTTGTCCTGGGAGGTGCTGTTTAAGAATCCTGGGCAAGTTTCTGTGGTACACTTTGTAAATGCTACACACTGCTGCTACAGTGCATCCATGGTGGAGGGATTGGATGTTTGTGGATGTGGTGCCATTCAAGTGGGGGCTACTTTCCTGGATGATGTCAAGATTCCTGAGTGTTGTTGGAAGTGTAGTCATTCCAAGCAAGCGGAGAGTATTCCATCACATTCATGACTTGCGCCTTGCAGATAATAGACAAGCTTTGGGTGTCAGGAGATGGGTTACTCACCACTGTATTCCAAACCTCTGACCTGCTCTTGTAGTCATTATATTTACATGGTGAGTCCAGTTCAGTTTCTGGTCAATGGTAACTTCAGGATGTTGATATGGGGGATTCAGTGATGATAAGACCATTGGATGACAAGGGGCAAAGGTTAAATTGTCTTTCATTGGAGATGGTCATAACCTGGCATTTGAGTGGCACGCATTTTACTTGCCTCTTGTCAGTCCAAGTCTGGATATTATCTAGATCTTGTTGCATTGGGATTGCTTCAGTACTTGAGGAGTTACTTACAGCAAGGGATCACCAAACAGTGATAAAGAATGGAAGTCGGTCCTGAGTATCCCTAAAGCCAGAGGTACTCAGGCCATTTGTGCTCTCCTTACTGTCCTAATGGAGGAAAGAAAGAGAATGACACACACGGTCTAGTGTGCCTCAGTTTTCCACTGGACTAATCCATTTTCCTGTCGCACATGCACTTGAGATGGTTGAGGTTATGATGGCCAGAGACAGGGTAGATAGGAATAAGCCTTTCTCCTTGATGGAGGGATTAGTGTCAAGAGTGTGGTGCTGGAAAAAAGCACACCAGGCCAAGCAGCATCTGGGGAGCAGGAACATTGATGTTTCGGGCAACAGCCCTTCATCAGGAATGAGGCTGGGAGCCTCAGGGGTGGAGAGATAAATGGGAGGGAGATGGGGCTGGGGAGAAGGCTGGGGAGAGTGCAGTAGGTGGATGGAGGTGGGGATATAGCTGATAGGTCAGAGGGAAGGATGGAGCAGACAGGTAGGAAGGAAGATAAACAGGTGGATGGGTCATGAGGATGGTGCTGAGCTGGAAGGTTGGAACTGGGTTAAGGTGAGAGGGAGGGGAAATGAAGAAACTGGTGAAGTCCACATTGATGCCATGGGGTTGGAGGATCCTGAGGTGGAAGATGAGGTGTTCTTCCTCCAGGTGTCAGGTGGGAAGGGAGTGGCGGTGGAGGAGGCCCAGGACCTGCATGTCCTCGGCAGAGGAGGAGGGGGAGTTAAAGTGTTCGGCCACGGGGCGATGGGGTTGATTGGTGAAATGTTCTCTGAACTGCTCCTGGAGTGACGAGGAGCTATAGATTTAAGGTAAGAAGCATAAGGTTTAAAATGAATGTGAGGAAAACCTTTCTCACCCAGAGGGTGGTGGGAATGTGGAACTCACTCCCTGTAAGAGTGGGAGAGGCAGAAGAAGAATTTTGATGTGCACTTGTGATGCCAAGGCAATCCGTGCATTTGGCCAAGTGTTGGAAAATAGGAACAGAATAGTGGCTGTTTTTGACTGCTGCAGACTCGATGGGCCAAAGGGCCTTTTTCTGTGCTCTAGACCTCTGTAACTCAGGAGGCTGAATGAATGAGACATGGGTGACACTGAACATGTTGCGCACCCTTTACAAATCTGTCCAGCTCATGGTCAGAATGTTCCCCATCACCTTCGGAATTTTCTCAGGTTGGAACATTCTTTTTGTGGGTGTGTTAGTGTGCTTAGTTCAAATGACTGTCGTTTTTCAAGTTGCATGTTTAATATTTGTGGCTGCTTGTCAAAGCCAGCTACACTTGTATCTTTGCTGAAATGTGTGTTTGTTCGGAAGGCATTGCTGTGGTACATGGATGTCTTGCTGCAAAACAAGATTAAAAGATGGTATTGAAACCAGGTGAGTGTCTATAATTTCTTTTAAAAGATGCATTGGAAAAGTTGAGTCAGCATCATCACCAATTATAGTTTCAGGTCACTGACTCTTTATGAGTGGGTACTATTGTTAGAGAGTAATGTTATGGGGCTTGAAGTGAAAGTTAAGATCCCCTATGCGAAATTACTGATTACTTTCCCTGTGAAATTCATCTGGGCAAAATCTATTAATTTTGTTTGAAATTAAACGTTCAAAAAGACAAAAAACTATTACCGTATATATGTGAGTAATAGTCCAAATTTTTCACTACTTTATAAGACTAAATTTATGGGATTCACTATTACATGGGCGCTAATTTTGAGGGGCCGAAATTCGTGCCGCGTCTTTAGTTGAAGTCCACCTGATCTCTCGATGATTAAAGAAAAAAAAATTAAACATGGTAAGTTTGAAAACCTGGAGCAGAGTATAACGGACCGGAAGACTAAATCATAAATGTTGATCTATTATCTGTGAAGAGCTAGGATCGACTTTTTTACATGAATACCTGGAAAATTCCAGAATTTTTGCCCAACAATATGAGATCGACTTTTACTTGAGTATATACGGTATTAAAATCTTGAACTTTACTGATTATACTTAAGTGAAATGTGGGCTTTTTGTCACAGTTTTTACTTCCAGTTTTTCTGATTTGATTCATATTTTAGTTCCAATTTATCAACATTTCTTTTGCAACTCTTACTACTGACTGAGGGGGGTGTCCCTCTCGTCTCAATAATCCAATGATCAGAGCATTTATGACAATGCTTTTTAGATGTGGCCAATTATGTACATGGTTTCAAAAGAATCAGAAAGAGCCATCAACTAGACTTCTTCAACAGACACCAAAGAAATTAGTAATTTCTTTTGAAAACTGAACTTATCTGGTAAAGATGCAAAGCTGATTAATGTACAGTTGGAAATATTAAAGTACCCTTCTAAATAACTCAAAACATATAAGCAGAAAAAATTAACTTTCTCTGCAGAGATTAATTTTGCAGAAATAAAAATCAATTTTTTTCGGTAATAGTTGTTAAAGAATAGAGGCAGACAGCACAGACACAGACCCTTTGGTACAACTCATCCATGCTGACTAGACATCCCAATCTGACCTAGTTCCATCTGCCAGCATTTGGCCCATACCTCTCTAAACCCTTCCTGTACCCATCAAAGTTTAAATATTGTAACTGTACCCACCTCCACCACTTCCTCTGGCAGCTCCTTCCAAATACACACCACTTTCTGTGTGAAAACGTTGCCCTTCAAGGCATTTTTATTCCCACCTTAAACCTATGTCCTCTAGTTTTGATCTACTGCACCCTCGGAAAAAAGACCTTGGTGATTCACCCTATCCACATCCCACAGTCCTTAATGGAAAAAAAGATAAGGTTTGAAACATTCAAGATAGCTTTCAGTCAGAGTCCTCATACACGTAGATGGAGTATCACTGAACAGAGATGATCGTCATCGGGACCTTCAAATCCACTTCATTCATGAGAGGTCATGCGAGAACCATCAGGAATAACCTCATCAGAAGTGTATGAGAAGCTTTGGCTGCAGTTGAAGTTTTGTGATGATGTCGCTCCTTTAACAAGGTTATGCTGTCCTTGGCTTTTTTCTTTCAGAGAGGTCGTAAAAGAGACGGACTCCGAAAAGTCTAAGTTGAAGGGTTTCTGGGCCAGTTTGATTATAGTTGACAGATACTGCCTCAGGCAATAGGTTTTCAAGTTTTTGGGGAAAAAAGCACTTGTACAATCAAAGTGCAGTGGCCAGTTCTCCCAGCTCAGTTTTTCTCTGGTTTAATTTGGTTTATTTTAGCAGTAGTGTTGTGAAGCTGTGGACCCAATGGTGGTAATCTCTTTCTGACATCTCTCCTGTAAGACCCCATGTTTGATTTTACCTTTTGTGCCGAGGGGTGTTTATGGGGATTGTTACAAGTATTTGGAACAGTGTCATTAAGTTGGGATCATCAGTTGGGATGTCAGATAGATTGTTAGTCTGTATTCTGTTCTCTTTTGTTTGTGTTTCATTCAGTAATCCTGTAAATAAATTCCATTTTGTTTCAAACTAAGTGGTTTGACCAACTGCATCACTTCCGGAATATCCACCATGCACCTGCTTAAAACAACTAGCAAAGTGAGAGTCTGTGCTATTTTCCTGACATGTTTTGAGGGGGGGGATCTGGCCTGGTCTATAACTGGAAAATAAGTGCTAAACACTGAAACACTCAAAGTCAGAAACAAAAAAAAGCCTCACATAGCCAAAGGGGCTTATCAACAGAACGTGTTATACGCAATTTTCTTTCAAGAGTCATATAATTATAGAGTTGTATACTTTGATTTATCATTATTACATGCACTGTGTGACAGTGAAAAGTATTGTTTTGCATGCTAAACAGACAAACTATACCATATATAAGTACATCAAAGGATAGAACAGAATGCACAATATAATGTTACAGCTGAGGTGCAGAGCAAGATCAATCTTAATATACCAGGGATCAGTTATAAAGTCTGGTAACAGTGGGGAAGAAGCAGTTCTTAAATCCGTTGGTGTGTGTTTTCAAACATTTGTATCTCCTGCCTGATGGAAGAGGGTGGAAGAGAGTATTACCAGTGTGGGAGGGGTCTTTGATGATGTTGGCTGTTTTCACTAGGCAGGGGGACGTGTACATGGGGGTCAATGGAAGGAAGGCTGGTTTCATGATGGTTTGCACCTTTTTCGCTCACAGTACTTTTCGTGGATTGTGGCTGTCATGTTGTGACCGCGGATTTGAAAAGGACGAACAATCGCAAGAATACAATGAAACCAGGTATCGGACTCCCTCCCCTCCCCTTCCTCTGGATGTTGCGCAACAGTTCAGCGGTGTCTGAACAGGATTACGTGGCGATATCTGCACCTTGCAGGTCTTCATCGTTTTTACTCACTCTCAACGTTCTGGCGAATGGGTGTCAATGTGGTTAGCGATGAACTGTACAGTTCTTGAGAGAGCCCCTGAGAGTGAGGGTGTGTTGAGTACCATGGATGGAGCATGAGGTGAGGGACACTGCGTGATACACTGAGAGTGATAGAGGATGAGGCTAGGTGGGAGGTGGGTGTCATCGCAGAGATAGGGAGAGTTTGAAGTGAGAGAGAAGTGACACTTCACCTGGCAGAGAGATTTCTTCCTGCATTGGAGATAATTCCTCCGCATGTTCACTGGGGGAGTGAGGGAAGAGGGGGCCCTTCCTCTGTAACATAGTGTTCAGGGATGTGCAGGTTAGGGTGGATTGGCCATGCTAAATTGTCCCATAGTGCTCAGGGATGTGTAGGTTAGGGTGGATTGGCCGTGCTAAATTGTCCCATAGTGTCCAGGGATGTGCAGACTAGGGTGGATTGGCCATGCTAAATTGTCCCATAGTGCTCAGGGATGTGTAGGTTAGGGTGGATTGGCCGTGCTAAATTGTCCCATAGTGTCCAGGGATGTGCAGACTAGGGTGGATTGGCCATGCTAAATTGTCCCATAGTGCTCAGGGATGTGTAGGTTAGGGTGGATTGGCCATGCTAAATTGTCCCATAGTGCTCAGGGATGTGTAGGTTAGGGTGGATTGGCCGTGCTAAATTGTCCCATAGTGTCCAGGGATGTGCAGACTAGGGTGGATTGGCCATGCTAAATTGTCCCATAGTGCTCAGGGATGTGTAGGTTAGGGTGGATTGGCCGTGCTAAATTGTCCCATAGTGTCCAGGGATGTGCAGACTAGGGTGGATTGGCCATGCTAAATTGTCCCATAGTGCTCAGGGATGTGTAGGTTAGGGTGGATTGGCCGTGCTAAATTGTCCCATAGTGTTCAGGGATGTGCAGGTTAGTGTGGATTGGCCATGCTAAATTGTCCCATAGTGCTCAGGGATGTGCAGGTTAGGGTGGATTGGCCATGCTAAATTGTCCCATAGTGTTCAGGGATGTGCTGGTTAGGGTGGATTGGCCATGCTAAATTGTCCCATAGTGTCAAGGGATGTGCAGGTTAGGGTGGATTGGCCGTGCTAAATTGCCCATAGTGTCCAGGCATGTGCAGGCTAGGTGGATTGGCCATGCTAAATTGTTTCATCGTGTCCAGGGATGTGTAGGTTAGGGTGGATTGGCCGTGCTAAATTGCCCATAGTGTCCAGGGATGTGCAGGTTAGAGTGGATTAGCCATGCTAAATTGTTCCATAGTGTCCAGGGATGTGCAGGTTAGGGTGGATTGGCCATGCTAAATTGTCCCATAGTGCCCAGGGATGTGTAGGTTAGGGTGGATTGGCCGTGCTAAATTGCCCATAGTGTCCAGGGATGTGCAGGTTAGGGTGGATTGGCCATGCTAAATTGTCCCATAGTGCCCAGGGATGTACAGGTTAGGGTGGATTGACCATGCTAAATTGTCCCATAGTGCCCAGGGATGTGCAGATTAGGGTGGATTGGCCATGCTAAATTGCCCATAGTGTCCAGGGATGTGCGGGCTGGGGTGGATTAACCATAGTATAAGTGCAGTTGTTGGGATAAGGTAGGGGCCTGGGTCTGGCTGTGATGCTGTTTGATGGTTGGTGCAGACCTGATGGGCTGAATAGCCTCTTCCTGTACTGTCAGGATTCTCTGATTCTAAATAGCTATAAATGTGCAGGGGTTATTAAACTGGGAAGGGTGCAGAAAAGATTTACAAGGATGTTATTGGGACTGGAGTGTTTGAGTTATAAAGAGAAGCTAGAAAGGCTGGTACTTTTTTTTCCCTGGAGTATAGGAGGTTCAGGATTAGCCTGATAGAGGTATATAAAATCATGAAGGGTCTGGATAGGGTGAATAGCCAAGATCTTTGCCCCAGAGTAGGGGAGTCTAAAACTACATGGCCTTGGTTTAAGGTGAGAGGGGAAAGATTTAAAAAGGTCCTAAGGGGCAACGTTTTCACACAGAGGGTGGTGAGTGTATTGAATGAGCTGCCAGAGGAAGTGGTGGAGGCTGGTACAATTACAGCATTTAAAAGACATTTAAACAGGTACATGAATAAGAAAAGGTGTAGAGGGATAGGCAAATGGGGCAAGTTCAGTTTCGGAAAACTGGTTGGCAAGGATGGGTTGGGCCGAAGGGCCTGTTTCTGTGCTGTATGACTCTATGGCAGCTCCACAATGCCAACACTTCAATAATCTTTTCATTATGGGATGCTGGTATATTCCACCATGATGTGGACTTTCGGCTTGTGTGAGGATTGGGCTAGCACTGAAACAGAGGGGCTGGGTGGGTGGTAAGCCTTTATAGAGGTTTGCTTATATTTTTCTGTTTCTCTCTCTCTCTCTCTCTCTCTCTCTCTCTCTGTGACTTTATCATTTTATCCCTTTGTCTCGGATCTCTCCTGTTTGCAGTAATTTGAGAATAAGAATTGCACAGTGCACATCTTTCTCAGTCCATCCTGAACGGTGTAATACTTCACTCTCTGCGTATAGGACCTCGATGATCCTAACGAGATGGGCGGCGAGTATTTTGTTCGGACAGTTGATTGTTCGGATAATCGATATGATCGTAAACAAGTGGCAATTTGAGTGCTGGTTATCTGAACATTTCTCAGTTAACCGACAGTGCATGCCATAATAGTGTTTAACTGATAACTGATCTATCGTTTACAAGCAGTAATGTATAAGTGCCATTCATCCCAACATTTCTCGGTTATCTGGCAATAAACACCATAACGCCGTTAAACTGATAAATGAATGCTGAGTGGCCTAATGCTGTTTTTACAGGACCTTGAGAATCGTATTCGGATAATTGATGTTCGGATAATTGAGGTTGTACTGTATATGCCACTGAAAATGTATTTTCCAGCCTCATACATGTAATAAGGCTGTCTGACAGGTAGAGATGGAGCATTATTGTATCTTTTAACCCTCCTTATGCTTTGTTCCAGAGAACTGTGTGATTGCTGGGTCGCATGCTGCAACAAGGGGCAAGAGGAGTCCAGAGATGTATATGTTAACCCCATAACTTGGTGAGAGGCTTAAGCCTTTGGACAACTACAAACCACCTGATTAAATCAGCAAAAGTGGCAGAATTTTAATGATCAGATTTTGCATTAAGTGCATTCGATCAGTTTGTCATCGTACAAAAGTCACATGACAAACTTATAGTCGTGGAGTCATACAACATGGAAACAGACCCTTCGGTCCATCTCGTCCATGCCGACCATAATCCCAAACTAAACAAGTCCCACTTGCCTGGGCTTATCCCTCGAAACATTTCTTATTCATGAACTTATCTAAATGTCTTTTAATTGTTGTGACTGTACCCACATCCACCACTTCCTCTGGAAATTCATTCCACACATGGAACACTCTCTGTGTAAAATAATTAGCCTTCACATCCTTTTCAAACCTTTCTCCTCTCTCCTGAGCAATATGCCCCCACCTGAGGGAAAACACGCCTACCGTTCACCTTATCGATGCCCCTCATGATTTTATAATCCTCTATGAGGTGACCCCTCAAGCTCCTACGCACCCGTGAGAAAAGTCCCAGCCTATCCAGCCTCTGCTTATAATTGAACCCTCTATTCTCAGCAACATCCTGGTATATCTTTTCTGAGCCCTCTCCATCCTTCCTATGATAGGGGAGACCAGAACTGGACATAGTATTCCAGAAGAGGCCTCACAACATCCTACACAACCTCAACATTAACGTCCCAACTCCTATACTTAAAAGTCTGAGCAATGAAATTTGATTTGGGGCATGCCAGTCTCGTGATTGGAACATGGTCAGCCAGGTGGACCTCCGAGAATAGGGGTTTGCTGATTGTCATAGAGATGTACGGCATGGAAACAGACCCTTCGGTCCAACCCGTCCATGCCGACCGGATATTCCAACCCAATCTAGTCCCACCTGCCAGCACCCGGCCCATATCCCTCCAAACCCTTCCTATTCATATACCCATCCAAACGCCTCTTAAATGTTGCAACTGTACCAGCCTCCACCACTTCCTCTGGCAGCTCATTCCATACACGTACCACCCTCTGGGTTAAAAAGTGGCCCCTTAGGTCTCTTTTATATCTTTCCCCTCTCACCCTAAACCTATGCCCAAAGGGGACGTGATGACAGGGTAGCAGCCTTTGTGGAATTATTTCAGACCTCATGATAAGCTTTGAATTAAACAACTTCAGACATAGCTGGGGACCTGCAGGCAGAACCGTTGCTCCATTTTAATGCATTTTCGAAACCGTTTATATGTCAGAACAGTTACCTCTGTCTGCATGTTTTAGGAGGTCACTCTTGGAACTCAGAGTCCAAAAGTGTGGTGCTGGAAAAGCACAGTCGGTCAGGCCGTATCTGAGGAGCAGGAGAGCAGACGTTTCGAGCAGAAACCCTTCATCAAGAATCCTGATCACCCCTGATGAAGGACCTATGCCCGTAACGTTCACTCTCCCGCTCCTCGGATGCTGCCTGACCAGCTGTGCTTTTCCAGCACCACACTTTTGGACTCTGATCTCCAGCAGCTGCAGTCCTCGCTTTCTCCCGTGTTTGCACTTCAGTCACAAATTATCGTCTGGCTCTCTCTGTCCCCAGGAATGAAACCTTTTGTGTTCTCTGAGCCCCGAGTCACAGTAAAATAGCATTAATCCTGTACAGCCACAGATTGAACTTGGGGCAGCTCAGTGGTTAGCACTGCTGCCTCACAGCACCAGGGTCCCAGGCTCGATTCCAGCCTCAGGCCTGTGTGAAGTTTGCACACTCTCCCCGTGTCTGCGTGGGTTACCTCTGGTTTCTTCCCACAGTCCAAAGATGTGCAGGTCAGGTGAATTGGCCCTGCTAAATTGCCCGTAGTGTTTGGTGCATTAGGAAGAGGGAAATGGGTCTGGGTGGGTTACTCTTCAGAGGGTCGGTGTGGACTGGCTGGGCTGAAGAGCCTGTTTCCACACTGTAGGGAATCTAGAAACCCCCTGAATTATTTTCATTTTGTTTAGCACCACAGGACAGCAGCAGGCAAGGCATTTCAGGTGGACTTCAACAGGCAGTGGTAAGTCACAAGACACGATCATCACGCAACTGCAGTGAGCACCTGGAATAGAAGCAGAAAGTACTGGAGAAACTCAGCAGGTCTGGCAGCTTCTGTGGAGAGAGAAACAAGGTTAACATTTCAAGTTTGATAAGACCTTTTTTGGACTCACAATGTTCATTTTGTCTTTCCCCTCTGCAGAGATGTTTCCAGACCTGCTGCAAGTATCTACAGTGCTTTCTGGGTTTTATTTGACATTTCCAGCGTCAGCACCTATGTGCTTTAATTGCATTGAGCAGCTGGTGTAGTGGACACAAACACGGGGTTATGTTGGAGAAACTCAGCATCCATCAAGAGAGAAACAGAGTTAGCATTTTGAGTCTGGCCCGACTCTTCTTCAGAACTCTAAGGTCACTTCTGAATCACTGCATCCAATTCTGGTCGCCCTGCTATAGGAAGGTTGCCATTAAACTGGAAAGGGTGCAAAAAGGATTTACAACCATGTAACCGAGACTGGAGTGTTTGAGTTATAAGGAAAGGCTGGTTAGGCTGGAACATTTTTCTGTAGGCTGTAGGAAGCTGAGGGGTGAACTTATAGAAGTTTATAACGTCATGAGTGGCATAGTGGCTCAGTGCTTAGCACAGCTGCCTCACAGTGCCAGGGACGTGGGTTCTATGCCAGCCTCAGGTGACTGTGTGGAGTTTGCACATTTTCCCCGTGTCTGTGTGAGTTCCCTCTGGGTCTGCTCCGGTTTCCTCCCACAGTCCAAAGATGTGCAGGTCAGGTGAATTGTCTGCTAAATTGCCCCACAGTGTTCAGGGCTGTGTAGGTGAGGTGCATTAGTCAGAGGTAAATGTAGAGTAATAGGGTAGGGGAATGAGTCCGGGTGGGTTATTCTTCAGAGGGTTGGCGTGGACTTGTTGGGCCAAATGGCCTGTTTCCACACTGTAGGGATTCTATGATAGATAAGGTGAATAGCAAAGGTCTTGTCCCCAGGGTAGGAGAGGAGAAAGATTTAAAAGGGACCTGAGGGGCAACCTTTTCACACAGACTGAGTGATGTACATATGGAACAATGTGCCAGAGGAAGTGGTAGAAGTGAGTACAATATTTAAAGGACATTTGGATAGGGATATGGATAGAAAAGGGTGAGAGGCACATGGGTCAACTGTGGGCAAATGGGACTAGTTCAGTTTGGGAAATCTGGAGGGTACGAACTTGTTGGGCTGAAGGGTCTATTTCTGTGCTGTACAACTCTAACCACTCCAGAACCGAGTTCTGAAGGAGAGTCATGAAGGATTCAAAACATTAACTCTGCTCTTTCTCTCTCTGCAGATGCTACCAGACCTGTTGAGTTTCTCCTGCATTCTCTGTATCCGTTTCAGACATCTAGCATCTGCAGTATTTTGATGCACTTGATGGTTTATTAGAGTCAAGGTTTATTTATTTCCCCCAACGATGGGTGAAAATGTCGTGAAGGTTCTGCCAGTGGGTCTGCTGTCCCCGTTGTCGAGACAACTTAATGCTGTATCAACGTGGGTCATGAAAGACTCGTGTCCAGGGAAGTGATTCTTAGCTTCCAGCCTGGAGTCATTGGTCAGCACCAGCACCTGCACTGTTCTACTGTTCTATTCTCTAGTCCAGGCTAATGCTTATGGAGCCAGAGGCTGATGCTCATTCGTCCACAGTGTTAACAAAGAACCACTATTCAGTCTTACTGGGCATGATGCATTTGGCTTATTCATTGAGGCTCAAGAGGAGAAGGGAGAGCGGCAAAACAACTTCCCCTCATTAGAATCCTATCAACACCAATAACACTTGATCAACCTCAGTGACCGTTATACCAAAGTGAACACACTATTAACATTGCGGGCGAACTGAACTGCAGTGGGCATATGATGGACATTGAGCATGATGTGCACTCGAATTATTGAACATATCTCCCCCATCCTGACAAGACTGTTTTTTTTGTTCATTCACTGGATGAGGGCACCATTGGCTAGCCCAGCATTTATTGAGCATCACCTATTACTCCAGAGGGCAGTCAAGAGTCAACCACATTGCTGTGGGTCTGGAGTCACATGTAGTCCAGACCAGGAAAGGATGGCAATTTCATTTCCTTAACGGCCTTAGTGAACCAGATGGGTTTTTTCCCTAACAATGGATTTGAGGTCATTGTTAGACACTTAATTCCAGATTTTTATTGAATTCAATTGAAAAAATTCAAATTCCACCATCTGCTGAGGAAGGATTTGAACCTGGGTCCCCACCACACTGCCTGGGTCTACTGGATTAATATCACTAGGCCATAACCTCCCCTGTTGTACAGCAGCCCCACCAAATTACACATGAGGTAAATGATATGAGAATGTAGATGTTGTCATTACAGAAAAAATATATGTTTCACAGGGAGTAGGTGGCATTTTTGTGACGTGGGAGGGAGGGTATTGAAGAAAAATTAAATTGAAAACCCTAAATTAAATGATGTTTGCATACGTAGATGTTGGTTTATTTTAATCTCCGCTTATGAATGATTGCAAGATGACAAGTAAAGAGTCATTGGTAATCTGGGGTGGACAGGGAAATGGAGTTGAGGTCAGAGACATGAGCATTTCAAATGGCAGGAACCGTCTTGAGGACCGAATGGCCTACTGCTCCTACCTCAATATGATCCTATGATTCCCCAATGGCCGCTGAAGTTTCTTTTTCAGCCCCAATAAATGAACAGGATTAAGGATGCGAGGACAGCAACATTTGGATAATGAAATAAATGGAAATTGAAGGGAAGTTGACCAATTGTTTTTGGATGAAAGTTAAATTGCTTTCCTTTTTGTGCACAGATGCTGCTATGGAACAGCCTGGACAAAGCAAAACTTGTGAGAAAAATCCAGGAACAAAATGCAAGTACAGTTTTCCGTATATTTATACATAGATTAGAAAACTTCTATTTTGAAGTGAACTGATACAGTCATACAACACAGAAACACACCCTTTGGTCAACCAGTCCGTGCCGACCATAATCCCAAACTAAACTAGTCCCACCTCGGCACATATCCCTCCAAACATTCCTTATTCATTAACTTATCTAAATGTCTTATAAACATTGTAACTATACCCACATCCACCACTTCCTCCTGAGTTTCAGTCCACACATGAACAAACCTCTGTGTATAAAAGTTATCCCACATGACCTTTTTAAATCTTTCTCCTCTCACCTTAGAAATGTGCGCCTTCATCTTGAAGTTCCCCCACCCTAGCAGCTGTTCATGTTTTTGGAGCTTGGGTTGGGCTTCGCTGGAAAACGTAAGCCAGCTCAGGACTGTAATGTCAACTTGAAGGCAAGGTGGTTTCATTGAAATGGCAGGCAACTGCAAAGTTGGGGTCTGGGGGAATCTGTACAAGTCCAACAGGTTACACCCGAAGCTGAGGTTAGGACCAACCCATCCTTGCAATGGGGTTTGCTAATGCTGTTGGTGGGTAGTGCAGTAGAGGGGCCATGGATGTAATGGAAGCCATATCCTGTAAGGGGAGCACATGCTGAAGCCATCATCACATTTAAGAAGTCCTTAGTCCTTGAATCGCCATGATGTACAAAGCGATGAGCCAAGTGCTGGAAAACTGGAGTAGGTCAGTGCTTGACTTGTATGGATGCACAGGCAGAAAGGTCTCTTTTTTTGTTTGCTGTGAAGCCTTATGTCTATATGGCTGTAATAATTGGAATTCCTGAAACGTTCCTTGGAATACTGTTTTCCAATGGGACTTCAGTGTGCTTTAGATTTTTCCCTTTGTATCTTTGGCTTTAATGGATCTCCTTTTTTTCCTGCAGCACCATCAAAGGCATTTCCCATATATGCTGCAGTTAATAAGAAGAAACGCAGGGGAAACGGTACGTATGGCCTTGATTATTCTTGCCCACGTGACTGGGTGGCATGGTGGCTCAGTGGTTCGCACTGCTGCCTTACAGTGCCAGGGACCTGGGGTTCGATTCCACTCTCGGGTGACGATCTGTGTGGAGTTTGCACATTCTTTCCCGTGTCTGCGTGGGTTTCCTCCCAAAGATGTAGAAGTTAACCCACCCAGACCATTACTCCAAGTTTAGCCCTGACTAATGCACCTAACCACGCACCCCTGAACACTATGGCCAATCCACCCTGGCCTGCACGTCTTTAAATGTGGGAGGAAACTTGAGCACCCAGAGGAAACCCACACAGACAGTTGCCTGAGGCTGGAATTTATTCCAGATGAAGGGCTTTTGCCCGAAACGTCGATTTCGCTGCTCGTTGGATGCTGCCTGAACTGCTGTGCTCTTCCAGCACCACTAATCCAGTATGAGGCTGGAATTAAACCTGGCTCCCTGGCACTGTGAGGTAGCAGTACTAATCATTGAGCCACCGTGATATGTTGGCCTCCATACTGATAGGATTGGTGTACGGGAGCAGGGAGGTCTTGCAGCAATTGTACAGGAGCCTTGGTGAGACCACACGTGCAGTTTGAGTCTCCTTATCTGAGGAAGGATGTTCTACCGATAGAGGGGGTGTAGCGACTGATTCTTGGACGGCAAGGCTGACATACGGTGAGCGAATGGATCAGGAATTTATAGAATGAGACCTATCAAATTCTAACAGGACTAGACAGAGCATATACAAGGAAGAGTGTTCCCAATGACTAGGGAGTCCAGAACCAGGGGTCACAGTCTAACGACATGGTGTCGGCCATTTTGGACTTAGATACGGAGAAATGCCTTCATCCAAAGCCTGTGGAATTCTGGGCCACAGAAAGCAGTCGAGGTCAAAACTTTGGATGTATTTAAGAAGGGGTGAGGTATCATTCCTGCAGCTGAAAGAATCAAAGTGTATGGGGAGAGAGGGGGAACAGGGGAGGGAGTTAGAACATAGAACATAGAACATAGAAGAATACAGTGCAGTACAGGCCCTTCGGCCCTCGATGTTGCGCCGATCCAAGCCCACCTAACCTACACTAACCCACTATCCTCCATATACCTATCCAATGCCCGCTTAAATACCCATAAAGAGGGAGAGTTGTATGATCCGCCATGACCATACTGAATGGCCTACTCATAGTCCCATTTTCTATGTTTCTATAAAATAATAAACCAGGGTGTGGTTCAGTTTTTGATCTCGCTACCACCAGATTAACTTTGATTTTTTTTATTCACTAACGGGACATCGCTAGCTGGGCCAGGATTTTATTGCCCATCCCTAGTTGCCTCTTAAGAAGGTGGGGGTGAGCTGCTTTCTTGAACCGCTGCAGTCCATGAGCTGTAGATTGACCCACAATCATTTCTTTCTTGAGACTTCGTAGCGACTGATACAACTGAGAGACTTGCTGGGCCTTTTCGGAAGGCAACTAGGAGTTAGCTACATTGCTGTGGGTCTGGGGTCACATGTAGGCCGGACCAGGTGAGGAACATTAGTCGGCCAGATAGGTTCCTCTGACAATTGACAATGGTTTTATGGTCATCTGTAGATTCCTAATTGCATTAAAATTGAATTCAAACGCCCCCCCCCCCCCACCCCACCTTCGCCATTGCATTATTCAAACCTGAGTCCCCAGAGCATCATCTGGGTCTCTGGATTAACAGCCAAGCAATAATACCAGTCGGCCATCATCTCCCCTTAAAAAGACATTCGGGAGGAAGGATGGAAGGTCATATAACTCGATTGAGATGGATTACAGTGGAGGGGCACTTGGGTGAAGTCTGAAAACTGGGACCGCTCTGAATCTCATGGAGCTGTGCTGCAATCTCCTACAGGAGGGAGAGAAAAGGCACATCTGTGTACAATAAATTTTCCTCCGTATCAGATGCTGTCAGTTATATTCAGAGACTAAAAAGCTTGGCCTAAGTGTTTAATCTTTGTTTTGCAGAAACTGTTAACCTTGGAAAAGGTCCACCTTCCTCCAAGGTAGGAGCTTAAAGTTGTGATATAATCTGCAGAAGATGTGTTAAGTTGGCAAAGGACACTGGTGTCAGTCTATTTTTACAGCAAGCCTAGTTATCTTTACCCATGTTCCATGATCCTCTTTGATATGTTGAGGGGTACCGACACAATTGACTGCGGTGAGGCCTAAGATTAGACCAATCCTGGGTGGACATTCTGTGTTCCTGACATTGCTCCCATTTTGCTGACAAGCTTCGTAACGTCCCTTAAGCAGCAGTAAACCAAAGAGCGAGGAACAGGTAGACAATAAGACTGTAAGAAATAGGAGCAGCCAGAGGCCTGTAGGCCCCTCAATCCTGCACCACCATTCAAATGGATCATTGCCTGGTCACGTACACTCTCCTGCCCTTTCCCCACAACCCTTAAAGATCCAAGTGATTAAGAATCTATATAATCTATAGGGAGGGAAACAGCCATCGTTACCTGGTCTGGCCCACATGTGACTCCAGACCCATAGTAATATGGTTGACTCTTAACTGCCCTCTGGGTAGTTAGGGATGAGCAATAAATACTGGTCTAACCAGCGACACCCACGTCCCCAGAATGAATAAAAATACCTCAGCCTTAAACATGCAGAAATACTCTGCCCCCACAGCTCTCTGCAACCAGGAGTTCCAAAGATTCACAACCATCTGAGAGAAGACGTTCCTCCTCATCTCAGTCTTAAACTTGCGTCCATTTATTCTGGGACTGTGCCTTCTGGTCCAAGACTCTCTCATGAAGGGAAATAATAACTTCCCCTGGAAACCCCCTTAAGAATCCTATGTATGTTTCAATGAGATCACCTCTCATTCTTCCCAATTCCAATGAGTAGAGCTCTCATCTGTTTAAGCTTTGCTGACAAGATCCAACTGATCAAGAATCTAGTTAATCTATAGGGAAGGAAACTGTCATCCTTACCTGGTCTGGCCCACTTGTGACTCCAGACCCGCAGTAATATCGTTGACTCTTAACTGCCCTCTAGGTAATCACAAGACAATCCCTCCATACCTGGGATCATCCGAGTGAACTCAGTGAGTTAGCTCAGTGTTCAGCAGGAAAGGGGGTAAGTGTAATGCATGAACTTCAGTCTTGTATCAGCACGGATGGACTGATTTCATGTTGCCTGTTTAGCAATAGAATGTACACAGTGTGATCGGGGGTGGTGTAACAGAGTCTGTGGGCTTTTGAATTGAGTTGCAGGATCTTTGATGATAGTCCAGGTAATATTAATCCATTTGCTTTTCAGCTGAGTGAACCTCCCTGTCATTGTATCGACCTGCAACATCCAGACACTGGCTCCAAAACCAGCGATGTGATTCCCACCGAGCACGCGCCCCAATATGCTTCTCTGAAATTCTAACCACCGGGCTGTGTTCACCAGTCCCTGTTTGTGTATTATCTCTGTTGCACATCTCACTTTGAAATTTGCATGATACTCCCAGGACCATTTCTGATACGTGGATGTCGTCAGAACTCCTTCACCTGCCTCTGCCACATTCTTGCCCGAGCCATGAATACCTGCGCCCTCTCTCTCTCTCTCTCTCTCCTATTTATGGAGTCTGGAAGCCAGCCATTTGGCCCATCGAGTCCACACTGACCCTCTGAAGAGCACCCCATTCAGACCCACTCCGCTACATTTCCAGTGGCTAGTCCATCTAATCTGCACATCCCTGGATACCATTGGCAGTTAAGCATGGCCGGTCCACCTGACCGGCATGTGTTTGGACCATGAGAAGAAACCAGACCACTCAGAGGAAACTCGCAAAAACAGAGGAAGACTCGTGCACACAATCCATGTTTGTTGGCTTCTTTAAAAAGAAACCACAGAAGTTGCTGGAGAAACTCAGTGAGTCAGGCAGCAACGGTCGGGAGAAAACAACATTTTGAATCCCGTGGCTCCTCATTGTCTCCGGACTCCTTTCCCAACCTCTCTTGCAATATTTTGGCACACACTCCTTAAGGCTTGTCAATCGATCCCAATTCGTGGAAGGTCCCTGACAAAATTAGTTTCTGTCTGAGTTTTAAAATAAAACCCACATGACCCACATGAGGGTTACCTCAAACTATAACAGGATCGGGAGCAGATGGGCCAATGGACTGAGAAGTGGCAGATGGAGTTTAATTCAGATAAATGCGAGGTGCTGCATTTTGGGAAAGCAGATCTTAGCAGGACTTATACACTTCATGGTAAGGTCCGAGGGAGTGTTGCTGAACAAAGAGACCTTGGAGTGCAGGTTCATAGCTTCTTGAAAGTGGAGTCACAGGTAGATAGGACAGTGAAGAAGGCAATTGGTATGCTTTCCTTTATTGGTCAGAGTATTGAGTACAGGAGTTGGAAGGTCATGTTGCGGCTGTACAAGACATTGGTGAGGCCACTGTTGGAATATTGTGTGCAATTCTGGTCTCCTTCCTATCGGAAAGATGTTGTGAAACTTGAAAGGGTTCAGAAAAGATTTACAAGGATGTTGCTGGGTTGGAGGATCTGAGCTATAAGGAGATGCTGAACAGGCTGAGGCTGTTTTCCCTGGATGTCGGAGGCTGAGGGGTGACCTTATAGAGGTTTACAAAATTATGAGGGGCATGGATAGGATAAATAGGCAAAGTCTTTTCCCTGGGGTCGGGGAGTCCAGAAGTAGAGGGCATAGGTTTAGGGTGAGAGGGGAAAGATATAAAAGAAACCTAAGGGGCAACTTTTTCACGCAGAGGGTGTTACGTGCATGGAATGAACTGCCAGAGGATGTGGTGGAGGCTGGTACAATTGCGACATTTAAGAGGCATTTGGATGGGTATATGAATAGGAAGGGTTTGGAGGGACATGGGCCGGGTGCTGGCAGGTGGGACTAGATTGGGTTGGGATATCTGGTCGGCATGGACGGGTTGGACCGAAGCATGTTTCCGTGCTGTATATGTCTGTGACTCTATAACTCTCTGACATCCCAAAGCAATTTCTGGTTGATCAGGGATGACCCATGTGCCTTGAACCAGAAACTTGGCACATTCTGGGGAATGCCCCTGCCACACTGAGTGAGACCATTTCCTGGTCGGGGAGCCAGATCAGATATTGTTGCATTCAAATCGATGTGTGTTCTTTGCTCTTTACTGACCAATTCCAGCGACAGTAGCAGATGGAGGGAAACACATGTGAAATGGCTCTTGGTCCTCCAAGCGGGTCATGTTGGGAATTGCAGGGTTTCTGATGAGCAGCAAGAGGGTGCCCATGGCTCATCAACTTCTCATTGATCTGCAGTACACCAGCTCTACCGCGTAGTTGCAAACCGTCCCCTCCTGCTGGGATTTATGGAAATTCTCTTCATGAACATTTAGATTAGATTCTCCTACAGTATGGAAACAGGCCCTTCAGACCAACAAATCCAAACCGACTCTCTGAAGACTAACACATGCAGGCTTATTTCCTGACCCTATATTTACCCCAACTAATGCACCTAACCCTATGTGTTAATTCACCAGGATTGACGGAGGGTACTGCAGCACCCAGAGGAAACCCCACGCAGACACGGGGAGAATGTGCAAACTCCACACCGACAGTCGCCCCCGAGGTGGGAATCGAACCCGGGTTCCTGACGATGCGAGGCAGCAGTGCGAACCACTGAGCCACCATGCCACCCCAAGTTTAACGTCTGGTTTCACTAGGTGACCCCCAAAAAAATGGCCAAATAAAAGGAGCAAACTGGAAGAAGGTGTACCCACAATTGGGTAAAACTCGAAGCTTGCAGGTTCATTGGAGTTTCAGTAACCTGTGTAAAAAATCTTGTCTTAATCTGTGGAATAAAAGTGTGTTCATTTGGGTAAAAAATTTGAATCAATCTGTGCAAAACTCTTTAATTTGAGAAAAAGCCTGTGCAGATCTGGGCAAAAATGCGGTATCAGTTTGCACAAAGAATGTGGGTTAAATTGTGCAAATGTCTTGTGTCAGTTTGTGCTGTGAGTGTGTGCCCAGGGGCTGCCCAGGGTTTGAATCTGCAGTTTTGTGTCTGTGTGTATTCCCAGGCTGGGTCCAGTGACAGGAGATGGGGGTAAGGACAGGGACAGAGTGGGGCAGCCCTGGTCTAAACCTGCTGCTTTCTCCCAGGCACCCCCCCCCCCAACAAATCCACAAAGATGACGGTTGGTGTGTTCCATACCTGTGACCTATGGGAGGTGTGTTCCAGGTAATGGGGCTGGGAGCTGACTGGATGAGCTGGGATTTGGGAGGAGATGGGATTTGAGTGACAGACATGGTGGGGGGGGAGGTATTTAAACCTGGCTCAGGCAACCATGAGCCTTTTGCCGTGTGGAGTGACCAAGGGTGGGTATTAGGGTGTTAGTGTCTCTCTTGCTCGGTCTGTGAGTGAGAACGTGAGTTGTGTTTGAATGTCATCCTGTTTTGGATCTTAGAAGCTTCCCCAAAGCAGGCTCTGTCCCTGATGGGGGACACATGCACAGAGAGAGTGAGAGAGAGAGAGAGAGAGAGAGAGAGAGAGACAGACAGACAGACAGACAGAGACCATGGAGAGGGAGCTGGGACCAGCTAGAATGGTGAAGATGGCCTCCTTCCCCTCTCCATGTATCTCCTTGCCTCATCTTTGTCTCTACCTCTCTTTTCCCTTCCATCTCTCTTTCCTTTCTCGTGTCTATCTCTGTTCACTATCTCTCTCTGTGTCTGTGTGTCTGTCTCTCTTTTTCGGTGTTCTGTGTGTGTGTCTCTCTCTCTCTCTCTCTTTCTCTGTGTTTTGTCTGTGTGTCTGTGTGTGTGTGTGTGTCTTTCTGTGTGTCTGTGTGTCTGTGTGTGTGTGTGTCTGTGTCTTTCTGTGTGTCTCTCTCTCTTTGTGTCTCTGTGTGTCTCTGTGTGTGTGTCTGTGTCTGTCTCTCTCTCTCTCTCTCTCTCTGTGTCTGTGTCTCTCTCTCTGTGTGTGCCTGTGTCTCTCTCTCTCTCTGTGTGCCTGTGTGTGTCTCTCTCTCTCTCTCTCTTTGTGTGTGTCTGTGTGTGTCTCTTTCTCTGTGTCTCTCTTTTCGTGTGTCTGTGCCTCTCTGTGTCTGTGTGACTCTCTCTTTCTGTGTGTGTACCTGTCTGTCTGTCTCTGTGTCTCTCTCTTTCTCTCTGTCTGCCCCCCTGTGCTTGTCCTCCAAGTGTGTCAGTGGCTGGGAAGTATTGGGGAAGGGGCTATTTATGTCCTATATACCCTCCCACCCACCTTGCTGAGCTCTCCCTTGGGGTGTGGGTGGGGTACATAAGTTGACCGCGCCCCCTGCTGCATAGCAAGATCCCAGTCCCACAATCCCAGGTTGACATTCGGCCCATCATGTCTATCTCCGCTCCCCTGTTAAATGCCCCATGTCCAGACCCCCCACCCCCACCCCCACGGACTCCCTTCAGGTCTTGCCCCTGAAAGGCGTCTCGTTGAACTCCCCCCTCCTGACGGAGACCTCTCATCCCTGATACCCTGTCGTGGCCCCACCCAGAGAGCAGACACTCTCTGACCTTTTGACTGAGAGTGGTCGGGCACAGCAAGATCCTATCTCCAGTTGTTCCCTATAGCACCCTCTTTCTCCCCTTACCCACCCACCCCACCAAACACTGAGGGAGGGGCTTTAGCTGTCACCTCCTGCACTTCAGTTTGCACCAAATATTTCCAACCCACCCCCCCCACTAAGATGTTGTCTGTCCCCCCATTTGGCAGCCCCTCACCCAATACCCCTCATGTCAATGTCTTATTTCCCCCTCCTTCCCCCCTCCCCACACCCGTATACCTTTACACCGCTCCACATCCCGCCTGCCGAATCAAATTCCCCCCTCCCTTAGTTTCTCCCCCAATCCTGAAGTGCCCACAATTTAGCATCTCCCAATCCTTCACCCCTCCCCAAATCATACCCAGCCCCCATGTTTTGCTCCCCTCATGATTGGCACCCAGACTTGGAGGGGGTGGGGGAGAGGATGGGGGGAGGGGGGAGGGGAGGAGGGGGAGGGGGTGGGGGAGAGGATGGGGGGAGGGGGGAGGGGGGAGGGGGGAGGGGAGGAGGGGAGGAGGGGGAAGGGGGTGAGGACTGGGAGGAGGACTGGGAGGACGGAGACTGAACAAGGCAACAGTTCCCAAGAACGAGGGAGGCACCAGAGAGCTGTAGGAACACCACAATCCCTTTCCCGAATGAGAGTGTGTGTGTGTGTGTAAATGAATAAGGAGACAGGACAGGTTCAGATTATTCTCTCTCTCCCTCCCGCTGGTCTGGTTCTGGTTCTGGTTCCAGCTCTGGCCTGACGATCCCTCGGGGCAGAGACTATCTGATTCCCTCTATCTGCACCGTCCGGAGTTCCAGCTCCTGGATCTAATCCCCTCCTCGGGGTGGGGGGGGGGTATAGACTGAGAGGGAACTAAAAATCGATTTGAAATAAAATACAGCAGCGACACCAAAAGCACAGCAAGATCCCACTGCTCTCTGCCTTCCACAGTCTTCCACTTTACCCTGATTTGGAGATGCTGGGGTGTACAAAGTTAAAAATCACACAACACCAGGTTATAGTCCAACACGTTTATTTGGAAGCACTAGCTTTCGGAGCGCTGCTCCTTCATCAGGTGATTGTGGAGTACACAATTGTAAAACACAGAATTTATAGCAAATGTTTACAGTGTGATGTAACTGACATTACACATTGAAAAATACCTCGATTGTTTAAGTCTCTCATCTGTTAGAATGACCGTGATTGTTTCACTTGTTTCACATGTAAATCACAAAATTGTTTTAAAAGTTACATTCTCAGGTTAATTGTAACAATTGATGTCAGCCCAGATAAGATGTTAAGATGTTGAAGGTGTTAGCCCACTGTGTTCCCTGTCTGTGCCATAATGTTTCGACTAATTCTAATCTAAAAAGCGAGTTAACCAGTTTTCCTAAACTGAGCCAGTCCCATTTGCACTTTTCCTATCCTCACAACGATCCTAATGTCTTTTAAATGTTGTAATTGTATTCGCCTCTATCACTTCCTCTGGCAGCTTCTTCCATACACGCAGCACACTGTGTTAAACAGTTGCCCCTCAGGTCCTTTTTAAATCATTTCCCCCTCCCCTTGAGCATATGCCCTTTATTATTATCTATCCCTCTGTAAGGTCACCCCTCAGCCTCCTATGCTCCTTGGGAAAAAAGTCCCAGGCTCTCCTTACAACTCAAGCCTTCCAGTCTTGGAAGCAGTGGGATTGGGGGGAGAAAGTACCCAGCACGGACCAACTCAAGGTTCCCATGTGTTCTAAAAGATGGGAGAGAATCAGACAAACACTCTCACAGTGACCGACAGTCAGGAAGGGACTGGAGGGTATTTTGATTTCCAAATGGCACCAGGTTAGGACAGGCTTAGATTGTGAAACAAATTTGACAAAGATTGATTGGAAAGTAAATTGTGAAGAGGAGGGACGGAGTTTTTCAAGTTCAGAGACAAAGCACATCAATGAAGCTAAAGTACAAAAGTATCTGGGAGTGCTCGCCCAGGATTCTCTCACGGTCAACTGGAAGGTGGAGTCCGTGATTAAGGAAGTGAATATAATGTCATTTATCTCAGGAAGGTTGGAATATAAAAGCAGCTTCTGAGACTTCATTAAGTTCTAGTTAGGCCCCATTTAGAATACTGTGTCCAATTTTGGGCCCCACACCTCAGGAAGGACATACTGGCACTGGAACGTGTCCCGCGGAGATTCACACAGATGACCCCAGGGATGGTAGGCCTAACACACGATGAACGGCTGAGGATCATGGGATTGTCTTTGTTAGAGTTTCGAATATTGAGGGGAGATCGAAGAAAAACTTACAAGATAATGCATGGCTTAGAAAGGGTAGACACTGGGAAGCTGTTTGCATTAGGTGGGGAGACTAGGACCCATGGGCACAGCCTTTAGAATTGCAGGGGGTCAATTTAGAACAGAAATGAGGAGACTTTTCTTCAGCCAGAGAGTGTGGGCCTGTGGAATTCATTGCCACGGAGCGCAGTGGAGACAGGGACATCTCTCCAAGGCAGAGATTGATAAATTCTTGATCTCTCAAGGAATGAAGGGCTACGGGGAGAGTGCGGGTAAGTAGAGTTGAAATGCCCATCAGCCATGACTAAATGGTGGAGTGGACTCGATGGGCCGAATGGCCTTACTTCCACCCCTATGTCTTCTGGTCTTAATTGAACATGCTGGTGCAGTTAGGTGGACAAATAGTGTAGGAGCAGATCTTACCAGGGATTGGAGGAAGAGAGTGAGGAAAAGGCATCAGGTTATTACAGCCTGCAGTGAAACTTGACCAGGGACCAATTCTGTTTTGCTGTAAACAGTTCCAAACGTGTCTGAGCCTAGAGCTCCCTCCAATCTGAAAGCCACATTAACCTCTGCCCTGTATTCTGTCTCTGAGCCGATGGTGTATTCGTTCTGTCACTGACCCTTTAGTCCCACGGGCATCAATGTTTCTCTCGGTCCCAATTGGAGACCTTCTCTCATCCACATGAAGGAATTAGACCCTGAACATTCCACTGACACTGTCTCCCATCAATCTTCATGGGATCCCCATGGCAGAGGGTAAAGAGCAAGGAAGGCCTTGCTGTGAGGGTTTTACTGAGACACCGTCAGGAATCCTGGGGAACATGTCCCTCCCCAGACCGAGTGGAAACAGCTTCTGCAAACACACATCCCATTCTCAAGATGGAGTAATGAGTTGAAAACGTGTTGCTGGAAAAGCACAGCAGGTCAGGCAGTATCCAAGGAACAGGAGAATCGACGTTTCGGGCATCAGCCCTTCTTCAGGCTGATGCCCAAAACGTCGATTCTCCTGTTCCTTGGATGCTGCCTGATCTGCTGTGCTTTTCCAGCAACACATTTTCAGCTCTGATCTCCAGCATCTGCAGTCCTCACTTTCTCCTCAAGATGGAGTAATGACTGAAAACAGAGATTGTTGTGCTTCCCTGATACAGTCCGAGAGAGTTCTCAGGGTGAGATGTTCTGGAGGACATTGAACTGAAACAGAGGAACTAGGAGCAGGAGGAGGCCATTCAGCCCCTCTGACCCTGCTCTCCCATTCAGTACGATGACGGCTGATCCTCTATCTCGACGCCACTTTCTCTCCATACTCCGTGATGTCTTTAATCTGGAAAAGGATCATCGGCTCTTTCCTGAATATATCCAGGGATTTAACCTCTGCACTTTCACACATTCAGACCCAGGGAGGGTTTGTCCCTGAGGGAGGGCAGGTTCAGATCTGCAGGAAGAATAGAAAAAGCAGAACGCTTCTGTTTAAAATGGTGAGAAAATCTGAAATTAATATCTAGGGGGTTCAGCTGATCTTGTACACATATGTCAGAGAGTTAACCCAATGATAGTGTCAGGAAATAGGAAGACAAGCATTATTTCAATGCAAGGAGACTAACAGGGAAGGTGGATGAACTCAGGGCACAGTTAGGAACATGGGGCTGGGATAGTGATTAAGGAGATGGGTTCAGGGATGGACAGGACTGGCAGCTTGATGTTCCCTGATACAAATCCAAGAGGCAGGATAGGAAGGTGGGGCAAGACAGGGGAGGGAATGGCATTTTTGATCAGGGATAATATCACAGCTGTACTTGGGCAGGATATTCCTGAGAATACATGGAATGAAGTTATTTGGGTGGAACTGAGGTATGAGAATGGGATGATCACCTTATTGGGATTGTATTATAGACTGCAGGAGAAAGTGAGGGCTGAAGATGCTGGAGATCAGAGTCGAGAGTGTGGTGCTGGAAAAGCACAGCAGGTCAGGCAGCATCTAAGGAGCAGGAGAATCGACGTTTCGGACGTTTCACTTTCCTGATGAATGGATTATGCCCGAAAAGGCAATTCTCCTGCTCTTCAGATGCTGACAGACCTGCTGAGCTTTTCCAGCACCACACTCATGTACTATATCCTTGTTCAGCAGGAAATTGAAGTGTCTATTAATTTTAAAACAACGATGGAAAATGATAGGCTGGATCTAAAAGTTAAAGTTCTAAATGGGAGAAAGGCCAATTTTGACGGTATGAGACAAGAACATTCAAAACTATAGTGTGGGAGTTGGGGGAGGGATGATTTGCAGATAAAGGGATGGCTGGAAAATGGTAGGCTTTCGAAAATGAGAAGACAAGAGTCCAGAGAGAATATGTTGCTGTTAGGGGGAATGGTAAGGAAAGGTAAGGTATTGGGAAAGCTGGATGATGGGAGATATTGAGGTTTTGGTTAAGAAAAGAAACATATGTCAGGGATAGACAGCAGAAATCGAGTTAATCCTTGGAAGAGTATAATGACAGCAGGAATATACTTAAGAGGGAAATCAGGAGGGCAAAAAGGGGACATGAGATCAATTTGCCAAATAGGATTAAGGAGAATTCCCAAGGGATTGTATCAATACACTAATGACAAAAGGGTAACGAGGGAGACAATAGGGCTCTTCAAAGTTCAGCATGGCAGCCTATGAGTGGGACTGCAGGAGATGGGGGTAGATATTAAATGAGTATTTTGCATCAGTGTTTACTGTGTTTTCAGAGTAGAGGCCTGTGGCCAGTGGTGGGCCACAAGTGTCACTGCTGGGTCCAATGCTTTTTATCACTTATATAAAAGGTTAGGATGTGAATGCAGGAGGTACAGTTAGTAAGTTTGCAGATGACACCAGAATTGGAGGTGTAGTAGACAGCGAAGAAGGTTAGCTCAGAGTACAACGGGATCCTGATCAGAGGGGCCGAAGGGTCAAGGAGTGGCAGGTGGAATTTAATTTAGATCAATGTGAGTGCTGCATTTGGAAAGTCAAATCAAGGTGTTATGCACTTAATGGTAAGGTCGAGGGGAGTGTTGCTGAACCAAGAGACCTTGGCATGCAGCTTTATAGCTCCTGGAAAGTGGAGTCAGAAGCAGATAGGATAGTGAAGAAGGCATTTGGTATGCTGTCTATTATTGGTCAGAGTATAGGAGTATTGAGTATAGGAGTTGGGAGGTCACATTGCAGCTGTACAGGACATTGGTTCGGCCACTTTTGGAATATTGTGTGCAATTCTGGATGATGTCGCAGTCAGAAATGTGAAGGACAGGCATTCCCCAAGCAGAGACGCAGAATTCAACTCAGTTCAAACTGTCTCCATCAAACGTATCCTACACCCAGACACAAACAATCTCTCGACTGTGCTACAACAGGGTCGGTATACCACTGGCTCTACATTCTCAACAGGAACTGTACTCTTCCACAAATTCAGCACCGAGTTCTTTGTTTGATTCTCTCTGTTCTACTGTCATTCTCTGATGGTTTCCTGGATCTGAATGTCCTCATGACCAGATGTTCTAATTCCACGGGCCATGTCCTGCTCCTAAACACAGCGTCTGATTTCATTGTGGTGTGTGATAGAGGAGTCCCTTGGTGTCGGGGGAGGTCAGTCTCTCTCGTGTACAATCTCACTATCACTCTCTTGCACACAATCTCTCTCTCT
This sequence comes from Chiloscyllium punctatum, assembly GCF_047496795.1. Classification (NCBI taxonomy): domain Eukaryota; kingdom Metazoa; phylum Chordata; class Chondrichthyes; order Orectolobiformes; family Hemiscylliidae; genus Chiloscyllium; species Chiloscyllium punctatum. The sequence continues at coordinate 60,559,386 of NC_092772.1, read as the reverse complement.
CTTTCTCTCTCTCTCTTTCCTCCTCTCCAATAGATGATCTTGCTTTCGTTCTTGTGTCTAAATGAACCAAGGGACATGAGGGGGAGAATGGGATTAGAGAATTGCGCTCGATGATCACACTCACTCTCACAGTCTCTCCTGCACGTACTCTCACTCATGCAAGTGACTGTGTGTGTGTGTGTGAGTGACCGTGTGTGTGTCTGTGAATGAGTGACCGTGTGTGTGTGTGTGTGTGTGTGTGTGCGCACGTGAGTGACCGTATGTGTGAGACCGTGTGTCTGTGTGTGTGTCAGTGTCAGTGTCACAAGGGCCTTGTATTATTGGGTAATTAAAACTTTTCATCTGGTACTTATTATGACATGAAAAATGACTTTCTGGATCCGTGTATACAGATCACAGAAAGCTAATGCGATGGTGTCACCAAATATTTGGAGAACACCTTAGGATTTGCCAGTTAATCGCAAGGGATGGGAGATGGGAAGTGAGGAAGCCTTTCTGGGATTGTACAGGGATCATGGACACCATGAACCAACTCAAAAAGGCTAACAGGTGGATGTGGCAGTTTGCAGATCCTCTGGGATTGGATAGAGTAACAGACAGAGACAAACACACTGACCAAGGGATAGGGTTTGTGAGAAGGATATTACGATGCAGAGATGGTAAGTGAGTCAGTAAAACATTGTCCGATTCTGAAATCTAATCAAGAAGTTTGGGGTGGTTTATATAAAGAATAACAGGTACCTGGGAGTGAGTTACAGACTGGAATCTAATCAAGGGTTTTGAGGTGGTTTATATCGGGTATAACAGGTACCTGGGAGTGAGTTACTGACTGGAATCTAATGAAGGGGTTCGAGGTGGTTTATATCGGGTATAACAGGTACCTGGGACTGAGTTACAGATTGGAATCTAATGAAGGGGTATGAGGTGATTTATATCTGGTAGAACAGCTACCTGGGAGTGAGCTACAGACTGGAATTTAGCATGGACAATCCGCCTTGACGTGCACATCTTTGGACTGTGGGAGGAAAGTGGACCCTTTTCTTCAAACACCTGCAGTTTGTCTCTATTTGATGTTTAAACTTCCTGCACAATTCCCATGTGTCAGGAGGTCTCTGCTGGTGAATGCACCAATTACAGACTGGAATCTAATCAAGGAGTTTGGGGTAGTTTATATATTGTACAACAGGTACCTGGGAGTGAGTTACAGACGTAATCTAATCAAGGTGTGTTAGGTGGTTTACATATGGAATAACAAGTGCCTGGGAGTGGGTTTCACACTGGAATCTAATCGAGGAGTTTGGGGTGGGTTATATCTGGTATAACAGGTACCTGGGAGTGAGTTACCGACTGGAATCTAATCGAGGAGTTTGGGGTGGGTTATATCTGGTATAACAGGTACCTGGGAGTGAGTTACCGACTGGAATCTAATCGAGGAGTTTGGGATGGGTTATATCTGATATAACAGGCACCTGGGTGTGAGTTACCGACTGGAATCTAATCGAGGAGTTTGGGATGGGTTATATCTGATATAACAGGTACCTGGGAGTGAGTTACCGACTGGAATCTAATCGAGGAGTTTGGGGTGGGTTATATCTGGTATAACAGGTACCTGGGAGTGAGTTACCGACTGGAATCTAATCGAGGAGTTTGGGATGGGTTATATCTGATATAACAGGTACCTCGGAGTGAGTTACCGACTGGAATCTAATCGAGGAGTTTGGGGTGGGTTATATCTGGTATAACAGGTACCTGGGAGTGAGTTACCGACTGGAATCTAATCGAGGAGTTTGGGGTGGGTTATATCTGGTATAACAGGCACCTGGGAGTGAGTTACCAACTAGAATCTAATCAAGGGGTTTAAAGTGGTTTTTCTATGGAATAACAGGTCCCTGGGAGTGAGTTACTGACTGGAATCTAATCAATGGGATTGAAGTGGTAGACAATCTGTGACTGTGTGGAGTTTGCACATTCTCCCCGTGTCTGTGTGGGTTTCCTCCAGGTGCTCTGGTTTCCTCCCACAATCCAAAGATGTGCAAGTTAGGGTGGATTAGCCATGGTAAATTGTCCCATAGTGATCAGGATGTGCAGGTTGGGTGGATTAGCCATTGTAAATTGCTCCACACTGTCCAGGATGTGCAGATTAGGGTGGATTAGCCATGGTAAATTGCCTCACACTGTCCAGGATGTGCAGATTAGGGTGGATTGGCCATGGTAAATTGCCTCACACTGTCCAGGATGTGCAGATTAGGGTGGATTGGCCATGGTAAATTGCTCCACACTGTCCAGGATGTGCAGATTAGGGTGGATTGGCCATGGTAAATTGCTCCACACTGTCCAGGATATGCAGATTAGGGTGGATTAGCCATGGTAAATTGCCTCACACTGTCCAGGATGTGCAGATTAGGGTGGATTGGCCATGGTAAATTGCCTCACACTGTCCAGGATGTGCAGATTAGGGTGGATTGGCCATGGTAAATTGTCCCATAGTGCCCAGGGATGTGCAGGTTAGGGTGGATTGGCCATGGTAAATTGTCCCACACTGTCCAGGATGTGCAGATTAGGGTGGATTGGCCATGGTAAATTGCCTCACACTGTCCAGGATGTGCAGGTTAGGGTGGATTAGCCATGGTAAATTGTCCCACACTGTCCAGGATGTGCAGGTTAGGGTGGATTAGCCATGGTAAATTACCCCATCGTCTCCAGAGGTGTGCAGATTCGGGTGGATTAGCCATGGCAGATGTTGGGGATAGGATTGGAATGTGGGGTGGTCTTGGGAGGGTCAGCACAGAGCTGATGGGCCAAACGTCCTCAATCTACATTGTAGGGATTCAATGAACAAATCTGTAAGGGGGTAGGGCAGGAGGCTGATAGCTGAGTGGGTTGGTCTGTGTGGAGGCTGTTGGGGGTGAGGTGGGGGGAAGGTCAAGGGCCAGTTGGGTGGCTGAGTTGAGAGGTAGGTGAGAGGATGGATGGATGGAGTGACAGGTAGGTGAGGTGCTCAGTGGACAGTCAGGCTGGGAGGCTTAGTTCCGACTGGAGCTGGTCAGGTCCATCTGGAGTTAGTCAGTTCGGTTGTGGGGTGCGTCACCTCTCACAGGGGAGGTGGTTGTGTCATACAATCATGGTTAGATTTGTAGGGGTGCAGTCTGGGCTTCTACAGGTACCAGGGAGGTTGAGCTGCAGTGTCAGGTGACGAGTGGAGGGTGTTGGGGGTGGGGGCTGGAATGTCTGTGTTGTCAAGGAGAATGTTGGGGCTGGAGTGTTCAGTGTGAGTGATCAGAGTGTCAACCATGAAACAATAGTCAGACAAGCTTAATTTAATTCCCTAGTTATAACTATCCAGCTGAACACTCTGTTACTTTTCAATGTCTCTGACTATCCTTCAGAGCCTTTTCTGCAAACACCTGCAGTTTGTCTCTATTTGATGTTTAAACTTCCTGCACAATTCCCATGTGTCAGGAGGTCTGCGCTGGTGAATGCACCCTTCTTTGGCGATATCACAACAACATCTCTCACCATGACTCAGATACCTGACTATCCAGAGACCCGGAAATTCAGGCCAGTGCAATTCTGAGTGAATCCAGCTCCTCTTTTACTGATAAAGCAGTGTGGTGGCTGGATTGCCGTGCAGACTGATGTCAACAACACTGTTTCAATCCCTGTCCCGACTGTGCCAGTTTAGGCAGGTCTGACTCCCAGTCTTGACCCAGACACTGATGTGGAGTGGGGCTAATTATTTCTGATTGTTTTCCCTCGCTCAGATAGAGAGACAGCTATGGTCCCTTGAAGGGGCTACACCTCCTTCCTTGTTAACCAACAAACCCCCCGTATCATTTGACAATATGAGTGCAAACAAAAACGAAAAGAACAAATTAAGTAATGATGGTAAACCATTTGAGGTAAGGACAAAACTTCATCAAAGTATGAACAACTGATTGATATTTGTGATTATTGATGCTTTATTAAGAGAATGGAAGAACAAGTTGAAGCAAGAAAAGCAACGTCCAGACTGACATTAACAGAACAACATTTGCTGTGGAGATTTTGAATCAAACTCTTCAGATACAACAGGGACAGGTGGGACTTGAACTGAGCTGCTTTCCCTGAGTCTATCCATTTCAGTAATCTGTGGACATTTCACCGCACAGCTAAGGCACTCGTGCCCACTCCCTGGTATGTCAATGTGAACAGGGTTCACCTGCCCACTATCACAGTGATGTCACACAGCCCCTGAAGGTCTGCCGATCTCATTATGGCTTTAAGTTGCTACAAGCCGGTTTATAAGGCATGACAATGTTACTGAAGGTTCTGCCATCCAGATCAATACACAGTCGAAGCCAGAATACACCTCATCACCCATATAGATTGCATTAATACATGAAGAATAATATTGTTACATTAAGACAGTTGCACAGCCAATTAAAAGAGTTAGAAACCAATACAGCTTTGCATTGCTCCTTTCAAGAGCCGAGCTGTCCCAACCCAGCAATGGTTACTGGCTGGAACAGACTCTACTCCAACCCTGTCACCTCTTCAATCTGACGAATCAGCGATCTCGGGTGCATCACTGGAAGATACTGCTGAGCTGTCTGCTGAAAGATTCAGTACAGATTGAAGATTTGAAGGTGCCACATTGGATTCCATTGCCTTCATCACGCTGCGAGCATTTGCAGCTGGTGTGTTAGTTGACATCATTGCAGTTGAGACATCACATAAGCACAGAAAAGGGGAGGAACAAAGAAAACACTTTGGTTAAAAAAAACTCTTTGCAATGCCAGAGACAAGCTTCCTTGACAGTAGAACTCCATTATCATTTGATGCAGTAGATGTTTTAAGTGACATGTAATTAAATTCTTCGGCACAATATGCAGACTAGTTCCAAAGCCTGGACATGTTCTGCAGTGAAAGTCAAATGAGGATCTGGTACTGGGTTCAGTTCTCTCACATTGTTTCTTGGTCTTTGTTCACAAAACATTCACACATTTCTCAGCAAGGGGTTGACTTTGAGGTTTGCACTGAATCATTCTACATTGCTGATTGAGGAATTAATGATTACTGTGCTTTCTTGATCCTGGTGTAGGATTAGACTCTGAGATCGTAATAGGGCAGGAGACTAAGACGATTAAGACTAAGCTTTGGAACATCTGACCCCAGATCTCTTGAGAACTCGGGAGTTACCCTTTTCTTTTCATTCTCCTTCTGTGGAGCTCCTTGGGAACTTTTGATTTGAGGGAAAGACATTTGGGGTGGCACAGTGGCTCAGTGGTTAACACTGCGGCCTCACAGCACCAGGGACCCGGCTGTGATTCCAGACTGCAGTGATTGTCTGTGGGGAGTTTACATGTTCTCTCATGTCTGCGTTAACACCTCAGGTGCTCCAGTTTCCTCCAACATACCAAAGATATGAAGACTGGGTGGATTGACCATGCTAAATTGGCCATAGTGTCCAGGGATGTGCAAACTAGGTGGATTAGCCATTGGAAATGCAGGGTTACAGGGATACTGGAGCAGGGCTGGGTCTAGGTGGGATGATCTTCGGAGAGTCAGTGTGGGACTCAATGGGCCGAATGTCATCTTTCTGCACTGTAAGGGTCCAACAATATATCAGTGTGTAACCATTGATTGGTTAGCAAACTGATTCCAGGACGGGAATGGGTATTGGTGTCCCTCTCTGAGCGTAAGTAACTACTTGTTGGACACTTCAGTGTTTTTGGGGGTAATTGAGGATTGAGTTCAACATCAGAGAAATCCCAAAAAATAAATGAAAACAGAACAGACTTACCGTGAGCAATGCACAAACAGATAATGGTGAAAGCAAGAACCAACTTCATTGTCAAACTTTGATGGGGTCTGTCAGAGACACAGGTCAGTCACTTCTGTCTGTTATTGAGCTGCTGTTGTCTTCCTGATCACAGCTCTCCACTCCTCACTGCAGATACTCACTTGGTGTCTGCTTTATATTGAGACAGAACCATGACTCATGATGTTACACACACCTCAACTGACCTAATTATTCCTGTCAAGTTACTTGTGAAGTAAATCACACGATTAGTCAATCTTGGTCCCCGCACTGACTGAAGGATGTGAATACGTGAGATGTAGCTCGGTGAAGGCTTATTCGACTCATACCTAGAATGAGTGGTTCACCTTATGAGGATAGGCAAGGTAGGCTGGGTCTGTATCCTCTGGAGTTTAGAGCCATAGAGTTGCAGACTCTTTGGTCCAACTCATCCTTGCTGACCAGATATCCCATGGTCCTGTAGTCCCATTTTCCAGCATTTGCCCCATCTCCCTCACAATTCTTCATATTCATGGACCCATCCAGATGCCACTTAAATGTTGAAATGTTACCCACCTACAACACTTCCTCTGGCTGCTCGTTCCATACCTGCACCACCTTCAGCATGAAACTGCTCCCCTTGAGGTCCCTTTTATATCTTTTCTCTCTCACTTTCAACCTATTCCCTCTGGTTTGGACTCCCCTGTCCTGGTATAAAGATCTTGGCCACTCACCCAATGAATGCCCCTCATAACCCCATGAACCTCTATAAGGCCAAACCCCTGCCTCCAACACTCCAAGAGAAAAAGCCACAGTCAATTCAGCGTCTCCCAGTGGTCAGAAGTGAATCTTTTGAAACAGGAATCTTGATCAGATGGGCCGAAGAGCTGAGAGGTGCCAGATGGAGTTTAATTTAGATAAATGTGTGGTGCTGCATTTTGGGAAAGCAAATTTTAACAGGACTTATACACTTCATGGTAAGTTCTTGGGGAGTGTTGTTGAACAAAGAGACCTTGGAGTGCAGGTTCATAGTTCCTTGAAAATGGAGTTGCAGGTAGATAGGATAGTGAAGAAGGCATTTGGTATGCTTTCCTTTATTGGTCGGAGTACTGAGTCCAGAAGTTGGGATGTCATGTTGCTGCTGTACAGGACATTGGTTTGGCCACTTTTGGAATATTGTGTGCAATTCTGGTCTCCTTCCTATCTGAAGGATATTGTGACACTTGAAAGGGTTCAGAAAAGATTTACAAGGATGTTGCCAGGGTTGGAGGTCTTGAGCTACAGGGAGAAGTTGAATAAGCTGGGGCTGTTTTCCCTGCAGTGTCAGAGGCTGAGGGGTGATCTTGTAGAGGTTTGTAAAATCATGAGGGGCATGCATAGGATAAACAGACAAAGTCTCTTCCCTGGGGTTGGGGAGTCCAGAACTAGAGGGCATCGGATCAGAGTGAAGGGGAAAGATATAAAAGAGACCTGAGGGGCAACGTTTTCACGCAGAGGGTGGTATGTGTATGGAATGAGCTGCCAGAAGAAATGGTGGAGTCTAGTGCGTTTGCAACATTTAAAAGGCATCTGGATGGGTTTATGAATAGGAAGGGTTTGGAGGGATATGGGCCGGGTGCTGGCAGGTAGGACGAGATTGGGTTGGGATATCTGGTCGGCATGGACAAGTCAGACCGAAAGGTCTGTACATCTGTTTGAACGTATGACTCAATATAACGTCCTGAGGGGACCTGACAGGGTGAGTGTAGAAAGGATGTTTCCTCTTGTGGGAGAATCTAGATCTCGGGGGTCATGGTTTGAAAATAAGTGAGCTCCTGTTTGAAACAGAGATGGGAAAACATTTTTTCTCTCAGAGAGTGAGTGTCTTTGAAATTCCCTTCCTTAACAAGCAGTGGATGCAGAATCTTCAAATATTTTTAAGGCTAAAGTAGATCGTTTCTTAATGACCAAGAGTAGGTGGGATTATTGGGGAAGGTACAGGAATGTAGAGTTGATGTTAAAATCAGATCTGCTGTGATCTTTGTGGAAGGCAGAACAAACGTGAAGGGCCATGTGGCCAACATTTGTTCCTTCTTTGTTGTGGCCAACATTTGTTCCTTCTTTGGATGTTCTTCCTGATGTGCGATTCTCTGTCAGGAATGTGTTGATCTGCAAATCAGCTCTTGAATATCTCAGAGCCTGAATGGTAAATTCTCTATTAATTATTTGACACAAACATCCCACTCGGAATTTTTCATTGGCAATACCAGTGTTTATCACCCATTCCTAATTTGATGAAGGGCTGTTAAAAATCAACCACATTGTCGTGTGATTGTAAATGTAAAGTGTTGCAGTTTGGTCAGGCCAATCAGTGCAGGACCTCCGTACTTAATGATAGGGGAGAAAGTGAGGACTGCAGATGTGGAGATCAGAGCTGAAAATGTGTTGCTGGAAAAGTGCAGCAGGTCAGGCAGCATCCAAGGAACAAGAGAATCGAACAGGATTCCTGAAGAAGGGCTGATGCCCGAAACGTCGATTCTCCTGTTCCTTGGATGCTGCCTGACCTGCTGCACTTAATGATAGGGCCCTGCAAGTGTTGCTGAATGAGAGACCTCGGGATACAAGTTCATAGTTCATTGAAGGTGGAGTCGCAGGTAGACAGAGTGGTGAAGAAGGCGTTAGGTACGCTTGTCTTGAAAGGTCAGTGCATTGAGTATAGGAGTTGTGATGTCATGTTGCAGCAATACAGGACATTGCTTTGGCCATTTTTGTAATACTGCACATTAATCTAATGTCCCTGCTTTCAGAGAGATGTCACTACACTTGAAATGATGCAGAAAATACTCACAAGGATGTTGCCAGGGTTGGAGATTTTGAGCTACAGGGAGAGGCTGAATGGCCTGGGGCTGCTTTCTTTGGAGCATCGGAGGCTGAGGGGTGACGTTAAAGTTTATAAAATCATGTGGGACATGAACAGGGTGAAGAGCCAAGATCTTTTTCCCAGGTTAGGGGAGTCCAAAACTAGATGGCAAAGCTTTAAGGTGAGAGGGGAAAGATTTGAAAGGGACTCAAGGGGCAGCTTTATCATGTGTGTAGAATGAGCTGCCAGAGGGGATGTTGGAGGCTGGTGCAATTGCAGCATTTAAAAGGGTGCGTCCATGAATAGGAAGGGTTTAGAGAGATATGGTCCAAAAGCTGGGAAATGGAAATACATTAAATTAGGACATCTAGTCGGGATGGAAGAGTTGCAGCAAAGGTTCTGTTTCCGTGCTGTACAATTCCATGACTGTATGAATGGTGGTATGGTTCCAAGTCAGTGTGTTGAGTGTCTTGCAGTTGAGCTTATAGCTTATTGTATGCGAATTCTTTTGCTTCCCCTGACTGTCTCGGTTATGGGTTGGAAGGTTTTTCCTCAGGACTCTTGCTTTGGTACTGCATTGCATCTTGTCCCTGTGCTGTTGCAGGCATGTTAGATGGGTCCATGACCATTGCAACATCCTGTACCTTCAGTCATTCCTTGGTGTCACATGGACTGAATCAAATTGGCTAATGGCTGATGTTCATGATGCTGGGAATCTCATGGGGGAGACTGAGATGGATCACCCACATGGCACTTCTAGCTGAAGGTGTTGCAGATGCTTCAGCCTCATCTTTTGGACCTGATGGGTTGGGATCCTCCAGTCAGTGAGGTTGGAGGTTAATGATGTTGTCCAATTAATGATTTAATTGCCCACCAGCAGTCACAATGGAATGTGGAACGACTGTGTAGGATTACTTATCCCTGCCCAGTGCAAGTTGATCTCCTACCGTTGAGCAATCCTGTGTTGTGACATTAGTAAATTAACTCCTTGTTTGGGAATGTTTGGTGTTGTTCCATTGTAGCCCTCCTACACTGCTCATTTGACCAGATTTGATAACGCCAACACGGTCAGTTCTTCTATCACGCGATGGTTGCATTAGGCATCCTGCCAAGGAATGGTGATTAGGAATTGATAAGAGTTTGATACATCATCACTATACACGTGTAATGTTTGTATTAATATTGAATTCTCTCCACAGTTTCAAGATCAGATCATCAAAACTTGAAAAAACACAGTAAGCATTGCAGAAACTCAGCAGGTCTGGCAGCATCTGTGGAGAGAGAAACACCATTAACACTGAATCTGATGTGACTCATCTTCACAACATCAAACACTGACCAATTTGACAAACCTTTGAAGTTTATTCAGGATTTGGTGCTCCACAGTGTCACTACCGTCTGAAGGGAGCTGTGGCGTGGGGAAGGGCTTCACCAAGAATCCCGTGGGATCTGTCTTGACAACATCTCCTACCTGAGGCATTGTGGGAATTGTTTGTTCATGTGATTTATCTGTTACATGTGTTTGCCTTGGGTGTCTTAAAATGCATAAAAGTGGGTAAACCCCCACGACCTGATCAGGTGGGCTCGAGAACTCTGTGGGAAGGCAAGGAATTGAACCCAGGTCCCTGGTGCTGTGAACCATCAATGCCAACCGCTGAGCCACCGTGCCACCATTTGGATGTCGTTGTGATTGCACCAGATGGGGTATGGAGGAGATTCCCCAGGATGTTGGCTGGCATGGAGCAGTTCAGTGATGAAGTTTGGGTTGTTTTCTTTGGAGCAGGGAGGATCGAGGAGGGACCCGATAGAGGTGTATTAGAGTGTGATGGGCACGGACAGCTTGGATATGAAGCAACAGTTCCCCATAATCACAGGGTCAATAACAGGGGGGGGCTCATTTTAATGTGAAATGCAGGAGGATGAGAGGGGCTTTGAGGGGCACTAACACCCAGAGGGTGGTGGGAATCTGGAATGTACTACCGGAGAGGGTATTGATCTCATAATCTTTAAAAAGCACTTGGAAGAGCAGTTGAAATGTCAAGGCTGTGGGTCTAATGCAGGGAAGAGGGGCTGGTGTACACAGTGGTGTTCTACTGGGAAGGCTGATACCAAGTAGAGTCATAGAGTCATAATGTACACCTGCCAGCACCCGGCCCATATCCCTCCAAACCCTTCCTGTTCCTATACCCATCCAGATGCCTTTTAAATGTTGCAATTGTACCAGCCTCCAACACGTCCTCTGGCAGTTCATTCCACACATGTACCACCCTCAGTGGGAAAGAGTTGCACCCTTTTAAATCTTTCCCCTCTCACCCTAAACCTATGCTCCTCTAGCTCTGGACTCCCCCACCCAAGGGAAGAGACATTGTCTATTTATCCTAACCATGCCCCTCATGATTATATAAACCTTTATCAGGTCACCCCTCAGCCTTCGACGCTCCTGAGAAAACAGCCCGAGCCTATTCATCCTCTCCTGTAGCTGAAATCCTCCATCCCTGGCAAGTTTCACAACATGCTTCCGATAGGAAGGAGACCAGAATTGCATGCAATATTCCAAAAATGGCCTAACCAATGCCGGATGCAGAATACTCATTTAATATCTTCCCCCATCTCCTGCAGTTCCACACGTGGGCTCTCTTGCTGATCTTGATGGGACGCTGTTCTCTCCCTCGTTATCCTTCTGTCCTTCATATATTCATATTGTCTCTTTGGATTCTCCTTAACCCTATTTGCCACAGCTATCTCATGTCCCCTTTTTGCCCTCCTGATTTCCCTCTTAAGTACGCTCCTACTGCCTTTATACTCTTTTACAATTGACTCAATCTCTGCTGTCTACCCTGGACACGTTTCCTTCTTTTTCTATACCAAAGCGTCAATTTCTCTCATCACCCATCATTCACTACAACTACCAGCCTTGCCTCTCACCCTAACAGAAATATGTTGTCTCTGGACTCTCAAAATCACATTTCTGAAGGCTTCTCATTTTCCAACCTTCCCTTTCCCTTTGAACATCTATCTCCCACTCAACTTTTGAACGTTCTTGCCTAATACCATTAAATTTGGCCTTCGTCCAATTTTGAACTTCAACTTTTAGATGCGGTGTATCCTTTTCCATCACTAACTTATTTTAAAACTAACAGATTTACAGTCACTGGCCCCTAAGTACTCCCTCACTGACACCTCAGTCACCTGCCCTGCCTTATTTCCCAAGAGGAGGTCCCATTTTGTAGCTTCTCTCGTAGGTACATCCAGATGCTGAATCACAACATTTTCTTGTACACTAAACCCTGAAAACTATGGCAGTCCAGGTCTAAGTTTGGAAATTACCACCCAATTTTTCTTACACATATCTGAAATCTCCTTAAAGATTTGCTTCGCGATTTCCCGCTACCTCTTGGGGTGATCGAGAATATAATCCCAAGAAGGTCATCATGCCTTTCCTATTTCTTGGTTCCATCCAAATAACTTTCTTGGATGCATTCCCAGGAATATCCTCCCTCAGTACAACCATAATGCTAACACTTACCAGAAACACTGCTCCCCCTCCTCTCTCACCCACTTTGGTATCCTTCCTATAACATTGGTATCCTGGAACATTAAGCTGCCAGTCTTGTCTGTCCCTGAGCCACGTCTCTGTAATTGCTATGATGCCCCAATACCATATCCCTAACCATGCCCTCAATTCATCTGCCTTCCCAATTAGGCTTCTTGCATTAAAATAAATGTAGTTTAATTTATCAATCCTATCTTGTTCTCTGTTTTTGTCCTGCCTGCCCTGACCGTTTATCTCACTCCTTTTCCCAACTGTACCAGTCTCAGATTGATTTGGAGATGCTGGTGTTGGACTGGGGTGTACAAAGTTAAAAATCACACAACACCAGGTTATAGTCCAACAGGTTTAATTGGAAGCACTAGCTTTCGGAGCGCTGCTCCTTCATCAGGTGGTTGTGGAGCACACAATTGTAAAACACAGAATTTATAGCAAAAGATTAAAGTGTGATGTAACTGACATTATACATTGGAAAATAGCTTGATTGTTAAGTCTCTTATCTGTTGGAATGACCATGATAGTTTCACTTGTTTCATATGTAAATCACAAAACTCTTTTTAACAGTTACATTCTCAGGTTAACTGTAATAATTGGTGTCAGGCCAGATAAGATGTTGAAGGTGTTAGCCCCCTGTGTTCTGTTGTCTGTGCCATAATATTTCGACTGATTCTAATCTAAAATATGAGTTAACAGAGATGGATTCATACGGGTTTTGGTCAAAGTACAACGTAACTTGGCAAATACAAATTCACCCCACAAACGTGTGTGTGTGTGTGTGTGTGTGTGTGTGAGTGTCGGTGTACGTGTCTGTGTATAGGTGTGCCTGTGTGTGTGTGTGTGAGTTACTGTGTGTGTGTATATAGGTATGTTTGTATCTGTGAGTATCGGAGTGCCTGTGTGTGTGCGTGTGTGTAGGAGTGTCTGTGTGTGTATAGGACTGTGTGTGTGTGTGTGTGTGTAGAAAGGACTGCGCGTGTGTGTGTGTGTGTGTGTGTGTGTGTGTGTGTGTGTATAGACAACGCTGGTTGAGTCACATGAGAACCATAATTACCTCCCTCGGAGTCAGACACGTGCTGCAACTGACAGGGTCCCCTTCGTTGTCCAGTATTTCCCAGGAACCGAAACACTACGCCATGTTCTTCGCGACCTGCAACACATTATCAATGAGGATGAGCACCTCACCAAGACCTTCCCCATACCTCCACTTCTCACCTTTAAACAACCGCCAAACCTCAAACAGATCATTGTTCGTAGCAAACTGCCCGGCTCTCAGGACAACTCCATACAACCCTGTAGGCGCTACAAGACGTGTCAGAGTGTGGACATGGATACCATCATTACGCATGGGGACACCTCCCACTATGTACGTGGCAGGTACTCATGTGTCTCAGCCAACGTTGTCTATCTTATACACTGCAGGCAGGGATGCCCGGAGGCATGGTACATTGGGGATAAAGAGCAGAGGCTACGGCAACGGATGAATGGGCACCGCAAAACAATCAACAGACAGGAGGGTTTCCTCTCAGTTGGACAACACTTCAGTGATCCAGGACATTTGACCTTGGACCTTCGGGTGACCATCCTCCAAGGCGGACTTTGGGACAGGCAGCAGCGAAAAGTGGCCAAGCAGAGCTGATAGCTAAGTTCGGTTCCCATAGGGAGGACCTCACCGGGGACCTTGGGTTCATGTCACACTACAGGTGACCACCATTGCACTATACGCACACACAAACACACACACACACACACAAACAGGCACTCCTATACAGACACACAAACACGCCTACACACAGACACGCACACAGACATTCACACACACACTCCCGAACTCACACATGCACCCTCTCACAGGCTTAGACCCCTTTACACTCACACACGCACATATACACTCTCTCTCATAGATACTCACAAGCCCCCACCCTAGACACACATACGCACACATATACACTTTCTCTCACAGACACTCACAAGCCCCCATCCCATACATGTACACACACACACACATAAACCCACATGCACATAAACACATATACATTTGTGGGGTGAATTTGTACTTACAGAGTTACATTGTATTTTGCTCAAAAACTGCATGAATCCATGTAAGATTCTGTTAACTCATTTTTTTGATTAGAATCAGTCTAAATATTATGGCACAGACAACAGAACACAGATGAGAGACTTAACAATCAAGCTATTTTCCAATGTATAATGTCAGTTACACCACACTTTAATCTTTTGCTATAAATTCTGTGTTTTACAATTGTGTACTCCACAACCACCTGATGAAGGAGCAGCACTCTGAAAGCTAGTGCTTCCGAATAAACCTGTTGAACTATAACCTGGTGTTGTGTGAGTCGTAACTCAGTCTCACAGTGATCTCTTCCCTCACTAATTCCCTGGACCCTCCCCAAAACTACTAGTTTCAACCCTCCTGAGCAGCTCTTGCAAATCTCCCTGCTAGTATATTAGTCCCCGAGAAGACAAAATCTTTGTGGTTACTTTGTTAAGCAAAGTTTAATTAACGTATTACAAAGAAAATTTACTTGAGAAGACAGATGTCAGTGACACTGTGGATCCCAAATCCTTCGTAAACCTCACAAGGCTGTCAAAAATTGGTCAGTTTTTGATGTCGTGAAGATGAGTCGTATTAGATTCAGTGTTAATGGTGTTTCTCTCTCCACAGATGCTGCCAGACCTGCTGAGTTTCTGCAATGCTTAATGTGTTTGTTTCAAGTTTTGATGATCTTCTCTTGAAACTGTGGAGAGATTTCGATATTAATATGAACATGACCCATCTCTCTCACTGATGCATAAAACTCTTATCAATTCCTCACCAACATTTTTTCAGATTGTCTGTTCTTTTTTATGTCCAGAATTCCAATTGAATCCCTCAGGAGCCAATTGCAGGTCATTCTGTTATAATGTGTGTTTCATCAACGTGAATTTGCTGGAACACGATTGAAGAATTGGGGACACTTTTGACAATGTGAAGTTTTAAAATGTGTGTTGGCTGTAACATGATTGGCACCAACATGTTAAGTGCTGTTCCTGAAGGGTGATTTTACTATAACATGGAGTTGCACATGAATGGAGTGTAGGTTCATAGCTCCTTGAAAGTGGAGTCGCAGGTAGATAGGATAGTGAAGAAGGCGTTTGGTATGCTTTCCTTTATTGGTCAGAGCATCAAGTGTAGGAGTTGGGAGGCCATTTTGTGGCTGTACAGGTCTTTGGTTAAGCCACTTTATGAATATTGTGTGCAATTCGAGTCTCCCTCCTATCGGAAGGATATTGTGAATCTTGAAAGGGGTCAGAAAAGATTTACAGGGATGTTGTCAGGGTTGGATGGTTTGAGCTATAGGGAGAGACTGAATAGGCTGGGGCTGTTTTCCCTGGAGCGTCTGAGGCTGCAGGTGACCTTATAGAGTTTTATAAAATCATGAGAGTCATGGATAGGATAAACAGACAAAGTCGTTTCCCTGGGGTGGGGAGGTTCAAAACTAGAGGGCATAGGTTCAGGAGGAGAGAGGAAAGATTTAAAAGCGACTAAAGGAGCAACTTTTTTTATGTAGAGTGCGGTGTGTGCTTGGAATGAGCTGCCAGAGGTAGTGGTGGAGGCTGGTACAATCACAGCTTTTAAAAGGCATCTGGATGGTTACATCAATAGGAAGGGTTTAGAGGGATAAGGGCCAGGTGCTGGTAAATGGGACTAGATTAGGTTCGGATATCTCGTCGACATGGACGGGTTGGAGCGAAGGGTCTGATTCCGTGCTGTACATCTCTATGACTGATGCAATCGTCATGTTCCAGAAGAACTGGTTGTGTTGGTGTTATCAAATCAGCTAAAATGTGATGTGTAGGAGGGCTACCACAGAGCAATACCAAACATACTCCAAACAAGGAGTTCATTTACTAATTTCACAGCACAGGGTTGCTCAACAGTGGGAAATCAACTTGCAATAGGCAGGGATCAGTAATTCTACACAGTTGTTCAACATTCGGTTGTGACTGATGGTGGACAATTAAATAATTAATTGGGGGGAAGTCAATCACCTCGAACCTCACTGATTGGAGGACACCAACCCATCAGGTCCAAAAGATGAGGCTGAAGCATCTGCAACACCTTCAGCCAGAAGTGCCAAGTGGGTGATCCATCTCGGTCTCACCCTTGAGATTCCCAGCATCATGAACATCAGCCATTAGCCAATTTGATTCAGTCCATGTGACATCAAGGAATGACGGAAGGGACAGGATATCGCAATGATCATGAACCCATCTAAAATGCCTGCAACAGCACTGGGACAAGATGCAATGCAGGACCAAAGCAAGAGTGGTGCAGAAAACCTTCCCCAACCCATGACGTGGATGGTCGGGGGAAGCAAAAGAATCAGCACACAAGAAGTTACCAGCTCAACCCCAACACACTGACTTGGAACCATATCACCATTCACACAGTCAGAGAGTTGGACAGCACAGAAACAGATCCTTTGGTGCAACTCTTCCATACCGAGCAGATATCATCATTTAGTCTAATCCCATTTGCCAGCATTTGGCTCATATCCCAAATTTACGGCTGTAATCATGTTTTGAAGTGGACAGGGTGAGGTAAATCACAAAGGTGGTCTGTAAAAATGGTAATATGGAAGACTGTTGTCTCACAGCACCATGAATCCGGGTTTGATTTCCACCTCAGGCTTCTATCTGTGTGGAGTTTGTGCATCCTCCCCGTGTCTGCGTGGGTTTCGTCCGGGTGCTCCGAATTCCTCCCACATTCCAAAGATGTGTAGATTCGGGTGAATTGGCCATGCTACATTGTCCCACAGTGTCAGGAATATGCAGAATAGGGTGGATTGGCCGTGGTGAATTGTCCCATAGTGTCCAGGGATGTGCAGATTAGGGTAGAATACAAAGGGGAACAGTTCAGTGATGAAGAGAGGCTGGCTAAGTTTGGGCTGTTTTCTTTGGAGCAGGGAGGATCGAGGAGGGACCTGATAGAGGTGTATACGAGTGTGATGGGCACGGACAGCCTGGATATGAAGCAACAGTTCCCCTTCATGGAAGACATAGAATGTGGTGTTTTGTTGAAAAATGTCCATATTACAGACGAGAAGTTGCTGGATGTCTTGAAACACATAAAAGTGGATAAATCCCCAGGACCTGATGAGGTGCTCCCCTGAAATTTGTAGGAAGCTCAGGAAGTGATTGCTGGGCCCCAGATTGCACCAGATGGGGTAGAGAGGAGATTCCCCAGGATGTTGGCTGGGATGGAGCAGTTCAGTGATGAAGAGAGGCTGGCTAAGTTTGGGCTGTTTTCTTTGGAGCAGGGAGGATTGAGGGGGGGACCTGATAGAGGTGTATAAGAGTATGAGGGGCACGGACAGCCTGGATATGAAGCAACAGTTCCCCATAATCACAGGGTCAATAACAGGGGGGGGGCCTCATTTTAGGTGAAAGGCAGGAGGTTTTGAGGGGATTTGAGGGGCAACGTCTTTGTGAATCTATTCTGAACCCTTGCAAGTTTCACAACGTCCTTTCGATAAGAAGGACACCAGAAATGCATACACACACACACACACACAGTCACTTGCATGTGTGAAAGTACGTGCAGGAGAGACTGTGAGAGAGTGAGTGCGATCATCAAGCGCAATTCTCTAATCCCATTCTCCCCCTCATGTCCCTTGGTTCATGTAGACACAAGAACGAAAGCAAGATCGTTTATGGGAGAGGGGGAAAGAGAGAGAGAGAGAGATAGAGAGAGAGATTGTGTGCAAGAGAGCGATAGTGAGATTGTACCCGAGAGAGACTGACCTCCCCCTGACACCAAGGGACTCCTGTATCACACACCGCAATGAAATCAGACACTGTGTTTCGGAGCAGGACATGGCGGTGGAATTAGAACGTCTGTTCATGAGGACATTCAGATCCAGGAATCCATCAGAGAATGACAGCAGAACAGAGAGAATCATCAAAGAACTCGGTGCTGAATTTGTGGAAGAGTACAGTTCCTGTTGAGAATACAGAGCCAGTGATATACCGACCCTGTTGTTGCACAGTCGAGAGGTTGTTTGTGTCTGGGTGTGGGATACATTTGATGGAGACAGTTTGAACTGAGTTGAACTCTGCGTCTCTGCTTGGGGAATGCCTGTCCTTCACATTTCTGACTGCGACATCATCCAGAATTGCACACAATATTCCAAAAGTGGCCGAACCAATGTCCTGTACAGCTGCAATGTGACCTCCCAACTCCTTTATTCAATACTCCTATCCTCTGACCAATAATGGACAGCATACCAAATGCCTTCTTCACTATCCTATCTGCTTGTGACTCCACTTTCCAGGAGCTATAAAGCTGCATGTCAAGGTCTCTTGGTTCAGCAACACTCCCCTCGACCTTACCATTAAGTGCATCACACCTTGATTTGACTTTCCAAATGCAGCACCTCACAATGATCTAAATTAAACTCCACCTGCCACTCCTTGACCCATCGGCCCCTCTGATCAGGATCCCGTTGTACTATGAGCTAACCTTCTTCACTGTCTACGACACCTCCAATTCTGGTGTCATCTGCAAACTTACTAACTATACCTCCTGCATTCACATGCAAACCATTTATATAAGTGATAAAAAACATTGGACCCAGCAGTGACACTTGTGGCCCACCACTGGCCACAGGCCTCCACTCTGAAAACACAGTAAACACTGATGCAAAATACTCATTTAATATCTACCCCCATCTCCTGCAGTCCCACTCATCGGCTGCCTTGCTGATCTTTGAGGAGCCCTATTGTCTCCCTCGTTACCCTTTTGTCATTAATGTATTGATACAATCCCTTGGGAATTCTCCTTAACCCCATTTGCCAAATCGATCTCATGTCCCCTTTTTGCCCTCCTGATTTCCCTCTTAAGTATACTCCTGCAGCCATTATACTCTTCCAAGGATTAACTCGATTTCTGCTGTCTATCCCTGACATATGTTTCTTTTCTTAACTAAAACCTCAATATCTCCCGTCATCCAGCTTTCCCAATACCTTACCTTTCCTTACCATTCCCCCTAACAGCAATATGTTGTCTCTGGACTCTCATTGTCTCATTTTCGAAGGCTTCCCATTTTCCAGCCATCCCTTTATCAGCAAATCATCCCTCCCCCAACTCCCACACTGTTCTTTTGAATGTTCTTGCCTAATACCGTCAAAATTGACCTTCCTCCCATTTAGAACTTTAACTTTTAGACCCAGTCTATCCTTTTCCATCGTTGTTTTAAAACTAATAGAATTATAGAATTATGTTCGCTGGCCCCAAAGTGTTCTCCCACTGACACTTCAATTTCCTGCTGAATAAGGGTATAGTACATGAGTGTGGTGCTGGAAAAGCTCAGCAGGTCAGTCAGCATCTGAAGAGCAGGAGAATTGCCTTTTCGGGTATAATCCATTCATCAGGAACGTGAAACGTCCGAAACGTTGATTCTCCTGCTCCTTGGATGCTGCCTGACCTGCTGTGCTTTTCCAGCACCACACTCTCGACTCTGATCTCCAGCATCTTCAGCCCTCACTTTCTCCTGCAGTCTATAATACAATCCCAATCAGGTGATCATCCCATTCTCATTCCTTAGTTCCACCCAAATAACTTCATTCCATGTATTCTCAGGAATATCCTGCCCAAGTACAGCTGTGATATTATCCCTGATCAAAAATGCCATTCCCTCCCCTGTCTTGCCCCACCTTCCTATACTGCCTATTGGATTTGTATCAGGGAACATTAAGCTGCCAGTCCTGTCCATCCCAGAACCACGTCTCTGTAATCACTATGATATCCCAGCCTCATGTTCCTAACCGTGCCCTGAGCTCATCGGCCTTCCCTGTTAGTTCCCTTACATTGAAATAATGTTTGTCCTCCTATTTCCTGACACTATCATTGCGTTAACTCTCTGACATATGTGTACAAGATCAGCTGAACCCCCAGACATTAATTTCAGATTTTCTCACCACTTTAAACAGACGCGTTCTGATATTTCTATTCTTCCTGCAGATCTGAACCTGCCCTCCCTCAGGGACAAAACCACCCTGGGTCTGAATGTCTGAAAGTGAGGAATTTGCAACAGCAACAGTATGTGATGGATGGCAGATATAGGAAGGGGGGAAAGTCTCAGATACAGTCACATAGATGGGTTAACTGCAGGAAAGGTAAGACAGGTAGGCACCTAGTTCAGGAGTCTTTTATGGATATACCCATTCCAAACAGGTTTGCTGGTTGGAAAATGTAGGGGGTGATGGATTCTCAGGGGAACGTAGCACGAACAGCCATGTTTCTGGTATTGAGACTGGCTCTAACGCAACAAGGGGTACGTCGGGTTCCAAGAGATCAATTTTGTTAGGGGATTCTGTCGTCCAAGGTGCAGACAGACGTTTCTGTGGCCGACAGCAAGAAAGCAAATGGTGTGTTTCTTCCCTGTCGCCAGGATCAATGATGTTTCAGAGAGCACTTCGAATGTTCTCACGGGAGAGCGGGGCCAGCAGAATGTGGATGTAACTACTCGAGAAGGTGCAAAACCTGACCCACCCTTGGAAAATAAGGCAGGGCTGGTGACTGAGTGTCAGTGGGGGAGCACTTTGGGGCCAGCGGCCATAATTCTATTAGATTTAAAATAGTGATGGAAAAGGATAGACCAGACCTAAAAGATGAAGTTCTAAATTGGACAAAGGCCAATTTTAATGGTATTAGGCAAGAACTTTCAAAAGCTGACTGGGGGCAGATGTTTGCAGGTAAAGGGACGGCTGGAAAATGGGAAGCCTTCAGAAATGAGGTATTGAGAATCCAGAGAAAGTAAATTCCTGTTAGGGTGAAACGAAAGGCTGGTCGGTATAGGGAATGCTGGATGACTAAAGAAATTTAGGGTTTTGTTCAGAGAAAGAAGGAAGCATATGTCAGGTATAGACAGGATAGACCGAGTGAATCCTTAGAGGAGTATAAAGGAAGTAGGAGTATACTTCAGACGGAAATCAGGAGGGCAAAAAGGGGACATGAGATAGCTTTGGCAAATAGAATTAAGGAGAATCCAAAGGGTTTATACAAATACATAATGGACAAAAGGGTAACTAGGGAGAGAATAGGGCCCCTCAAAGATCAGCAAGGCAGCCTTTGTGTGGAGACATAGAAAATGGGGGAGATACTAAATGAGAATTTTGCATCAGTGTTTACTGTGGAAAAGGATATGGAAGATATAGAATGTAGGGAAATAGATGGTGACATCTTGCAAAATGTCCAGATGACAGAGGAGGAAGTGCTGGATGTCTTGAAATGGTTAAAGGTGGATAAATCCCCAGGACTTGATCAGGTGTACCCGAGAACTCTGTGGGAAGCTAGAGAAGTGATTGCTGGGCCTCTTGCTGAGATATTTGTATCATCGATAGTCACAGGTGAGGTGCCGGAAGACTGGAGGTTGGCAAACGTGGTGCCACTGTTAAGAAGGGTGGTAAGGACAAGCCAGGGAGCTATAGTCCAGTGAGCCTGACCTCAGTGGTGGGAAAGTTGTTGGAGGGAATCCTGAGGGTAAAGGAGGTACATGTATTTGGAAAGGCAAGGACTGATTTGGGATAGTCAACATGGTTTGGTGTGTGGGAAATCATGTCTCACAAACTTGATTGATTTTTTTCAAAAAGTAGCAAAGAGGCCTGATGAGGGCAGTGCGGTGGATGTGATCTATATGGACTTCAGTAAGGCATTCGACAAGGTTCCCCATGGGAGACTGATTAGCAAGGTTAAATCTCATGGAATACAGGGAGAACTAGCCATTTGGATACAGAACTGGCTCAAAGGTAGAAGACAGAGGGTGGTGGTGGAGGAGGGTTGTTTTTCAGACTGGAGGCCTGTGACCAGTGGAGTGCCACAAGGATCGGTGCTAGGTCCTCTACTTTTTGTCATTTAAATAAATGACTTGGATGCGAGCATAAGAGGTACAGTTAGTAAGTTTGCAGATGACACCAAAATTGGAGGTGTAGTGGACAGTGCAGAGGGTTACCTCAGATTACAACAGGATCTTGACCAGATGGGCCAATGGGCTGAGAAATGGCAGATGGTGCTTAATTCAGATAAATGTGAGGTGCTGCATTTTGGGAAAGCAAATCTTAGCAGGACTTATACACTTAATGGTAAAGTTCTAGAGAGTGCTGCTGAACAAATAGACCTTGGAGTCGCAGATAGATAGGATAGTGAAGAAGGCGTTTGGTATGCTTTCTTTTATTGGTCAGAGTAAAGGAGTTGGGAGGTCATGTTGCGGCTGTACAAGATATTGGTTAGGCCACTGTTGGAATATTGCGTGCAATTCTAGTCTCCTTCCTATTGGAAAGATGTTGTGAAACTTGAAAGGGTTCAGAAAAGATTTACAAGGATGTTGCCAGGGTTGGAGGATTTGAGCTATGGGAAGAGGTTGAATAGGCTGGGCCTGTTTTCCCTGGAGCGTTGGAGGCTGAGGGGTGACCTTGTCGAGGTTTATAAAATCATGAGGAGCATGGATAAGATAAATAGACAGTGTATTTTCCCTTGTGTGGTGGAGTCCAGAACGAGAGGGCATAGGTGAGAGGGGAAAGATATAAAAGAGACCTAAGGGGCAACATTTTCATACAGAGGGTGGCACTTGTATGGAATGAGCTGCCAGAGGAAGTGGTGGAGGCTGTGCAATTGCAACATTTAAGAGGCATTTGGATGGATATATGAATAGGAAGGGTTTGGAGGAATATGGGCTAGGTGCTGGCAGGTGGGACTAGATTGGGTTGGGATATCTGGTCGGAATGGACGGGTTGGACAGAAGGGTCTGTTTCCATGCTGTATACTCAATGACTCTATAATTTATGAGACGTGCTGAGAGAGAGGGAGATAGTGATATCGTACATGGGAAGGAGAAAGAAATTGTGAGATTTTACATGAGAGAGAGAAAAACAGTGAGATCGTGCACGAGACAGAGATAGAAAGAGAGTTTGTACGTGAGAGATTCACCTTCCCTGACACTGAGGGGCTCCTGTATCACACACCAGAATGAAATCAGACGCTGTGTTTAGGAGCAGGACATGTCCGGTGGAATTAGAACATCTGGTCATGAGGATGCTCAGAACCAGGAATCCAGCAGAGAATGACAACAGAACAGAGAGGATCAAACAAAGAACATTGTGTTGAATTAGTGGAAGTGTAGAGTAGAGAATGTCGAGTCAGTGATGTAGTGAACCTGTTGTACCACGGATGAGAGTTCAGGACTGTATCTTTATTTGTATCTGAGTGTGGGGGGGGTGTGATGGAGACAGCTTAAACTTAGCTCACTCTGAGCCTCTGCTTGGGGAATGCCTATCCTTCAGATATTTGACTGCAACATCATAGAGAGCTCTCCCCATGCTGTACCTGTTCTGGGAGTCATTAATGCAGAGTGTCGAGGCAGCTTTACTCCGTCCCATTAAACAGGACATATCATTGGAATGTGCGGATGATACACAAATCGCCAATGGAGTATACAGGGAAGAGCAGTAGACTATCGGAGGATACAAGCAGGTGCTGTTTACTGTCATTGGGAAGATGTCTGAGGATGAAAGTGGTCCACAGGATTGCTGGTGGTATCTCAGTAAAACACTCACAGAGAGACCTCCTTCCTGTTGTTGGCCAATTAATATGAAGCACAGAATTCCAGCGAAATAGCCATGTGAGGGCTGAGGGCTTTCTCTGTTTGTCAGAAAGAGCAAAATGGTCACCCAATGTCCTTGGGGGAAGAGGCCTGGCCTGGATTTAACCCAAATCACAGCCTGACACTGCAACCCCACAAAATAACTGAGGGATGGACATTTATAAAACACATTCCATGCCTTCAGTGTAATTTCAAACTGGGTTCGAGGGAATGGAGCAGTTTTGTAATGTCCTCAGTGTGTGATTGAGGGAATAGGGAAACTAATTTCAGAGGCAGATAGCGAGAGAGTTACAGACACAGATACAGAGCCAGACACACACAGAAACAGGATGGGAGTGTCCTGGAGATGTTTCAGAGCTCACTCTGAGACAGACATGAGTTGTACAGTAGCAGATGGGAGTGAATTATTCACTGGTACCCACAGTGCGCTGGACACAGTCTCTGTGAATGACTGAGATGATGGGATCCCGTGTTCCATTTACCGATAATACAAAGTGATGTGGGACAGTAAAATGCAAGGCGCACGCAGAAAGGGTGGGAAGGGAGTTGGACAGGTTCATTGAGTGAGTAAGACATAGTCTTTGCAGTATCACAGACAGAAATGGGAGGCTTTGTTCCTTCATTTTAATCTTGAAACTGTTTCAGAGTATTGTTAGAGTTTTAGACATTGATTCTAATCCTAGACCCAGAAGCAGCAAGACACCTTTCTCTTTCTCTATCCCAGCAGTTGTCATTATTGTCTCAAAAACATCTATTCCCTCTGATCCTGGTAAATCCCAGGGAGACAATCCTGCGTTTCGTTCACTTCCCTCCCTCCCCAGTGACCCCTTCCTGTCTAGTTATCATTCTGGGGAATCTATACTGCACTCAGATACACACACACTCCCCAACTTCCCAGTCTTTCTTGCCTCTCCCTATTTGTAAAGTCAATGTCAGTGCTGGGCTAACATGAAATGGCTGCCAACATACCTAAGATGGCAGACACCTTCAGAATCCTTTGTGCTGGCTTTGTCGATTAAAACAGCCCCTCACAGTTTGTCCACGATCATTTCTCAGCCTCCTACAGTGAGGTGGGAAGCGATGGTGTTTGGATGTTAGCCTGCAGAGAGACAATCCAGACTAAATGGTACAATGTTAACCTTGGGGGGGACAGGAGCAGAGAAGGTTTCAGTGATGGCTCTGGAATCCTGTCAGCACAGGAGAGGGGAAAATGTCTCAAAAGCATTTTTCAAATTTGGGGACACCATCCCATTGGCTTCCTGCGATTTCTGAACAAGGATGTGGAAAATATTGCTGAATATTTATTAAGTCCTGGAGTAAAGTCATATTGGACCTAATAATGCAGGACCCTGGTGGTACACACACACACACACACACACAGAGTCACAGACATGCTCACACAGTTACACAGGAACATGGAATGACCAAGTACACTGGAACTTTCAAATATTAAAGCTCCATGAAAGAATCCCTGGATATCAGTTTGAACAGAATGTGTGTGAGCGTGAGACAGAAAGATAGTGCATGCATGTGAGAGAGGGGAGTGTGTGTGAATGGGACAGAGAATGAGTGCGTGTGCAAGAGGAACATTGTGTGCAAGCGCGAGAGAGTGTGTGCCAGTGCGAGAGTGTGTGTGTGTGTGTGCGAGCACGAGAGAGTGTACGCACACAAGAGAGAATGTGTGAATGCGAGAGAGAGTGCTTAAATTCATGAGAGAGAGTGTGCCAACATAAGAGAGAGTCTGTGCAAACGCGAGAGAGAAAGAGAGAGAATGTGAGGAGAAAGTGTGGGCAAACGCGAGTGAGACAGTGTGCTAACGTGAGAGAGTGTGTGCAAATGTGAGAGACAGAGTGTGCACAAACGTGAGCAAGGGAGAGTGCACGCTAATGCAAGAATGAGAGTGTACACGAATGTGAGAGAGTGTGTGTGAACGAGAGAGAGAGTGTGCACGAGAGAGACAGTGTGCACGAACGCGAGAGACTGTGCGAGCTTGAGGGACAGTGTGTGCGACCGCGAGAGAGCGAGAGTGTGCAAACACAAGAGATAAAGTTTGCACAAATGCATGAAAGTGTGTACAGAAACGCAAGAGTGCACAAATGCGAGAGAGAGATTGTGCAAACATGAGAGAGTGTGTGCAAATACGTGAGATACAGAGTGCACAAAAGCATGAGAGAGCGTATGTCCAGAAATCAGGAGAAAAAGAGTGCGAAGGTGCGAGAGGGAGAGTGGGTGAACATATGCAAAAGAGAGTGTGCGAACACGAGAGAGAGGGAGAGTACCCAAATACAAGAGAGAGTGTTTGAGTGAGTGCGAGAGAGACAGTATGTGTGAATGCAAGACAGAGTATGCAAATGCACAAGAAAGAGATTGCATAAACGCAAGAGAGAGACAGTGCATGAGAGAGTGTGTGTGAACACAAGAGAAAGTGTGAATGAAAGTGAAAGAGAGAGAGTGTGTTTGGAATGCGAGAGAGGTAGTGTGCGTGAGCGAGAGAGTGAGCATGAATGCACAAGAGAGACTGTGTGAACACGAGAGAAGGTGCAAGCACAAGAGCGAGCATGCGAATGCAGGTGTGTGTGCACGAACACGAGAGACTATATGTGTGTGAATGCGAGAGAGTGTGTGTGAGCAAACGTGAGAGAGAGTGCACGCGATCGCGGGAGTGTGTGTGCGAATGTGAGAGAGGGAATGTGCATGAACATGAGAGAGAGGATGTATGAACGTGACAGAGTAAGTGCAAGCGCGAGAGTGTGTGTGTGAGAATGTGCGAGCGTGAAAGAGTGTGTGTGCACATGAGAGTACATACATGAGAGAGTGTGCGAAAGAGAGCACACAAAAGTGAGAGAGATATGTGAGTATCTGGGTATGTGAGAGGAAGAGACTGTGCGTGAACGTGAGTGT
Source organism: Chiloscyllium punctatum (assembly GCF_047496795.1). NCBI lineage: Eukaryota > Metazoa > Chordata > Chondrichthyes > Orectolobiformes > Hemiscylliidae > Chiloscyllium > Chiloscyllium punctatum. The sequence goes on along the minus strand of NC_092772.1, from coordinate 60,532,657 downwards.
GATAGTGAGCATGTTTGTGAAAGAGATCTGCGTGTGTGCGAGAGGAAGAATGTGTATACATGTGAGTGTGCTTGTGAGAGAAAGTGTAGGCGTGCTAGAGTGAGTGAGCACATGCAAGAGAGAGAGTGTGTGAGTGAGAGACAGCATGTTTCAGAGCGTGTGAGAGAACGTGTACCTGCATGAGAGAAAGAGACGGTATGCTTGTGAGAGAGCCTGCCCGAGAAAGATTGTTTGCGTGTGTGAAAGCGAGTGTGTGTGTGTGTATGAGAGGGTGTGTACGTGTGTGCACTTTGTGTGAGTGTGCCTGCAAGAGAAGGAGAGTGTGTTTGTGAGAGTGTGTGTGAGCGAGAGAGAGAGAGCATGCCCTTGTGAGACAGAGTGGGTGTGTGCTTACATGAGAGAGAGAATATGTGCACGCAAGAGAGAGGGTGTGCACGAGAGGGAACGACTGTCTGAGCCTGCGTGTGAGAGAAATAGAGATTGCGTGCGTGAAAGAAAGAGTGTGTGCATGTGAGACTGTGGATGCACAATAGAAAGAGCGTGTGTGTGTGTGGGCATGAGTGTGAGAGAGTGTGTTTGTGAGCGTGTGTGTGTTAGAGGGTATGACAGACTTTGTGAGTGAAGGAATTTTGGAGAGAGAGAGTGTGTGTCCACTTGTGGGTGTGTAGGGGGTGATACAAGTGTCTGTGACAGAGTGTGTGTGTGTGCACGCGCGTGCGTGTGTGAGTGTAAAAGAGTATAAGTCTGTGAGAGGGTTTGTGTGAGTGTGGGAGTGTATGTGTGAGCGCATGTGAGAGAGTCTGTTGGAGAGCATGTGTGTGTGTGTGTGTGCAGGAATGTCTGTCTGTCTGTCTGTGAGTGTGCATGTGTATGTGTGTGTGTGTAGTGCAGTGGGGTCACTTGCAGTGTGACATGAACCCCACGTCCCAGTTGAGGCCATCCCCATGGGAACCAAACTTGGCTGTCAGTCTCTGCTCGGCCACTTTGTGTTGTTGCCTGTCCCGAAGTCTGCCTTGGAGGAGGGTCAAACAAAAGGCTGAGGTGGAATGTCCCAGACCACTGAAGTATTCTCTGACTGGGAGGGAACACTCCTGTCTGTTAGTTGTTGTGAGATGTCTATTGTGGTGAGGAGATATGTGGACAGGAAATTGTTAGATTCATTCTAAAACACTGCATGTGTGTGTCTGTGAGTGTGTGTGTGTCTGTGTGTTAATGTTTCAGCAACTGGGTAGATTAGATTAGATTACTTACAGTGTGGAAACAGGCCCTTCGGCCCAACAAGTCCACACCGCCCCGCCGAAGCGCAACCCACCCATACCCCTACATCTGCCCCTTACCTAACACTACGGGCAATTTAGCATGGCCAATTCACCTGCCCTGCACATCTTTGGACTGTGGGAGGAAACCGGAGCACCCGGAGGAAACCCACGCAGACACGGGGAGAATGTACAAACTCCACACAGTCAGTCGCCTGAGGCGGGAAATGAACCCGGGTCTCTGGCGCCACCGTGCCGCCGGGTAATTGCTTTCTTACAATTTGATTGTATTTCGATGTTGTGGTGATGTTACATAATGTATTAGGGTTGGTGGGTTGCGTTTAAACCTGGGATCTTGCTGTGTAATTTTGCATCAACGTGCTCTCACTCCCCACCTCCCCACCCACCCCAACAAAACCAGTCTCATCTTTTCTCTCTTTTGTCCCGAGGGACCTTTTTTTGGGAAAGCTGTAAAGTGAAGGTCCAAAATGACTGGGGCCAGGAAAGCCTTGGACAAGAACAACCTCCAGAGGGGGAGCACAGGCCTGAGGCCTGTTCACCAGGCTGCACCCCGTTGGGCCCAGGTGAGTTGTGGCCTGTTTATTACCCCAAGGTTTCATCTCCTCTGGGGGTGGGGAGTGTGGTGGGAAAGAGCCTGGTTTGCAGAGGCCTCTGGTTAACTGGGTCCTGTCAGATTGTGGCCCTGTCATTTTTAAAAAGGGTTTGAAGCCTTGGGTTAAAATAACCAGGACTCGGGACCGTGACACATACAGGATAAGCTCCAGGATCTGGGAGGCAGGACTCCCTCAGGAGGGAATTAAAACCCAAAATATCTGACGTTCTGTAAAAACTTGTCACACTGTCAGAGGAATATGGGTCATTGAGAGGGCAGGCTGATAAAATTCAACAGGGAGAGAAGGAGAGTGAGAGAAAGAATCGATAAATGGAGACAATGGGAGAAACATAAGGAGAGAGATGGAGAGGTCTTGTGAGATTGTGAAATAGCTGTAATTTTCAATTCTGGGCTGACTGGAAATATTTAAACTGAACCAGCATCACAGAGTGAAATAAAAACGATCAGATTACCGAGCTGCTGCAGAATTGTCACATGTGGGATCTCGTTGTGCATCAGTTGCCCTGAGGACACCGTTGCAGGTAGTGAGTGTTTTAATCAGCTGACTCGTCAATTGAAAAGCTTTTCAACATGAAAATTAAACTCATCGCCCACCATGTTTGTGTTTGGATGTTGCTGCGAGATTGTCTGTGTCACTGACAGGGGAAAAGCCCTGGGATCTTGCTGTGCCATCTCCCCCCAAAAGATTTTCTTGCTTTGCCTTTCAACGAATGCTGCCTCGTACCTTCCAAAGGGAACTTTCCAGCCACTTGAAGACTTGTAGAGAGAGAGTTTGAGACCAGGAAACCTTTGAACAAGAACTTTCTCCAGTGGGGGAACACAGTTCTGAGGCCTGTTCAACAGGCTGCACCCTGTGGGGGCCCAGGTGAGTTTTGTCTGCATATTACCCTGTGATTTAATCCCCTCCCTGGGGGATGGGTGGACTGGCTTTTTACGGGGCCTCTGGTTAATTGGGTCCTGTCAGATTGCGGCCCTAGCAGTTTTAAAACAGGTTTGAAGCCTGGGCTTAAAGTAACTGGGACCTTGGGATTTAACACAAACATGTCAATCGCAGCGAGTGTTTGACAGACAGAGGACTCCCAAGGAGGCAATTAAAAGCTTAAATGAGAAACTCTCTCCATAGACCCGTTCTAATGTCAGAGTAATGTGAGATGTGTATAGGCCATGGGCTTAAATGTGAAAATTGTAGAAATAAGGCACAGGTTGGCCATTTCAATTCAATTCACTGAGTATCTGGGAGTGAGCTTCTCTCTGTCTTTCTCTCTATGTCCCCTATTGTGAACCCTCTTGATTTTCTTTTGTTGGATTTTTCAAACAAATACAGATTGGACAGACAGAGAGAGAGAGATGGATAGATTTAAGAGGGAGATGGCAATACACATAGAGAGACAGAGAGAAGGAGATGGTGACACATAGAGAGACAGAAGGAGATGGCAACAGAGATGGAGGGGGAGGGAAAGATGGCAACAGAGAGAGAGAGTGAGGTGGCGGGGGAAATGGTGACACAGGGAGAAGGGGGGGAGGGTGAGATGGCAACACAGAGGAGGGAGGAGATGGTGACAGAGAGGAAGAGGTGGAGATAACAACACAAAGAGAGAGATGGGGAGATGGTGACAGAGAGAGAGGGGGGGAGATAGTGACAGAAAGAGATGAAGAGATGGTGACACAGAGAAGGGCAGATGGCAACGCAAAGAGAGAGAGTGGGGAGATGGTGACACAGAGAGAGAGAAAGGGAGAAGGTGACAGAGAGAGAGGGAGAGGGAGAGATGGTGACACAGAGAGAGAGAAAGGGAGAAGGTGACAGAGAGAGAGGGAGAGGGAGAGATGGTGACACAGAGAGAGAGAAAGGGAGAAGGTGACACAGAGAGAGAAAGGGAGAAGGTGACAGAGAGAGAGGGAGAGGGAGAAATGGTGACACAGAGAGAGAGAAAGGGAGATGGTGACACAGAGAGAGAAAGGGAGAAGGTGACAGAGAGAGAGGGAGAGGGAGAAATGGTGACACAGAGAGAGAGAAAGGGAAATGGTGACACAGAGAGAGAGAAAGGGAGATGGTGACACAGAGAGAGAGAACGGAAGAAGGTGACACATAGAGAGAGAGGGAGAGCGAGAGATGGTGACACAGAGAGAGAGGGGGAGATGGTGACACAGAGAGAGAGGGGGAGATGGTGACACAGAGAGAGAGGGGGAGATGGTGACAGAGAGAGAGAGAGAGAGATGGTGACAGAGAGAGAGGGGGAGATGGTGACAGAGAGAGAGAGAGGGGAAGGTGGTGACACAGAGAGACAGGGGGTGATGGTGACACAGAGAGAGAGAGGGGGTGATGGTGACACAGAGAGAGAAGGGGAGATGGTGATACAGAGAGAGGGGGCAGAGGGGGAGATGGTGACACAGAGAGAGAGAGGGAGATGGTGACATAGAGAGAGAAGGGGAGATGGTGACACAGAGAGAGGGGGCAGAGGGGGAGATGGTGACAGAGAGAGAGAGGGGGTGATGGTGACACAGAGAAGGGGCATTTGGTGACACAGAGTGAGACAGGACCAGGAGAGAGACAGGCTGGGAGAGCAAGTCAGGGAGACCCCCAATCACAAACTGAATTGTGAAATTGCTGGCACGATTGGGATCTTGCTGTGTGAAAAGTACATGGGGGAGGGTGGTGTGCTTGTGGAGAGATTGTTGCTGGGGATGGGGTGGAGTGTTCTGGCATGGGACAAAGAAGGTGAAATACCCCAGGGGTGCCACACCCAGCTGCCGGTGGGATCTTGCTGTGCACCCCTCTGCCTGTGGGTCACCCCTTACACATCAGAGCAGCCTGTGGACAGGGCCCAGGCTGTGTTTGCTGATGGTGTGACAGCGGGAGGGGGTGTATCATTCCCCCCCTTCCCCCAAGACATGCCTCACTCTCCCCCCACCCATTCTCTCCTCCCCCTCCCCTCAGAATGTGGTATTGACCTGGCTAATGGCTACAGGACAGGGAGATGGGAACCCACGTTAAATGGGAGGGAGGGAGGGAGGAGAGGAGAGGGCATTTCTGTCAGAACGGAGGGGGAATGGAGAGTGGGGGAGGGGGAGAGAGAGAAGGGACGGGTGGGGGATGGGGTGGAGAGAGGACAGAGAGGGTGTGGGAAAGACATAGATCAATTCTCGAGAGTAGGAGAAAGCTGAGCCGAGATGGAGACGTAGATAGGGGCAGAGAGAGGGGCAGAAAGGGAGAACGAGAGAGGGAGGGTGGGGAGGAGTGAGTGAGAGGGTGAGAGAGAGGGAGAGAGCTGACTGTTCCAGTGGAAGGTTCATTGGTTTAAAACGGGTTTGAAGCCTGGGGTTAAAGTAACCGAGGACTCGGGATTGTGACACAAACAGGTTAATCCCCAGGATCTGGGAGGCAGGACTCCCTGAGGAGGGAATTGAAACCTTCAATGGGAAACTCCCTCCAAAGACCAGTGCTAATGTCAGATAATAGAAATACATACAGGATGCCCATTTCAATTCAATTCACTGTGTCTCTGGGAGGGGGGTCTCTGTCTTTCTCTCCAGGTTTCTTTTGTTGAGTTTTCAAACAAATAAAACCAACCCACACACAACGAAATGCGCTGTCACTATGTAATAATTAGAGTGGTGCTGGAAAAGCACAGCAGTTCAGGCAACATCTGAAGAGCAGGAAAGTCGACGCTTCAGGCCAAAGCCCTTCGTCAGGAATAGAGGAGAGTGCCTGCAGGGTGGAGAGATAAATGAGAGGAGGGTGGGGGTGGGGAGAAAGTAGCATAGAGTACAATAGGTGAGTGGGGGATGGGGATGGAGGTGATAGGTCAGGGAGGAGAGGGTGGAGGAAGGTAGTAAAGAGTACAATGGGTGAATGGGGGTGGGGATGGAGGTGATAGGTCAGGGAGGAGAGGGTGGAGGAAGGTCGTAAAGAGTACAATGGGTGAATGGGGGTGGGGATGGAGGTGATAGGTCAGGGAGGAGGGTGGTGCAGATAGGTGGAAAGGAAGATAGGCAGGTAGGACAAGTCATGGGAACAGTGCTGAGCTGGAAATTTGGAACTGGGGTGAGGTGGGGGAGGGGTAAATGAGGAAACTGGTGAAGTCCACATTGATGACCTGGGGTTGAAGTGTTCCGAGGCGGAAGATGAGGCATTCACCTGGACCATCTCTGACCTCTCCACCTCCATTAATGACGGCTGATTTGACTCTGACATTTTTTACAAACCCACCGACTCCCACAGCTACCTGGATTATACCTCTTCCCACCCTACCTCCTGCAAAAATGCCATCCCGTATTCCAATTCCTCCGCCTCTGCTGTATCTGCTCCCAGGAGGACCAGTTCCATCACAGAACACACCAGATGGCCTCCTTCTTCATAGACTGCAATTTCCCTTCCCACGTGGTTAATGATGCCCTCCAATGCATCTCATCCACATCCCGCACCTCCGCCCTCAGACCTCACCCCTCCAACCGTAGCAAGGACAGAACACCCCTGGTGCTCACCTTCCACCCTAACAACCTTCGCATAAACCACATCATCCAGCGATATTTCCTCCACCTCCAAACGGACCCCACCACCAGGGATATATTTCCCTCCCCACCCCTTTCCGCCTTCCTCAAAGACCGTTCCCTCCGTGACTACCTGGTCAGGTCCACCTCCACAAAAAACCCACCATCCCATCCTGACACCTTCCCTGCCACCGCAGGAATTGCAAAACCTGTGCCCACACCTCCTCCCTCACCTAGGGAGCCTTCCACATCCATCAAAGTTTTACCTGCACATCCACCAATATCATTTATTGTATCCGTTGCTCCCGATGCAGTTTCCTCTACATTGGGGAGACTGGATGCCACCTCGCAGAGCGCTTTAGGGAACATCCCCGGGACACCCACACCAATCAACCACACCGCCCTGTGGCCCAACATTTCAACTCCCCCTCCCACTCTGCCGAGGACATGGAGGTCCTGGGCCTCCTTCACCGCCGCTCCCTCACCAACAGACACCTGGAGGAAGAACACCTCATCTTCGGCCTTGGAACACATCAACCCCAGGGCGTCAATGTGGACTTCACCAGTTTCCTCATTTACCCCTCCCCCACCTCACCCCAGTTCCAAATTTCCAGCTCAGCACTGACCCCATGACCTGTTCTACCTGCCTATCTCCCTCTCCACCTATCTGCACCACCCTCCTCCCTGACCTGTCACCTTCATCCCCACCCTCACTCACCTATTGTACTCTATGCTACTTTCTCCCCACCCCCACCCTCCTCTCATTTATCTCTCCACCCTTCAGGCACTCTGCCTCTATTCCTGACAAAGGGCTTTTGCCCTAAACATCGACTTTCCTGCTCCTCGGATGCTGCCTGACCTGCTGTGCTTTTCCAGCACCACTGTAATCTGTCTCTGGTTTCCAGCATCTGCAGTCTTTGTTTTTACCCTGTCATTATTTAAAGTGGGGAGAGGGCGGGTGGGGGGGAGGGTAGGTGGGGAAGGGGAGGGATAAAGATTCACTGTGCAGGATTAAATCAGAGAGTTATCAGAGATGGACAGAGAGCGAGTGGGGCAACAGAGAGAGGGGGAACAGAGAAAGAGGGGGGACAGAGAGAGAGGGGGGACAGAGAGAGAGGGGAAACCGGGGGAATAGAGAGAGGGGGAACAGAGAGAGAGGGTGGAACAGAGAGACAGGAGAACAGAGAGAGGGGGTGGAACAGAGAGAGAGCGCGCGGGGAACGGTGGGGGGAACAGAGAGAGAGAGCACAGGGAATAGAGAGAGGGGGAACGGAGGAGGGGGTACAGAGAGGGAGAGAAAGGGGACAGAGAGAGGGGGAACAGAGGTGGGGTACAGAGAGAGAGAGGGGGGAACAGAGAGAAGGGGGGAATAGAGAGTGAGAGGGAATAGAGAGAGAGAGGGGAACAGAGAGGGGGGGAACAGATGGAGAGGGGGGAGCAGATGGAGAGGGGGGAACAGAGAGAGCGGGGAGAACAGAGAGAGGGGGGAACAGAGAGAGAGGGGGGAACATAGAGAGAGAGGGGAACATAGAGGGGGAGGAACAGATAGAGAGGGGAGACAGAGAGAGAGGGGGGAATAGAGTGGTAGGGAACAGAGGGAGAGGGGGAACAGAGAGAGGGGTGAACAGAGAGAGGAGGAATGGAGAGAGAGAGAGGGGAACAGAGAGGGGGGAAATCAGACGGAGAGGGGGGAGCAGAGAGAGGGGGGAACAGAGAGGGGGGGAATAGAGAGAGAGCACGCAGGGAACAGGGGGGCGACAGAGAGAGAGGGGGAAACAGACAGAGAGGGCGCGGGGAACAGACAGAGAGGGGAAATCAGAGAGAGGGGGGGAACAGAGAGAGAGAGAGAGAGAGAGCACAGAGAACGGAGAGGGGGGATCAGAGAGAGAGGGGGGGAACAGAGAGAGAGAGAGAGGGCGGACTGAGAGAGAGGGGGAACAGAGAGAGAGGGGGGAACAGAGAGGGGGGGAACAGAGGTGGGGTACAGAGAGGAGGGGGAACAGAGAGAGAGAGGGGGAACAGAGAGAGGGGGAACAGAGAGGGGGGGAACAGATGGAGAGGGGGGAACAGAGAGAGCGGGTAGAACAGAGAGAGGGGGGAACAGAGAGAGAGGGGGGGAACAGAGAGAGAAAGGGGAACATAGAGGGGGAGGAACAGATAGAGAGGGGTGAACAGAGAGAGGGGGGAACAGAGAGAGAGGGGGGGAACAGAGAGAGAAAGGGGAACATAGAGGGGGAGGAACAGATAGAGAGGGGTGAACAGAGAGAGGAGGAATAGAGAGAGAAAGGGGAACAGAGAGGGGGGAATCAGACAGAGAGGGGGGAGCAGAGAGAGGGGGGAACAGAGAGAGGGGGGAATAGAGAGAGAGCACGCAGGGAACGGGGGTCGACAGAGAGAGAGGGGGAAACAGACAGAGAGGGTGCGGGGAACAGACAGAGAGGGGAAATCAGAGAGGGGGGGGAACAGAGAGAGAGAGAGAGAGCACAGAGAACGGAGAGGGGGGATCAGAGAGAGGGGGGGGAACAGAGAGGGAGAGAGAGGGCGGACAGAGAGAGAGGGGGAACAGAGAGGGGGGTGGGAACTGAGAGGGGGGGAACAGAGGTGGGGTACAGAGAGGAGGAGGAACAGAGAGAGAGAGAGGGGGAACAGAGAGAGGGGAACAGAGAGAGAGGGGGAACAGAGAGAGATAGGGGGAACAGAGAGAGGGGGATGAGAGAGAGGGGGAACGGGGGAACAGAGAGAGAGGGGGAACAGAGAGAGATAGGGGGAACAGAGAGAGGGGGAACGGGGGAACAGAGAGAGAGGGGGTACAGAGAGAGGTAGGGGGAACAGAGAGAGGGGGATGAGAGCGAGGGGAATGGGGGAACAGAGAGAGAGGGGGTACAGAGAGAGAGGGGGGAGCAGAGAGGGGGGGGAACAGAGAGGGAACAGAGAAAGAGGGGGAACGGGGGAATAGAGAGAGGGGGATCAGAGAGGGGGGGGAACAGTTAGAGAGGGGGAACAGAGACAGAATGGGGGAAACAGAGAGAGAGGGGGGAACGGGGGGAATAAAGAGAGAGAGAGAGGGGGGGAACAGAGAGCGAGGGGAACAGAGAGAGAGAGAGGGGGGAACGGGGGAATAGAGAGAGGGGGGGATCAGAGAGAGAGGGGAACAGAGAGAATGGGGGAACAGAGTGAGAGCGGGAAACTTAGAGGGGGGAACAGAGAGAGAGGAGGGGAACAGAGAGAGCGCGGGGAACAGAGAGAGAGGGAGGAACAGAGAGAGAGAGGGGAGACGGGGGAGGGACAAAGAGAGAGGGGGAGAAACAGAGAGGGGGGGAACAGAGAGAGAGAGGGGGAGAGAGGAACAGAGAAGACGGGAGTATTGTTTGGGAATTGTCAGACAGTAGGATTGGTCCTTCTGTCATCATGGAGACAGGATCGAACCCTTAACCAGGGTCAGTAACACAGATGATCTATCTGTGGTCACACTGCTGCTTGTGGGATCTTGCTGTGTGTTTCTAGCCTCAGGCCAATTGCTCTTTAGTGATTGCTTTGTATTTCGATGTTGCTGTGATGTTCTGCAATGCATTAATGATGCAGTGATTAAACTGACCCAGTATCGCAGGGTAAAGTGGGAGACTGGCAGGCAGAGAGCAGTGGGATCTTGCTGTGCTTTTGGTGTCACTGCTGTATTTTGTTTCAAGTCGATTCTTAGTTCCCTCTCAGTCTGTTTCCCCGCCACCCCACCCTGAGGGGGGGATTAGCTCCAGGAGCTGAAACTCGGGACGGTGCAGAGACAGAGGGAATCAAATCATTTCTGCCCCGAGGAGTCGTCAGACCAGAGCTGGAACCAGAGAGAGAGAGACAGCGAGGGAGAGAGAGAGAGAGACACTGAGAGGGAGAGAGCGAGTGAGAGACAGCGAGGGAGAGAGAGAGAGAGAGAGAGACAGCGAGGGACAGAGACAGAGAGTTTGGTCCTTGGAACCACACATACAGTAGGAAAATCCCGACAGATCCTCAGCAAATATCCCCCTCTCTTCCCAGCCCAGTGTGTGTCAAGGGGGGCTACAGTCAGGCTCTTAGACGCTAGTGTGGGACCTCCCCCAGTTTATGATTTAATTGTCCACCACCAGTCACAACCCAGTGTGGAATGACTGTGTAGGATTACTTATCCCTGCCTACTACAAGTTGATTTCCCAGAGTCGATCAACCCTTTGTTGTGACATTAGTAAATTAACTCCTTGTTTGGAGTATGTTTGGTATTGCTCTGTGGTAGCCCTCCTACACATCACATTTGACCAGATTTGATAACACCAACACAACCAGTTCTTCTGGAACATGACGATTGCATCAGTCATAGAGATGTACAGCACGGAATCAGACCCTTGGCTCCAACTCGTCCATGTCAACCAGATATTCTACCTAACCTCGTCCCATTTGCCAGTGCCTGGCCCTTATCCCTCTCAACCCTTCCTATTGATGTAGCCATCCAGATGCCTTTTAAATGCTGTAATTTCACCAGCTTCCACCTGTTCCTCTGGCAGCTCATTCCATGCACACATCACCCTTTGCACAAACAAAGTTGCCCCTTAGGTCCCATTTAAATCTTTCCCCACTTGTCCTGAACCTGTGCCCCCCAGTTTTGGACTCCCCCACCCCAGGGAAAAGATCCTGCCTGTTTATCCTATCCATGCCCCTCATGATTGTATAAGATTCTATATGGTCACCTCTCAGCCTCCGATGCTCCAGGGAAAACAGCCCCAGCCTATTCAGTCTCTCCCTACAGCTCAAACCATCCAACCCCGACAACAGCCTTGCGAATCTTGTCTGAACCCTTTCAAGTATCGCCACATCCTTCCGATAAGAGGGTGACCAGAATTGTACACAGTATTCCAAAAGTGGCCGAATCACTTGTGCGGCCGCAACACGATCTCCCAACTCCTATCTATACCTGATGCTCCAATAATAAAGGAGGACATACCAAACGCCTTCGTCACTATCCTATCTATCTGCGTCACCACTTTCAATGAGCTATGAACCTGCACTGCATTAGTAACTCCACATTATAGAAATATCACACTTCAGAAACAGCACTTCAATGCCAATCATGTTGCAGCCAACATACATTTTAAAAGTTCACGCTGTAGAAAGTGTCCCCCATTCTTCAATTGTGTTACAGCGAATTTGCGTTGATGAAACACACGTTACAGCAGAATGACCAGCAATTGGCCCCTGAGGGAATGGTGATTTTTAAAAAAAGCAATTGAGATTTTGGACAAAAATAACAGTTTGAAGAAATGGTGGGAAGGAATTGATAAGAGTTTGATGCACCAGCAATATATATGCGTAATATACGTATTAATATCGAATTCTCTGCACAGTTTCAAGATCAGATCATTAAAACTTGAAACAAACTTGAGAAGCATTGCAGAAACTCAGCAGGTCTGGCAGCATCTGTGGAGAGAGAAAAACACCATTAACATTGAGTCTAATGTGACTCATCTTTGCAACATCAAAACCTGACCAATTTGACAGCCTTGTGAGGTTTACAAGGGATTTGGGATCCACAGTGTTACTAACATCTGAAGGGAGCTGTGGCGTGTGGTAGGGTTTCACTAAGAAACCAGTGGGATTTGTCTTGACAACATCTCCTCCCTGAGGCATTGTGGGGATTGTTTATTCATGTGATTTATCTGTTACTTGTGTAAGGGGCCAGGGACTGTAAATCTGTTTGTTTAAAAATAAATTAGCGATGAACAAGGATAGACCGCATCGAAACGTTGAAGTTCAAAGTTGGAGGGAGGCCAAGTTTGATGGTTTTAGGCAAGAACATTCAAAAGTTGAGTGGGGACAGATGTTCGCAGGTAAAGGGATGGCTGGAAATGAGAAGCCTTCAGATGTGAGATAACGAGAGTCCAGAGACAGTATATCCCTGTTAGGGTGAAAGGCAAGGCTGGTGGGTGTAGGGAATGATGGATGATGAGAGAAATTGAGGTTTTGGTTCAGAAAAAGAAGGAAACATGTCCAGGGTCGACAGCAGAGATCAAGTCAATCTGTAAAAGAGTATAAAGGCAGTATGAGTATACTTAAGAGGGAAATCAGGAGGGCAAAAAGGGGACATGAGATAGCTGTGGAAAACAAGGTTAAGGAGAACCCAAAGGGATTTTATGACTATACGAAAGACAAAGGCGTAACTAGGCAGTGAATAGCGTCCCATCAAGATCAGCAAGAGAGCCCACGTGTGGAACTGCAGGAGATGGGGGAAGATAGTAAATGAGTATTCTGCATCAGATATTGATTAGGCCACTTTTGGAACATTGTGTGCAATTCTGGCCTCCTTCTTATCAGAACGATGTTGTTAAACTTGCAAGAGTTCAGAAAAGATTTACAAGGATGTTTCCAGAGTATTTTGCATCAGTGTTTACTGTGCAAAAGGATATGGAAGATATGGAATGTTGGGAAATATATAGTGACACCTTGCAAAATGTCCAGATTACAGAGGAGGAAGTGCTGGATGTCTTGAAATGGTTAAAGGTGGATCAATCCACAGGACCTGATCAGGTGTACCCTAGACCTCTGTAGGAAGCTAGAGATGTGATTGCTGGGCGTCTTACTGAGACATTTGTATCATCGATAGTCACAGGTGAGGTGCCAGAAGACTGGAGGTTGGCTAGCTTGATGCCACTGTTTAAGAAGGGTGGTAAGGAGAAGCCAGGGAACGACAGACTGACGTCAGTGGTGAGCAAGTTGTTGGAGGGAATCCTGAGGGACAGGGTGTACATGTATTTGGAAAGGCATAGACTGATTAGGGATAGTCATCATGGCTTTGTGCGTGGGAAATCATGTCTCACAAACTTGATTGAGTTTTTTGAAGAAGTAACAAAGAGGATTGATGAGGGCAGAGCAGTAGATGTGATCTACGTGGACTTCAGTAAGGCCTTTGACAGTGATGCCCAATGTGAGACTGCTTAGCAAGGTTAGATCTCATGGAATACGGGGAGAACTAGCCATTTGGAGACAGAACTGGCTCAAAGGTAGAAGACAGAGGGTGGTGGTGGAGGGTTGTTTTTCAGACTGGAGGCCTGTAACCAGTAGAGTGCCACAAGGATCAGTGTTGGGTGCTGGGTCCTCTACTTTTTGTCATTTGCATAAATGATTTGGATGTGAGTATAAGAGGTACAATTCATAAGTTTGCAGATGACACCATAATTGGAGGTGTAGTGGACAGTAAAGAAAGTTACCTCAGACTACAACAGGATCTTGACAAGATGGGCCAATGGGCTGAGAAGTGACAGATGGAGTTTACTTCAGATAAATGGGAGGGGCTGCATTTTGGGAAAGCAAATCTTAGCAGGATTTATATACTTAATGGTAAGGTTCTAGAGAGTCCTGCTGAACAAAGAGACCTTGGAATGCAGGTTCATAACTCCTTGAAAGTGGAGTTGCAGGTAGATAGGATAGTGAAGAAGGCGTTTGGTATGCTTTCCTTTATTGGTCAGAGTATTGAGTACAGGAGTTGAGAGGTCATGTTGCAGCTGTACAGGACATTGGTTAGGCCACTGTTGGAATATTGCATGCAATTCTGGTCACCTTCCTATCGGAAAGATGTTGTGAAACTTGAAAGGGTTCAGAAAAGATTTACAAGGATGTTGGCCAGTGTTGGAGATTTAAGCTATAGAGGCTGAACAGACTGAGGCTGTTTTCGCTGGAGCTTCGGAGGCTGAGGGATGACCTTATAGAGGTTTACATTATTATGAGAGGATAAATAGACAAAGTCTTTTCCCTGTGGTCGGGGAGTCCAGAACGAGAGGGCATAGGTTTAGGATGACAGGGGAAAGATATAAAAGAGACCAAGGGGCAACTTTTTCACACAGAGGGTGGTACATGTATGGAATGAGCTGCCAGAGGAAGTGGTGGAGGCTGGTACAATTGCAACATTTAAAAGGCATTTGGATGTGGATATGAATAGGAAGGGTTTGGAGGGATATGGGCCGGGTGCTGGCAGGTGGGACTAGATTGGGTTGGGATGTCTGGTTGGCATGGATAGGTTGGACTGAAGGGTCTGTTTCCATGCTGTACATCTCTATGAATTTATGACTGTAAGTTTGGAGGATTTGAGCTAAAGGGAGAGGTTGAATATACTGCAGCTGTTTTCTCTGAAGCATCGGAGGCTGAGGGATGACCTGATAGAGGTTTATAAAATCATGAGAGACACGGAAAGGATAAATAGACAAAGTTTCTTCTTGGGGCTTGGGTAGTCCAGAACTCGAGGGCGTAGGTTTAGAGTGAGAGGGGAAAAAATATAAAAGAGTTTTCATGCAGAGGGTGGTCTGTGTGTGGAATGAGCTGCCAGAGGAAGTGTTGGAGGCTGGTACAATTGCAACATTTAAAAGGCATCTGGATGGGTAAAGGAATAGGAAGGGTTTGGAGGGATATGGGCCGGGTGCTGGCAGGTGTACATTTCTCTGACTCTATGACTCTACTTGGTATCAGCCTTCCCAGTAGAACACCACTGTGTACACCAGCCCCTCTTCCCTGCATTAGACCCACAGCCTTGACATTTCAACTGCACCTCCAAGTGCTTTTTAAAGATTATGAGATCAATACCCTCTCAGGTAGTACATTCCAGATTCCCACCACCCTCTGGGTGATAGTGCCCCTCAAATCCCCTCGAACCCTCCTGCCTTTCACCTTAAAATGAGGCCCCCCCTGTTATTGTCGCTGTGATTAAGGGGAACTGTTACTTCGTATCCAGGCTCTCCGTGCCCCTCATACTCTTATACACCTCTATCAGGTCCCCCCCCTCAATCCTCCCTGCTCCAATGAAAACAACCCAAACTTAGCCAGCCTCTCTTCATCACTGAACTGCTCCATCCCAGCCAACATCCTGGGGAATCTCCTCCGTTCCCAATCTGGTGCAATCTGGGCCCGAAACATCGATTTTCCTGCTCCTCGGATGCTCCCTCAACTGCTGTGCTTTTCCAGCACCACTCTAATCTAGGCCCAGCAATCAATTCCCGAGCTTCCTACAAATTTCGGGGGTACACCTCATCAGGTCCTAGGAATTTATCCACTTTTATGTGTTTCAAGACATCCAGCACCTTCTCCTCTGTAATATGGGCATTTTTCAACAAGACGCCACATTCTATGTCTTCCATGTTCTTCTCCACAGTAAACATTGATGCAAAATACTCATTTAGTATCTCCCCCATCTCCTACAGCACCACATGTGGGATGCCTTGCTGATCTTTGAGGGGGCCTATTGTCCTCCTAGTTACCCTTTTGTACTTAATGTATTTATGAAATCCTTTTGGAGGTTTTAATGTACAAAATTTGATCATCATTCTCGGAGCAATTGGGGACTCAGGGTCTGTTCTCAATGGAGTTCAGAAGGATGAGGATGATCTCAGTGAAACCTACAGAATTCTGACAGGCCTGGATAAAATGGACGTGGTGGAGATATATCCACGGGGAGGGGAGACTAGGACCCGAGGGCACATCCTGAGAGTGAAGGGGTGACCCTTTCGAACGGAGATGAGGAAGAGTTTCTTCAGACAGAGAGTGGTGTCTCTGTACAACTCACTGCTGCAGAAGGTTATGGAGGCCACGTCACTGAGTGTATTTAATATAGTGACAGATAGGTTCTCCATTAGTGAGGGGGACCATAGGTTAGGGGGAGAAGGCAGGAGAATGGAGTTGAGAACCATATCAGCCATGATCCAATGGGAAACAGACTCGATGGGCCAATTCTGCTCCTGTATCTGATGGTCCAACATCACAGTGTGAACAACTCCAATCTCGATCATGAATCTGTGACATCAAAAGACATGATGGAGATATTAACAGCAAATATAAATGCAGTTGAATGTTTTTAGGATGAATTTCACTGAATCATAAAGAAGGACACATCAAACATCATGGAGCTGTCAGCTTCTGTAATTCACCCAGTTATTGTGTCTGGAATTGTCATCACTGCTCCAGCAGTTGCAGCTTTGATTGCAGCCTATTTGTTATTTCAGCTGCTGCTGTTTGGTGTGTTGCCTCGGAGGTGATCTACAACATGAAATGTTGGCTCATGGTTTGGTCTATCTGTTACAGAGCAGAGGCTGACACCCCTCTGATAATAAAACTGAAACACACAGAGAAGATCGCCTCGTAATCTAATAAAAGTAAGTGTGAAAGGTGGTATAACATACCCCTCACCCCCAATCTGTTCCCATAGAATCCCTACAGTGTGGAAACTGGCCCTTTGGCCCAATATGTCCACACCAAAGTTCCGAAGAGTAAGCCACCCAGACCCATCCCTTTAGTATTCTACCCTAACCTACACATCCCTGGGCACTATGGGACAATTTAGCATGGCCAATTCTCCCTAACTTACACATCCCTGTGCACTATGGGACAATTTAGCATGGCCAATCCACCCTAACCTGCACATCCCTGGACACTATGGGACAATTTAGCATGGCCAATCCACCCTAACCTCCACATCCCTGGGCACTATGGGACAATTTAGCACGGACAATCCACCCTAACCTGCACATCCCTGGACACTATGGGACAATTTAGCATGGCCAATCCACCCTAACCTGCACATCCCTGGACACTATGGGACAATTTAGCATGGCCAATCCACCCTAACCTGCACATCCCTGGTCACTATGGGACAATTTACCACGGCCAATCCACCCTATTCTGCATATTCCTGACACTGTGGGACAAAGTAGCATGGCCAATTCACCCGAATCTACACATCTTTGGAATGTGGGAGGAATTCGGAGCACCCAGATGAAACCCATGCAGACAAGGGGAGGATGCACAAACTCCACACAGATAGAAGCCTGAGGTGGAAATCAAACCCAGGTTCGTGATGCTGTGAGATAACAGTCTTCCATATTACCATTTTTACAGACCACCTTTGTGATTTACCTCACCCTGTCCACTTCAAAACATGAGTACAGCTGTAAATTTGGGATATGGGCCAAATGCAGGCAAATGGGATTAGACTAAATGATGATATCTGCTCGGTATGGAAGAGTTGCACCAAAGAATCTGTTTCTGTGCTGTCTAACTCTCTGACTGTATGAATGGTGATATGGTTCCAAGTCAGTGTGTTGGGGTTGAGCTGGTAGCTTCTTGTGTGCCGATTCTTTTGCTTCCCCTGATCTTTCAACGTCATGAGTTGAGGTGGGTTTTCTGCACCACTCTTGCTTTGGTCCTGCATTGCACCTTGTCCCAGTGCTGTTGCAGGCATTTTAGATGCATTCATGACCATTGCAATATCCTGTCCCTTCAGTCATTCCTTGATGTCACATGGACTGAATCGAATTGGCTAATGGCTGATGTTCATGATGCTGGGGATCTCATGGGGGAGACCGAAATGGATCACCCACTTGCAGATATCTGCAGGTGTTGCAGATACTTCAGCCTCATCTTTTGGACCTGATGGGTTGGTGTCCTCCAATCAGTGAGGTTCGAGGTGATTGACTTCCCCCCAATTAATTATTTAATTATCCACCATCAGTCACAACCGAATGTTGAACAACTGTGTAGAATTACTGATCCCTGCCTATTGCAAGTTGATTTACCACTGTTGGGCAACCCTGTGCTGTGAAATCAGTAAATTAACTCCTTCTTTGGAGTATGTTTGGTATTGCTCTGTGGTAGCCCTCCTACACATCACATTTTAGCTGATTTGATGATGCCAGCACAACCAGTTCTTCTGTAACATGACGATTGCATCAGTCATAGAGATGTACAGCACGGAATCAGACCCTTCGCTCCAACTCATCCATGTCAACCAGATATTCTACCTAACCTAGTCCCATTCGTCAGTGCCTGGCCCTTATCCCTCTAAACCCTTCCTATTGATGTAACCATCCAGATGCCTTTTAAAAGCTGTGATTGTACCAGCCTCCACCACTGCCTCTGGCAGCTCATTCCAAGCACACACCACTCTCTGCATAAAAAAATGCTGCTCCTTCGGTCGCTTTTAAATCTTTCCTCTCTCCTCCTGAACCTATGCCCTCTAGTTTCGAACCTCCCCACCCCAGGGAAACGACTTTGTCTGTTTATCCTATCCATGACTCTCATGTTTTTATAAAACTCTATAAGGTCTTCCCCAGCCTCTGATGCTCCAGGGAAAACAGCCCCAGCCTATTCAGTCTCTCCCTATAGCTCAAATCATCCAACCCTGACAATATTCCTGTAATCTTTTCTGACCCCTTTCAAGATTCACAACATCCTTCCAATAGGAGGGAGACCATAATTGCATGCAATATTCCTAAAGTGGCCGAACCAATGTCCTGTACAACCACAACATGACCTCCGAACCCCGACACTTGATGCTCTGACCAATAAAGGAAAGCATACCAAACGCCTTCTTCACTATCCTATCTACCTGCGACTCCACTTTCAAGGAGCTATGAACCTACACTCCATTCATGTGCAACTCCATGTTATAGTAAAATCACCCTTCAGGAACAGCACTTAACATGTTGGTACCAATCATGTCACAGCCAACGCACATTTTAAAAGTTCATATTGTCAAAAGTGTCCCCAATTCTTCAATCGTGTTCCAGCAAATTCACGTTGATGAAACACACATTATAACAGAATGAGAGATTCAAGGTTAAAAAAAAAATCAATTGGAATTCTGGACAAAAAAGATCAGACAATCTGAAAAAATGTTGGTGAGGAATTGATAAGAGTTTTATGCATCAGTGATATAGATGGGTCATGTTCATATTAATATCGAAATCTCTCCACAGTTTCAAGAGAAGATCATCAAAACTTGAAACAAACACAATCAACATTGTAGAAACTCAGCAGGTCTGGCAGCATGTGTGGAGAGAGAAACACCGTTAACATTGAGTCTAATGTGACTCATATTCACGACATCAAAAACTGACCAATTTTTGACAGCCTTGTGAGGTTTACGAGGGATTTGGGATCCACAGTGTCACTGACATCGGTCTTCTCAAGTAAATTTTCTTTGTAATAAGTTAATTAAACTTTGCTTAACAAAGTAACCGCAAAGCTTTTGTCTTCTCGGGGACTAATATACTAGCAGGGAGATTTGCAAGAGCTGCTCAGGAGGGTTGAAACTCGTAGTTTTGGGGAGGGTCCAGGGAATTAGTGAGGAAAGAGATCACTGTGAGACTGAGTTACGACTCACACAACACCAGGTTATAGTCCAACAGGTTTATTTGGAAGCACTAGCTTTCGGAGCGCTGCTCCTTCATCTGGTGGTTGTGGAGTCCACAATTGTAAAACACAGAATTTATAGCAAAAGATTAAAGTGTGATGTAACTGACATTATACATTGGAAAATAGCTTGATTGTTAAGTCTCTCATCTGTTGGAATGACCATGATAGTTTCACTTGTTTCATATGTAAATCACAAAACTCTTTTTCAAAGTTACATTTTCAGGTTAACTGTAGCAATTGGTGTCAGGCCAGATAAGATGTTGAAGGTGTTAGCCCCCTGTGTTCTGTTGTCTGTGCCATAATATTTCGACTGATTCTAATCTAAAGAATGAGTTAACAGTCTTACATGGATTCATGCAGTTTTTGTGCAAAGTACAATGTAACTCTGCAAGTACAAATTCACCCCACAGACGTATATGTGTGCAGTTGGGTTTGTGTGTGTGTGTGTGTGTGTGTGTGTATGTCTGGGGTGGGGTCTTGTGAGTGTCTTTGAGAGATAGTGTATATATGTACGTGAGTGTAAAGGGGTCGAAGTCTGTGAGAGGGTGCATGTGTGAGTTCGGGAGTGTGTGTGCCTGCAGGAGTGTGTGTAAGTGTCTGTGTGTGTGTCTGCATGTGTATAGGAGTGTGTTAGTGTGCGCTTGTGTGTGTGTGTGTGTGTGTGTGGAGTATCTGTGTGTGTATATAGTGCAATGGTGATCACCTGTAATGTGACATGAACCCAAGGTCCCTGTTGAGGCCCTCCCTACGGGAACTGAACTTAGCTATCAGCTCTGCTTGGCCACCTTTCGCTGCTACTTGTCCCGAAGTTCACCTTGGATGATGTTCACCGAAGGTCCAAGGTCAAATGTCCTGGATCACTGAAGTGTTGTCCAACTGAGAGGAAACCCTCCTGTCTGTTGATTGTTTTGCGGTGCCCATTCATCCGTTGCCGTAGCCTCTGCTCTTTATCCCCAATGTACCATGCCTCCGGGCATCCCTGCCTGCAGTGTATAAGATAGACAACGTTGGCTGAGACACATGAGTACCTGCCACGTACATAGTGGGAGGTGTCCCCATGCGTAATGATGGTATCCATGTCCACACTCTGACACGTCTTGCAGCGCTGACCGTGACAGTGTTGTGTGGAGTTGTCCTGAAACTCGGCAGTTTGCTACGAACAATGATCTGTTTGAGGTTTGGCGGATGTTTAAAGGTGAGTAGTGGAGGTGTGGGGAAGGTCTTGATGAGGTGCTCATCCTCATTGATAATGTGTTGCAGGTCGCGAAGAACATGGCATAGTGTTTCGGTTCCTGGGAAATACTGGACAACGAAGGGGACCCTGTCAGTTGCAGCACGTGTCTGACTCCTGAGGAGATCATGTGACCCCGCCAACGTTGTCTATCTTATACACTGCAGGCAGGATTGCCCCGAGGCATGGTACATTGGGGAAACCGAGCAGAGACTATGGCGACACATGAATGGGCACCGCACAACAATCAACAGACAGGAGGGTTCCCTCTCAGTTGGGGAACACTTCAGTGGTCCAGGACATTCGACCTTGGACCTTCGGGTGACCATCCTTGAAGTTGGACTTTGGGACAGGCAGCAGCGTAAAGTGGTCAATAGGTATGTTCTGTTCCCATGGGGTGGGCCTCAACCGGGACCTTAGGTTCATGTCACACTCCAGGTGACCACCATTGCACAATACACACACACACACAAACCTATACACACACAGGCACACCTACACACACACACAGAGATACACACAGACACAGACACAGACTCACAAGCACTCCAATACACACACACAGACGCAGTCCTATACACACACAGACACTTCTACACGCACGCACACACACACACACAGGCATTCCTATACTCACACATACAAACGCACCTATATACACACACAATCACCCACACAGGCACTCCTATACATACACAGACACACTTACACACAGACACTCACACACACACCTGCAGGCACACACACTCCCAAACTCACACATGCACCCTCTCACAGACTTAGACCCCTTTACATTCACACACACATATGCACTCTCTCTCACAGACACTCACAAGCCCTCACCACACACACACACACACACACACACACACACACACATATACGTTTGTGGGGTGAATTTGGACTTGCAGAGTTGCGTTGTACTTTGACCAAAACCTGTATGAATCCATCTCTGTTAACTCATTTTTTAGATTGGAATCAGTCGATATATTATGGCACAGACAACAGAACACAGGGGGCTAATACCTTCAACATCTTATCTGGCCTGACACCAATTGTTACAGTTAACCTGAGAATGTAACTTTTAAAAAGGGTTTTGTGATTTACATATGAAAGTAGTGAAACTATCATGGTCATTCCAACAGATGAGAGACTTAACAATCAAGCTATTTTCCAATGTATAATGTCAGTTACATCACACTGTAAACTTTTGCTATAAATTCTGTGTTTTACAATTGTGTACTCCACAACCATCTGATGAAGGAGCAGCGCTCCGAAAGCTAGTGCTTACAATTAAACCTGTTGGACTATAACCTGGTGTTGTGTGATTTTTAACTTTGTACACCCTAGTCCAACACCAGCATCTCCAAATCAATCTGAGACTGGTACAGTTGGGAAAAGGAGTGAGATAAACGGTCAGGGCAGGCAGAACAAAAACAGAGAACAAGATAGGATTGATAAATTAAACTACATTTATTTCAATGCAAGAAGCCTAATTGGGAAGGCAGATGAATTGAGGGCATGGTTAGGGATATGGTATTGGGGCATCAAAGCAATTACAGAGACGTGGCTCAGGGACAGACAGGACTGGCAGCTTAATGTTCCAGGATACCAATGCAATAGGAAGGATACAAAAGGGGGTGAGAGAGGAGGGGGAGCAGTGTTTCTGGTAAGTGTTCGCATTATGGCTGTACTGAGGGAGGATATTCCTGGGAATGCATCCAAGGAAGTTATTTGGGTGGAACCGAGAAATAGGAAAGGGACGATGACCTTCTTGGGATTATATTCTTGAACACCCCAAGAGGCAGCGGGAAATCGCGAAGCAAATCTTAAAGGAGATCTCAGTTATGTGTAAGAAAAATTGGATGGTAATTTCCAAACTTAGACCTGGACTGCCATAGTTTTCAGGGTTTAGTGTACAAGAAAATGTTGTGATTCAGCATCTGGATGTACCTACGAGGGCAGCTACAAAACGTGACCTCCTCTTGGGAAATAAGGCAGGGCAGATGACTGAGGTGTCAGTGGGGGAGTACTTAGGGGCCAGTGACTGTAAATCTGTTAGTTTTAAAATAAATTAGTGATGGAAAAGGATAGACCGCATCTAAAAGTTGAAGTTCAATATTGGACGAAGGCCCAATTTAATGGTATTAGGGAAGAACATTGAGAAGTTGAGTGGGGACAGATGTTCAAAGGGAAAGGGAAGGTTGGAAAATGAGAAGCCTTCAGAAATGTGATTTTGAGAGTCCAGAGACAACATATTCCTGTAGGGTGAGAGGCAAGGCTGGTAGTTGTAGTGAATGATGGGAGATGAGAGAAATTGAGGCTTTGGTATAGAAAAAGAAGGAAACGTGTCCAGGGTAGACAGCAGAGATTGAGTCAATTGTAAAAGAGTACAAAGGCAGTAGGAGCACACTAAAGAGGGAAATTAGGAGGGCAAAAAGGGGACATGAGATAGCTGTGGCAAATAGGGTTAAGGAGAATCCAAAGAGATATTATGAATATATGAAGGACAGAAGGATAACGAGGGAGAGAACAGTGTCCCATCATGATCAGCAAGAGAGCCCACGTGTGGAACTGCAGGAGATGGGGGAAGATACTAAATGAGTATTCTGCATCAGGCATTGGTTAAGCCACGTTTGGAATATTTCATGTAATTCTGGTCTCTTTCATGTCAGAAGGATGTTGTGAAACTTGCAAGGGTTCAGAAAAGATTCACAAAGATGTTGCCAGGGTTGGAGGATTTGAGCGATAGGAGAGGCTGAATAGGCTCGGGCTGATTTTTCAGGAGCGTCGAAGGCTGAGGGGTGACCTGATAGAGGTTTATATAATCGTGAGGGGCTTGGTTACGATAAATAGACAAAGTCTCTTCCCTGGGATGGGAGAGTCCAGAACTAGAGAAGCATAGGTTTAGGGTGAGAGCAGAAAGATTTAAAAGAGACCTATGGGGCAACTTTTTCACGCAGAGGGTAGTACGTATGTGGAATGACCTGCTAGAGGAAGTGGCGGAGGCTGGTACAATTGCAGCATTTAAAAGGCATCTGGATGGGTAAAGGAATAGGAAGGGTTTGGAGGGATATGGGCCGGGTGCTGGCAGGTGTACATTTCTCTGACTCTATGACTCTACTTGGTATCAGCCTTCCCAGTAGAACACCACTGTGTACACCAGCCCCTCTTCCCTGCATTAGGCCCAGAGCCTTGACATTTCAACTGCTCCTCCAAGTGCTTTTTAAAGATTATGAGATCAATACTCTCTCAGGTAGTACATTCCAGATTCTCTGTACCCTCTGGGTGTTAGTGCCCCTCAAATCCCCTCTCACCTCCTGCATATCACCTTAAAATGAGCCCCCCCCTGTTATTGACCCTGTGATTATGGGGAACTGTTGCTTCATATCCAAGCTGTCCGTGCCCATCACACTCTAATACACCTCTATCAGGTCCCTCCTCGATCCTCCCTGCTCCAAAGAAAACAACCCAAACTTCATCACTGAACTGCTCCATGCCAGCCAACATCGTGGGGAATCTCCTCCATACCCCATCTGGTGCAATCACAACTACATCCAAATGGTGGCTCAGCGGTTGGCATTGCTGGTTCACAGCACGAGGGACCTGGGTTCAATTCCTTGCCTTCCCACAGAGTTCTCGAGCCCACCTGATCAGGTCGTGGGGGTTTACCCACTTTTATGCATTTTAAGACACCCAAGGCAAACACATGTTACAGATAAATCACATGAAGAAACAATTCCCACAATGCCTCAGGTAGGAGATGTTGTCAAGACAGATCCCACGGGATTCTTGGTGAAGCCCTTCCCCACGCCACAGCTCCCTTCAGACGGTAGTGACACTGTGGAGCACCAAATCCCGAATAAACTTCAAAGGTTTGTCAAATTAGTCAGTGTTTGATGTTGTGAAGATGAGTCACATTAGATTCAGTGTTAATGGTGTTTCTCTCTCCACAGATGCTGCCAGACCTGCTGAGTTTCTGCAATGCTTACTGTGTTTTTTCAAGTTTTGATGATCTGATCTTGAAACTGTGGAGAGAATTCAATATTAATACAAACATTACACATGTATAGTGATGATGCATCAAACTCTTATCAATTCCGAATCACCATTCCTTGGCAGGATGCCTAATGCAACCATCGCGTGATAGAAGAACTGACCGTGTTGGGGTTATCAAATCTGGTCAAATGAGCAGTGTAGGAGGGCTACAATGGAACAACACCAAACATTCGCAAACAAGGAGTTAATTTACTCATGTCACAACACAGGGTTGCTCAACGGTAGGAGATCAACTTGCAATAGGCAGGGATAAGTAATCCTACACAGTCGTTCCACATTCCATTGTGACTGGTGGTGGGCAATTAAATCATTAATTGGACGACATCATTAACCTCCAACCTCACTGACTGGAGGATCCCAACCCATCAGGTCCAAAAGATGAGGCTGAAGCATCTACAACACCTTCAGCCAGAAGTCCCAAGTGGGTGATCCATCTCGGTCTCCCCCATGAGATTCCCAGCATCATGAGCATCAGCCATTAGCCAATTTGATTCAGTCCATGTGACTTCAAGGAATGACGGAAGGCACAGAATGTTGCAATGGTCATGGACCCATCTAACATGCCTGCAACAGCACAGGGACAAGATGCAATGCAGTACCAAAGCAAGAGTCCTGAGGAAAAACCTTCCCAACCCATAACCAAGACAGTCAGGGGAAGCAAAAGAATTCGCATACAATAAGCTATAAGCTCAACTCCAAGACACTCAACACACTGACTTGGAACCATACCACCATTCATACAGTCATGGAATTGTACAGCACGGAAACAGATCCTTTGCTGCAACTCTTCCATCCCGACTAGATGTCCTAATTTAATGTATTCCCATTTCCCAGCATTTAGACCATATCTCTCTAAACCCTTCCTATTCAGGGACCCACCCATTTAAATGTTGCAATTGCACTAGCTTCCAACACCCCCTCTGGCAGATCATTCTACACACATGATAAAGCTGCCCCTTGAGTCCCTTTCAAATCTTTCCCCTCTCACCTTAAAGCTTTGCCATCTAGTTTTGGACTCCCCTAACCTGGGAAAAAGATCTTGGCTCTTCACCCTGTTCATGTCCCACATGATTTTATAAACTTTAACGTCACCCCTCAGCCTCCGATGCTCCAAAGAAAGCAGCCCCAGCCCATTCAGCCTCTCCCTGTAGCTCAAAACCTCCAACCCTGGCAACATCCTTGTGAGTATTTTCTGCATCATTTCAAGTGTAGTGACATCTCTCTGAAAGCAGGGACATTAGATTAATGTGCAGTATTACAAAAATGGCCAAAGCAATGTCCTGTACTGTCAGAGTATGACATCACAACTCCTATACTCAATGCACTGACCTTTCAAGACAAGCGTACCTAACGCCTTTTTCACCACTCTGTCTACCTGCGACTCCACCTTCAATGAACTATGAACTTGTACCCTGAGGTCTCTCTTTCAGCAACACTGGCACAGCCCTATCATTAAGTACGTAGGCCCTGCACTGATTGGCCTGACCAAAATGCAACACCTTACATTTACAGTCCCACGACAATGTGGTTGATTTTGAACAGCCCTTCATCAAATTAGGAATGGGTGATAAACACTGGTATTGCCAATGAAAAATTCCAAGTGGGATGTTTGTGTCAGATCATTAATAGAGAATTTACCGTTCAGGCTCTGAGATATTCAAGACCTGATTTGCAGATCAACACATTCCTGACAGAGAATCGCACATCAGGAAGAACAGCCAAAGAAGGAACAAATGTTGGCCACATGGCCCTTCACGTTTGTTCTGCCTTCCACAAAGATCACAGTAGATCTGATTTTAACATCAACTCCACATTCCTGCACCTTTCCCAATAATCCCACCCACTCTTGGTCATTAAGAATCGATCTACTTTTGCCTTAAAAATATTTGAAGATTCTGCATCCACTGCCTGTTGATGAACGCAATTCCAAAGACTCTCACTCTCTGAGAGAAAAAATGTTTTCCCACCTCTGTTTCAAACAGGTACTCACTTCTTTTCAAACCGTGACCCCTGAGATCTAGATTCTCCCACAAGAAGAAACATCCTTTCTACACGCACCCTGTCAGGTCCCCTCAGGGCGTTATATTGAGTCATAGGTTCATAGAGATGTACAGACCTTTCGGTCCGACTTGTCCATGCCGACCAGATATGCCAACCCAATCTAGTCCCACCTGCCAGCACCTGGCCCATATCCCTCCAAACCCTTCCTATTCCTTTACCCATCCAGATGCCTTTTAAATGTTGCAATTGTACCAGCCTCCACCACTTCCTCTGGCAGCTCTTTCCATGCACGTACCACCCTCTGTGTGAAAAGGTTGCCCCTTATGTCTCTTTTATATCTTTCCCCTTTCACTCTGAACCTTTGCCCTCTTGTTCTAGACTCCCCAACCCCAGGGAAGAGACTTTGTCTATTTATCCATGCACCTCATGATTTTACAGACCTCTACAAGGTCACCCGTCAATCCCATGCTCCAAGGAAAACAGCCCCAGCCTATTCAACCTCTCCCAATAGCTCAAATCCTCCAACCCTGGCAACATCCTTGTAAATCTTTTCTGAACCCTTTCAAGTTTCTCAATATCCTTCTGATAGGAAGGAGACCAGAATTGCATGCAATATTCCAAAAGTGGCCAAACCAATGTCCTGTACAGCAGCAACATGACATCCCAACTTCTGAACTGAGTACTCTGACCAATAAAGGAAAGCATACCAAATGCCTTCTTCACTATCCTACCTACCTGCAACTCCACTTTCAAGGAACTATGAACCTGCACTCCAAGGTCTCTTTGTTCAGCAACACTCCCCAAGAACTTACCATGAAGTGTATAAGTCCTGCTCAGGTTTGCTTTCCCAAAATGCAGCACCACACATTGATCTAAATTAAACTCCATCTGGTACCTCTCAGCTCTTCGGCCCATCTGATCAAGATTCCTGTTTCAAATGATTCACTTTTGACCATTGGGAGAGGCTGAATTGGCTGTGGCTTTTTCTTTTGGAGTGTTGGAGGCAGGGGGTTGACCTCATAGAGGTCCATGGGGTCATGAGGGGCATGCATTGGGTGAGTGGCGAAGACCTTTATACCAAGGCAGGGGGGTCCAAACCAGAGGGAATAGGTTTAAAGTGAGAGAGGCAAGATATAAAAGGGACCTCAAGGGTAGCTGTTTCATGCTGTAGGTTGTGCAGGTATGGAACGAGCAGCCAGAGGAAGTGTTGTAGGTGGGTAACATTTCAACATTTAAGTGGCATCGGGATGGGTCCATGAGTATGGAGAATTGAGAGGGAGATGGGGCAAATGCTGGAAAATGGGACTACAGGACCATGGGATATCTGGTCAGCAAGGATGAGTTGGACCAAAGAGTCTGCAACTCTATGGCTCTAAACTCCAGAGGATACAGACCCAGCCTACCTTGCCTATCCTCATAAGGTGAACCACTCATTCTAGGTATGAGTCGAGTAAGCCTTCACTGAGCTACGTCTAACGCATTCACATCCTTCTGTCAGTGCGGGGACCAAAACTGTGTTGACAGAATCAAGGGCTCAATACTTATTGAGACTATTACTTCAAAATTAATCTGAAAATTCCACAATTATTGCTCAGCAATTGTGAATCTAACTAACGGAATCTGGAAATTGGTATTTGACCATGAGCAGGGACATTGACAAACTGGTATTTGAGTCTGTTTTTGTGCATCTGCGTCCCTGTACTGAGACAGCAAAATCCGATCAATCGTTCAGCTATACGTTACTGAGGAAAGAAATGTGCTTTCAAAGATATTTGTCTCATACTTATCAGGACAGAATCACAAGAAAGCCAAGTCTCAAAGAGAACACCAATTTAGGCTAGATGTAGACAGGGCGCTTGTGATAAATACACTGATTGGTCATGGCAATGTGCTGGAGGATTCACCAGAGAGCAGTTACCTGCAAAGCTTTTGTTTAAATTTGAATCAGGCCAGTTGATTCTGATTGGTCAATACAGTGACCAGGGGAATGCACCCAGTGTTGGAAGATATAGGAGTAGGAGCAGTCCATTCATCCACTCAAGCCTGTTCCATCATACAATACGATCGCGGCTGTTCTCATCTCAACTTCAACACCACTTTCCTGCCTGGTCTCCAAAGCCCTTTAAACTGTTACTAATTAAAAATGTGTCGATCTCCTCCTTAAATTTATTCAGTGTCCCAGCATTCATTGCACTCTGGGGTATTGAACGCCACAGAATCACAACCCGTTTGACAGAAGTAAATCCTCCTGATCTCTGTTTTACATTTGCTGCCACTTTCCCTTAAACTGGTAACCGAAATCGACTCACAAGGGAAAATATCTGCTCCACGTTGACTTTATCAGTCTCCCTTTGCATCTTATGTACCTCAATTCGATTACTTCAGGTCCTTTCCAACTCGAGTGAACCCAGGCCTTAACTGCTCAATATCTCCTCAGAAGACAAACCTTTCATCTCTGGAATTATCTGGAGAACGTTCTCGAAAAGCCTCCAATGCAATGGCATCCCGTCCTGTCCAAATTCCATTGGCTGTGACCACAGAGGAATTTTCCAGAAGATTGACTAATCATGTGATTTACTTCACAAGTAACTTGACAGGAATAATTCGGTCAGTTGAGGTGTGTGTAACATCATGAGTCATGGTCCTGTCTCAATATAAAGCAGACACCAAGTGAGTATCTGCAGTGAGGAGTGGAGAGCTGTGATCAGGAAGACAACAGCAGCTCAATAACAGACAGAAGTGACTGACCTGTGTCTCTGACAGACCCCATCAAAGCTTGACAATGAAGTTGGTTCTTGCTTTCACCATTATCTGTTTGTGCATTGCTCACGGTAAGTCTGTTCTGTTTTCATTTATTTTTGGGATTTCTCTGATGTTGAACTCAATCCTCAATTACCCCCAAAGACACTGAAGTGTCCAACAAGTAGTTATTTACACTCAGAGAGGGACACCAATACCCATTCCCGTCCTGGAATCAGTTTGCTAACCAATCAATGGTTACACACTGATATATTGTTGAACCCTTACAGTGCAAAGAGACGACATTCGGCCCATTGAGTCCCACACTGACTCTCCGAAGAGCATCCCACCTAGACCCAGCCCTGCTCCAGTATCCCTGTAACCCTGCATTTCCAATGGTTAATCCACCTAGTTTGCACATCCCTGGACACTATGGCCAATTTAGCATGGTCAATCAACCCAGTCTTCATATCTTTGGTATGTTGGAGGAAACTGGAGCACCTGAGGTGTTAACGCAGACATGGAGAGAACATGCAAACTCCACACAGACAATCACTGCAGTCTGGAATCACAGCCGGGTCCCTGGTGCTGTGAGGCCGCAGTGTTCACCACTGAGCCACTGTGCCACCCCAAATGTCTTTCCCTCAAATCAAAAGTTCCCAAGGAGCTCCACAGAAGGAGAATGAAAAGAAAAGGGTAACTCCCGAGTTCTCAAGAGATCTGGGGTCAGATGTTCCAAAGCCTAGTTTTAATAGTCTTAGTCTCCTGCCCTATTACGATCTCAGAGTCTAATCCTACACCAGGATCAAGAAAGCACAGTAATCATTAATTCCTCAATCAGCAATGTAGAATGATTCGGTGCAAACCTCAAAGTCAACCCCTTGCTGAGAAATGTGTGAATGTTTTGAGAACAAAGACCAAGGAACAATGTGAGAGAACTGAACCCAGTACCAGATCCTCATTTGACTTTCACTGCAGAACATGTCCAGGCTTTGGAACTAGTCTGTATATTGTGCCGAAGAATTTAATTACATGTCACTTAAAACATCCACTGCATCAAATGATAATGGAGTTCTACTGTCAAGGAAGCTTGTCTCTGGCATTGCAAAGAGTTTTTTTTAACCAAAGTGTTTTCTTTGTTCCTCCCCTTTTCTGTGCTTATGTGATGTCTCAACTACAATGATGTCAACTAACACACCAGCTGCAAATGCTCGCAGCGTGATGAAGGCAATGGAAGCCAATGTGGCACCTTCAAATCTTCAATCTATACTGAATCTTTCAGCAGACAGCTCAGCAGAATCTTCCAGTGATGATGCAACCGAGCCCCTGATACGTCAGATTGAAGAGGTGACAGGGTTGGAGTAGAGTCTGTTCCAGCCAGTAACCATTACTGGGTTGGGACAGCTAGACTCTTGGAAAGAGCATTGCAAAGCTGTATTGGCTTCTAACTCTTTTAATTGGCTGTGCAACTGTCTTAATGTAACAATTATAATCGACATGTATTAATGCAATCTATAAGGGTGATGAGGTGTATTCTGGCTTCGACTGTGTATTGATCTGGATGGCAGAACCTTCAGTAACATTGTCATGCCTATAAACCGGCTTGTAGCAACTTAAAGCCATAATGAGATCGGCAGACCTTCAGGGGCTGTGTGACATCACTGTGATAGTGGGCAGGTGAACCCTGTTCACATTGACATACCAGGGAGTGGGCACGAGTGCCTTAGCTGTGCGGTGAAATGTCCACAGATTACTGAAATGGATAGACTCAGGGAAAGCAGCTCAGTTCAAGTCCCACCTGTCCCTGTTGTATCTGAAGAGTTTAATTCAAAATCTCCACAGCAAATGTTGTTCTGTTAATGTCAGTCTGAACGTTGCTTTTCTTGCTTCAACTTGTTCTTCCATTCTCTTAATAAAGCATCAATGATCACGAATATCAATCAGTTGTTCATACTTTGATGAAGTTTTGACCTTACCTCAAATGGTTTACCATCATTACTTAATTTGTTCTTTTCGTTTTTGTTTGCGCTCATATTGTCAAATGATACGGGGGGTTTGTTGGTTAACAAGGAAGGAGGTGTAGCCCCTTCAAGGGACCATAGCTGTCTCTCTATCTGAGCGAGGGAAAACAATCAGAAATAATTAGCCCCACTCCACATCAGTGTCTGGGTCAAGACTGGGAGTCAGACCTGCCTAAACTGGCACAGTTGGGACAGGGATTGAAACAGTGTTGTTGACATCAGTCTGCACGGCAATCCAGCCACCACACTGCTTTATCAGTAAAAGAGGAGCTGGATTCACTCAGAATTGCACTGGCCTGAATTTCCGGGTCTCTGGATAGTCAGGTATCTGAGTCATGGTGAGAGATGTTGTTGCGATATCGCCAAAGAAGGGTGCATTCACCAGCGCAGACCTCCTGACACATGGGAATTGTGCAGGAAGTTTAAACATCAAACAGACACAAACTGCAGGTGTTTGCAGAAAAGGCTCTGAAGGATAGTCAGAGACATTGAAAAGTAACAGAGTGTTCAGCTGGATAGTTATAACAAGGGAATTAAATTAAGCTTGTCTGACTATTGTTTCA
The DNA here is from genome assembly GCF_047496795.1 of Chiloscyllium punctatum. Classification (NCBI taxonomy): domain Eukaryota; kingdom Metazoa; phylum Chordata; class Chondrichthyes; order Orectolobiformes; family Hemiscylliidae; genus Chiloscyllium; species Chiloscyllium punctatum. The sequence continues at coordinate 60,500,474 of NC_092772.1, read as the reverse complement.
TGGCTGACACTCTGATCACTCACACTGAACACTCCAGCCCCAACATACTCCTTGACAACACAGTCATTCCAGCCCCCACCCCAACACCCTCCACTCGTCACCTGACACTGCAGCTCAACCTCCCTGGTACCTGTAGAAGCCCAGACTGCACCCCTACAAATCTAACCATGATTGTATGACACAACCACCTCCCCTGTGAGAGGTGACTAGCCCCACAACCTAACTGACTAACTCCAGACGGACCTGACCAGCTCCAGTCAGAACTAAGCCTCCCAGCCTGACTGTCCACTGAGCACCTCACCTACCTGTCACTCCATCCATCCATCCTCTCACCTACCTCTCAACTCAGCCACCCAACTGGCCCTTGACCATCCCCCCACCTCACCCCCAACAGCCTCCACACAGACCAACTCACTCAGCTATCAGCCTCCTGCCCTACCCCCTTACAGATTTGTTCATTGAAACCCTACAATGTCGATCGAGGACATTTGGCCCATCAGCTCTGTGCCGACCCTCCCAAGAGAACCCCACCTCCCAATCCTATCCCCAACATCTGCCATGGCTAATCCATCCGAATCTGCACATCCCTGGAGACGATGGGGCAGTTTACCATGGCTAATCCACCCTAATCTGCACATCCTGGACAGTGTGGAGCAATTTACCATGGCTAATTCACCCTAACCTGCACATCCTGGACAGTGTGGGGCAATTTACCATGGCTAATCCACCCTAATTTGCACATCCTGGACAGTGTGGGGCAATTTACCATGGCTAATCCACCCTAATCTGCACATCCTGGACAGTGTGGGGCAATTTACCATGGCTAATCCACCCTAATCTGCGCATCCTGGACAGTGTGGGGCAATTTACCATGCCTAATTCACCCTAACCTGCACATCCTGGACAGTGTGGGGCAATTTACCATGGCTAATCCACCCTAATCTGCACATCCTGGACAGTGTAATCTGCACATCCTGGACAGTGTGGGGCAATTTACCATGGCTAATCCACCCTAACCTGCACATCCTGGACAGTGTGGGACAATTTACCATGGCCAATCCACCCTAATCTGCACATCCTGGACAGTGTGGGGCAATTTACCATGGCCAATCCACCCTAACCTGCACATCCTGGACAGTGTGGGGCAATTTACCATGGCCAATCCACCCTAATCTGCACATCCTGGACAGTGTGGGACAATTTACCATGGCCAATCCACCCTAATCTGCACATCCTGGACAGTGTGAGGCAATTTACCATGGCCAATCCACCCTAATCTGCACATCCTGGACAGTGTGGGGCAATTTACCATGGCTAATCCACCCTAATCTGCACATCCTGGACAGTGTGGGAGAATTTACCATGGCTAATCCACCCTAATCTGTACATCCTGGACAGTGTGGGGCAATTTACCATGGCTAATCCACCCTAATCTGCACATCCTGGACAGTGTGGGGCAATTTACCATTGCTAATCCACCCTAACCTGCACATCCTGGACAGTGTGGGGCAATTTACCATGGCCAATCCACCCTAACCTGCACATCCTGGACAGTTTGGGGCAATTTACCATGGCCAATCCACCCTAATCTGCACATTTTTGGATTGTGGGATGAAACCAGAGCACCTGGAGGAAACCCACACAGACACGGGGAGAATGTGCAAACTCCACACAGTCACAGATTGTCTACCATTTCAATCCCATTGATTAGATTCCAGTCGGTAACTCACTCCCAGGTACCTGTTATACCAGATATAACCCACCCCAAACTCCTTGATTAGATTCCAGTCAGTAACTCGCTCCCAGGTGCCTGTTATACCAGATATAACCCACCCCAAACTCCTCGATTAGATTCCAGTTGGTAACTCACTCCCAGGTACCTGTTATACCAGATATAACCCATCCCAAACTCCTCGATTAGATTCCAGTCAGTAACTCACTCCCAGGTACCTGTTATTCCATAGATAACCCACCCCAAACTCCTCGATTAGATTCCAGTCAGTAACTCTCTCCCAGGTGCCTGTTATTCCATAGATAACCCACCCCAAACTCCTCGATTAGATTCCAGTCGGTAACTCACTCCCAGGTACCTGTTATACTAGATATAACCCACCCCAAATGCCTCGATTAGATTCCAGTCATTAACTCACTCCCAGGTACCTGTTATGCCAGATATAACCCATCCCAAACTCCTCGATTAGATTCCAGTCGGTAACTCACTCCCAGGTACCTGTTATACCAGATATAACCCATCCCAAACTCCTCGAGTAGATTCCAGTCGGTAACTCACTCCCAGGTACCTGTTTTACCAGACATAGCCCACCCCAAACTCCTCGATTCGATTCCAGTCGGTAACTCACTCCCAGGCACTTGTTATTCCATATGTAAACCACCTCAAACCCCTTGATTAGATTACGTCTGTAACTCACTCCCAGGTACCTGTTATACAATATATAAACTACCCCAAACTCCTCGAATAGATTCCAGTCTGTAACTGGTGCATTCACCAGCAGAGACCTCCTGACACATGGGAATTGTGCAGGAAGTTTAAACATCAAATAGAGACAAACTGCAGGTGTTTGCAGAAAAGGCTCCACTTTCCTCCCACATCCAAAGATGTGCACATCAGGGCAGATTGTCCATGCAAAATTCCAGTCTGTAGCTCACTCCCAGGTACCTGTTATACCCGATATAAACCACCTCAAACCCGTTGATTAGATCCCAGTCTGTAACTCACTCTCAGGTACCTGTTATTTTTATATAAACCACCCCAAACTTCTTGATTAGATTTCAGAATCGGACAATGTTTTACTGACTCACTTACCATCTCTGCATCGTAATATCCTTCTCACAAACCCTATCCCTTGATCAGTGTGTTTCTCTCTGTCTGTTACTCTATCCAATCCCAGAGGATCTGCAAACTGCCACATCCACCTGTTAGCCTTTTTGAGTTGGTTCATGATGTCCATGATCCCTGTACAATCCCAGGAAGGCTTCCTCACTTCCCATCTCCCATCCCTTGGGATTAACTGGCAGATCATAAGGTGTTCTCCAAATATTTGGTGACACCATCGCATTAGCTTTCTGTGATCTGTATACACGGATCCAGAAAGTCATTTTTCATGTCATAATAAGTACCAGATGAAAAGTTTTAATTACCCAATAATACAGGGCCCGAGTGACACTGACACTGACACACACACAGACACACGGTCTCACACACACGGTCACTCACGCGTGCACACACACACACACACACACACGGTCACTCATTCACACACACACACAGAGTCACTCACACACACACACGGTGTCACACACACGGTTCACACACAGTCACTTGCATGTGTGAGAGTACGTGCAGGACAGTCTGTGAGAGTGAGTGCGCTCATCGAGCGTAATTCTCTAATCCCATTCTCCCCCTCATGTCCCTTGGTTCATTTAGACACAAGAACGAAAGCAAGATCATCTATTGGAGAGGAGGAAAGAGAGAGAGAGAGAAAGAGAGAGAGAGGTTGTGTGCAAGAGAGTGATATAAGATTGTACATGAGAAAGACTGACCTCCCCCGACAACAAGGGGCTCCTGTATCAAACACCGCAATGAAATCAGACACTGTGTTTGGGAGCAGGACATGGCTGTTAGATCGTCTGTTCATGAGGACATTCAGATCCAGGAATCCATCAGAGAATGACAGTAGAACAGAGAGAATCAAACAAAGAACTCGGTGCTGAATTTGTGGAAGAGTACAGTTCCTGTTGAGAATACAGAGCCAGTGATATACCGACCCTGTTGTAGCACAGTCGAGAGGTTGTTTGTGTCTGGGTGTGGGATACGTTTGATGGAGACAGTTTGAACTGAGTTGAACTCTGCGTCTCTGCTTGGGGAATGCCTGTCCTTCACATTTCTGACTGCGACATCATCCAGAATTGCACACAATATTCCAAAAGTGGCCGAACCAATGTCCTGTACAGCTGCAATGTGACCTCCCAACTCCGATACTCAATACTCCTATCCTCTGACCAATAATGGACAGCATACCAAATGCCTTCTTCATTATCCTATCTGCTTGTGACTCCACTTTCCAGGAGCTATAAAGCTGCATGCCAAGGTCTCTTGGTTCAGCAACACTCCCCTCGACCTTACCATTAAGTGCATAACACCTTGATTTGACTTTCCAAATGCAGCACCTCACAATGATCTAAATTAAACTCCACCTGCCACTCCTTGACCCTTCGGCCCCTCTGATCAAGATCCTGTTGTACTCTGAGCTAACCTTCTTCGCTGTCTACTACACCTCCAATTCTGGTGTCATCTGCAAACTTACTAACTATACCTCCTGCATTCACATCCTAACCTTTTATATAAGTGATAAAAAGCATTGGACCCAGCACTGACACTTGTGGCCCACCACTGGCCACAGGCCTCCACTCTGAAAACACAGTCAACACTGATGCAAAATACTCATTTAATATCTACCCCCATCTCCTGCAGTCCCACTCATAGGCTGCCTTGCTGATCTTTGAGGAGCCCTATTGTCTCCCTCGTTACCCTTTTGTCATTAATGTATTGATACAATCCCTTGGGAATTCTCCTTAATCCTGTTTGGCAAATCGATCTCATGTCCCCTTTTTGCCCTCCTGATTTCCCTCTTAAGTATACTCCTGCAGCCATTATACTCTTCCAAGGATTAACTCGATTTGTGCTGTCTCTCCCTGACATATGTTTCTTTTCTTAACTAAAACCTCAATATCTCCCGTCATCCAGCTTTCCCAATACCTTCCCTTTCCTTACCATTCCCCCTAACAGCAATATGTTGTCTCTGGACTCTCTTTGTCTCATTTTCGAAGGCTTCCCATTTTCCAGCCATCCCTTTATCAGCAAATCATCCCTCCCCCAACTCCCACACTGTACGTTTGAATGTTCTTGCCTCATACCATCAAAATTGACCTTCCTCCCATTTCGAACTTTAACTTTTAGATCCAGTCTATCCTTTTCCATCGTTGTTTTAAAATTAATAGACACTTCAATTTCCTGCTAAACAAGGATATAGTACATGAGTGTGGTGCTGGAAAAGCTCAGCAGGTCAGTCAGCATCTGAAGAGCAGGAGAATTGCCTTTTCGGGCATAATCCATTCATCAGGAAAGTGAAACGTCCGAAACGTCGATTCTCCTGCTCCTTGGATGCTGCCTGACCTGCTGTGCTTTTCCAGCACCACCCTCTCGACTCTGATCTCCAGCATCTTCAGCCCTCACTTTCTCCTGCAGTCTATAATACAATCCCAATCAGGTGATCATCCCATTCTCATTCCTCAGTTCCACCCAAATAACTTCATTCCATGTATTCTCAGGAATATCCTGCCCAAGTACAGCTGTGATATTATCCCTGATCAAAAATGCCATTCCCTCCCCTGTCTTGCCCCACCTTCCTATCCTGCCTCTTGGATTTGGATCAGGGAACAACAAGCTGGCAGTCCTGTCCATCCCGGAACCACGTCTCCTTAATCACTATCCCAGCCCCATGTTCCTAACCGTGCCCTGAGTTCATCCACCTTCCCTGTTAGTCTCCTTGCATTGAAATAATGCTTGTCTTCCTATTTCCTGACACTATCATTGGGTTAACTCTCTGACATATGTGTACAAGATCAGCTGAACCCCCTAGATATTAATTTCAGATTTTCTCACCAATTTAAACAGAAGCGTTCTGCTTTTTCTATCCTTCCTGCAGATCTGAACCTGCCCTCCCTCAGGGACAAAACCTCCCTGGGTCTGAATGTGTGAAAGTGCAGAGGTTAACTCCCTGGATATATTCAGGAAAGAGCCGATGATCCTTTTCCAGATTAAAGACATCACGGAGTATGGAGAGAAAGTGGCGTCGAGATAGAGGATCAGCCGTCATCGTACTGAATGGGAGAGCAGGGTCAGAGGGGCTGAATGGCCTCCTCCTGCTCCTGGTTCCTCTGTTTCAGTTCAATGTCCTCCAGAACATCTCACCCTGAGAACTCTCTGGGACTGTATCAGGGAAGCACAACAATCTCTGTTTTCAGTCAGAGATTACTCCATCTTGAGGAGAAAGTGAGGACTGCAGATGCTGGAGATCAGAGCTGAAAATGTGTTGCTGGAAATGCGCAGCAGATCAGGCAGAATCCAAGGAACAGGAGAATCGACGTTTCGGGCATCAGCCTGAAGAAGGCTGTGCTTTTCCAGCAACACATTTTCAACTCATTACTCCATCTTGAGAATGGGATGTGTGTTTGCAGAAGCTGTTTCCACTCGGTCTGGGGAGGGACATGTTCCCCAGGATTCCTGACGGTGTCTCAGTAAAGCCCTCACAGCAAGACCTTCCTTGCTCTTTACCCTCTGCCATGGGGATCCCATGGAGATTGATGGGAGACAGTGTCAGTGGAATGTTCAGGGTCTAATTCCTTCACGTGGATGAGAGAAGGTCTCCAATTGGGACCGAGAGAAACATTGATGCCCGTGGGACTAAAGGGTCAGTGACGGAACGGATACACCATCGGCTCAGAGACAGAATACAGGGCAGAGGTTAATGTGGCTTTCAGATTGGAGGGAGCTCTAGGCTCAGACACGTTTGGAACTGTTTGCAGCAAAACAGAATTGGTCCCTGGTCAAGTTTCACTGCAGGCTGTAATAACCTGATGCCTTTTCCTCACTCTCTTCCTCCAATCCCTGGTAAGATCAGCTCCTACACTATTTGTCCACCTAACTGCACCAGCATGTTCAATTAAGACCAGAAGACATAGGGGTGGAAGTAAGGCCATTCGGCCCATCGAGTCCACTCCGCCATTTAGTCATGGCTGATGGGCATTTCAACTCTACTTACCCGCACTCTCCCACGGATCCTAGTCTCCCCTCCTAATGGAAACAACTTCCCAGCATCAACCCTTTCTAAGCCATGCATTATCTTATAAGTTTCTATTAGATTTCTCCTCAAACTTTTAAACTCTAATGAATACAATCCCAGAATCCTCAGCCATTCATTGTATCCTCGGATCAGCATTCCAGGGATCATCCGTGTGAATCTCTGCCGGACACGTTCCAGTGCCAGTATGTCCTTCCTGAGGTGTGAGGCCCAAAATTGGACACAGTATTCTAAATGGGGCCTAACTAGAACTTTATGAAGTCACAGAAGCTGCTTTTATATTCCAACCCCCTTGAGATAAATAACAACATTACACTCTGCTTTCTTAATCACGGACTCCACCTTCCAGTTGACCGTTAGAGAATCCTGGGCGAGCACTCCCAGATCCCTTTGCACTTCAGTTTCATTGCTGTGCTTTGTCTCTGAACTTGAAAATCTCCGTCCCTCCTCTTCACAATTTACTTTCCAATCAATCTTTGTCAAATCTGTTTCACAATCTAAGCCTGTCCTGATCTGGTGCCATTTGGAAATCAAAATACCCTCCAGTCCCTTCCTGACTGTCGGTCATAGAGGCATAGAGATATCCAGCACAGATACAGACACTTCGGTCCAATCCGTCCATGCCGACCAGATATGCCAACCCAATCTAGTCCCACCTGCCAGTGCCCGGCGCATATCCCTCCAAACCCTTCCTATTCATATACCCATCCAGATCCCTTTTAAATGTTGCAATTGTACCAACCTCCATCACTTCCTCTGGCAGCGCATTCCATACACATACCACCCTCTGGGTGAAAACGTTACCCCTGAGGTCTCTTTCATATCTTCCCCTCTCACCCTAAACCTATGCCCTCTAGTTCTGGACTCCCCAACCCCAGGGAAAAGACTTTGTCTATTTATCCTACCCACGCCCCTCATAATTTTATAAACCTCTCCAAGGTCACCCCTCAGACTCCAATGCTCCAGGGAACACAGCCCCAGCCAAATCAGCCTCTCCCTCTAGCTTAAATCCTCCAACCCTGGCAACACCCTTATAAATCCTTTCTGAACCCTTTCAAGTTTCACAACATCCTTTGGACAGGAAGGCGACAGAATTGCACACAGTTTTCCAAAAGTGGCCGAACCAATGTCCTGTACAGCTGCAACATGACATCCCAAATCCTATATACTATGCTCCGTCCAATAAAGGAAAGCATACCAAACGCTTTCCTCACTCGCTTATCTACTGTGATTTTGCTTTCAAGGAACTATGAACCTGCAAACCAAGGTCTCTTTGTTCAGCAATATTCCCTAGGACCTTACCATTAAGTGTATAGTCCTGCTCTGATTTGCTTTTCCAAAATGCAACATCTCACGTTTATCTAAATTAAACTGCATCTGCCACTCTTCAGCCAATTGGCCCATCGAATCAAGGTCCCATTGTACTCTGAGGTGACTTTATTTGCTGTCCATTACACTTCCAATTTTGGTGTCATCTGCAAACTTACTAATTATGTCCCCAGTGTTCACATCCAAATCATTTGTATACATGACGAAAAGCAGTGGACCCAGCACCGATCCTTGATGCATACCACTGTTCACAGGTCTCCAGTCTGAAAAACCTCCGTCCACAACCACCCCCTGTCTTCTAACTTCAAGCCAGTTCTATGTTCAAATGGCTGGTCTTCCCTGTATTCCATGAGATCTAACCTGGCTAACCAGCCTCCCAAGATGAACGTTATTGAACACCTTACTGAAGTCCATAGATATCACATATACCACTTTGCCCTCGTCAGTCCTCTTTGTTGCTTCTTCACAAAAACTCAGTTGAGCTTGTGAGACATGATTTCCCACGCACAAAGCCACGCTGACTATCCCTAATCAGTCCTTGCCTTCCTAAATGCATTTAAATCCTGTCTCTCAGGTTCCCTCCAACAACTTGCCCTCCACCGATGAGGGTCACTGGTCTACACTTCCGTGGCATTTCCTTACCATCTTTCCGAAAAAGCCAACCTCCAGGCATCTGGCACCACACCTGTGACTACTGATGGTGCAAATATTGCAGCAAGGGGCACTGCAATCACTTCTTGACATTCCTCCAGAGTTCGAGGGTACACCTCATCGGGTCCTGGGCATTTATCCACTTTTATGCATTTTAAGACTGTCCAGCACACTCCCCTCTGTAATATGGGCATTTTTTAACAAGACACCACATTCTATGTCTTCCATGTCCTTCTCCACAGTCAACACTGATGCAAAATACTCATTTAGTATCTCCCCCATCTCCTGTGGCTCCACACGGGTGGTGCTTTGCTGATCTTTGATGGGCCCTTGTTTCTCCTAAGTTACCCTTTTCGACATAATGTATTTATTAAATCCCTTTGGAAGTTTTAACGTACAAAATTCGATCATTGTTCTCAGAGCAACTGGGGACTCTGAAACTGTTCTCGATGGAGTTTAGAAGGATGAGGATGATCTCAGTGAAACTTACAGAATTCTGACAGGCCTGGATAAAATGGACGTGGTGGAGATATATCCACGGGGAGGGGAGACTAGGACCCGAGGGCACAGCCTGAGAGTGAAGGGGTGACCCTTTCGAACTGAGATGAGGAAGAGTTTCTTCAGCCAGAGAGTGGTGTCTCTGTACAACTCACTGCTGCTGAAGGTTATGGAGGCCACGTCACTGAGTGTATTTAATATGGTGACAGATAGGTTCTCCATCAGTGAGGGGGACCATAGGTTAGGGGGAGAAGGCAGGAGAATAGAGTTGAGAACCATATCAGCCATGATCCAATGGGAAACAGACTCGATGGGCCAATTCTGCACCTGTATCTGATGGTCCAACATCACAGTGTGAACAACTCCAATCTCGATCATGAATCTGTGACATCAAAAGACATGATGGAGATATTAACAGCAAATATAAATGCAGTTGAATGTTTTTAGGATGAATTTCACTGAATCATAAAGAAGGACACATCAAACATCATGGAGCTGTCAGCTTCTGTAATTCACCCAGTTATTGTGTCTGGAATTGTCATCACTGCTCCAGCAGTTGCAGCTTTGATTGCAGCCTATTTGTTATTTCAGCTGCTGCTGTTTGGTGTGTTGCCTCTGAGGTGATCTACAACATGAAATGTTGGCTCATGGTTTGGTCTATCTGTTACAGAGCAGAGGCTGACACCCCTCTGATAATAAAACTGAAACACACAGAAAAGATCACCTCGTAATCCAATAAAAATAAGTGTGAAAGGTGATATAACATACCCCTCACCCCCAATCTGTTCCCATAGAATCCATAGAATCCCTACAGTGTGGAAACTGGCCCTTCGGCCCATCAAGTCCACACTGACCCTCCGAAGAGGAAGCCACCCAGATCCATTCCCTTACGACTCTACACTGATCTGCACTTGAGTCTAGATTAGCGTGGTGCTGGAAAAGCACAGCAGGTCAGGTAGCATCCGAGGAAGAGGAAAATTGATGTTACAGGCAAAAGCCCTTCATCAGGAATGGTCCTCACCCTTAACAGTTATATCTTCACCATGGATATCCAATCCCTCTACACTTCCATCTGCCATGACCAGGGCCTCCAACCACTCCGTTTCTACCTCTCCCAACGTCCCCAACAGTACCCTTCCACCGACACTCTCATTCATTTGACTGAACTGGTCCTCACCCTTAACAACTAATTGGCACATCCCTGGGCACGATGGGACAATTGGGCATGGCCAATCCACCATAACCTGTACATCCCTGGGCACTATGAGACAATTTAGCATGGCCAATCCACCCTAACCTGCACATCCCTGGTCACTACGGAACAATTTAGCATGGCCAATCCACCCTAACCTGCACATCCCTGGGCACTATGGGACAATTGAGCATGGCCAATCCACCCTAACCTGCACATCCCTGGGCACTATGGGACAATTGAGCATGGCCAATCCACCCTAACCTGCACATCCGTGGTCACTATGAGACAATTTAGCATGGCCAATCCACCCTAACCTGCACATCCCTGGGCATTATGGGACAATTTAGCATGGCCAATCCACCCTAACCTGCACATCCCTGGGCACTATGGGACAATTTAACATGGAGAAAGTGAGGACTGAAGTTGCTGGAGTGTCTGTGACAGTGTTGTCCTGAGCTGGGGTCGGGCTAATTGCAGGGAATGTAGGGTAGCGGTGCTACCAATTTTCAAAACAATTGCGCGACTTCACTGCGGAGCACAGAAGCTTCAATCTCTGAATTGCGTCAAGGTACCTCAATTCAAGTATCTCATGACTCTTGCTGGTTGGACGGGCCGCACTTGTCGATTCTTTTGACCAACCTCCAACCAAGTGGCCCCTCTCGAGGGTGTCACAGGTCTTCATTTTGGTGCCGTCACACGTTTCGGCTCGGACAGATTGTGAACAGCGGTGAAAGAGTTAAATGTCCTTCGCTATTGAGCGTTGAGGAATCCCGCGGGCCAGACCTGAGTGTTTTAAGAGCTTTTGGTTTTCCTCTCATTCAAGTGGTGTCTGGCGTGACCCCTCACCCCCACCCGAAAGGTTCGCTCTTAGCAAGGGTTGGGTCTGGGGGAGCTTTTCCAATGTTTACAAAAAAAGGTGGGGGGTGGGGAGATTAATTGAAGTTGAGGGTGCTTTGGTACTTCGAGACAGTAGTCAAAATTGCTGAACTCTCTGAGGGGAGGGTTCAAATCTGAAATCCCAAGCTTTGTAAATGTCTGGGCTTTTTTTTAAAAAAAGTCTTCTGTCTCCCGAGCTTCGTTGATTTCTGAAGGAAAACAAAATTGATCTCCCGAGATTTGTTAATTTTTGGGTTTTTAAGAGAAACTCCGATCGCTCGAAATTCGTTAATTTTCGTTTTTTTAAAAAAAATCTCCGATCGCTCGAACTTCGTTAATTTTCGGATTTTAAAAAAAACTCCGATCGCTCGAACTTCGTTAATTTGCGGTTTTTAAATAAACTTGGATATTTAAAGTTAAAAATCACCCAACACCAGGTTATAGTCCAACAGGTTTAATTGGAAGCACTAGCTTTCGGAGCGACGCTCCTTGATCAGGTGGTTGTGGAGGGCTGGATTGTAACACAGAATTTATAGCAAAAATTTGCAGTGTGATGTAACTGAAATTATACATTGAAAAATTGATTGTCTGTTAAACCTTTCATCTGTTAGAATACAGTGATAGTTTCACTTCTTTTGTGTGTAAATCACAAAACCCTTTTTTTATAAAGTTGCATTCTCGGGTTAGCTGTTAACAATGGTGATAGCTGGACAATATGTTGAAGGTGTTAGCCCCCTGTGTTCTCTGTCTATGACCTGATGTTTAGATTGATTCTAATCTAAAAAGTGAGAGAACGGAGTTTTATATAAATTCATGCAGTTTTTTGAGCTCAGAGTTCTACATGAATGTATGCAGTTTTTGAGCAAAGTGCAATGTAACTCTGCAAGTACAAATTCACCACACAAAATATATGTGTGCATGTGGGTGTTTGCCTGTCTGTGTGTGTGTGTCTGTCTGGGTTGGGGGTTGTGAGTGTGAGAATGTGTGTGTGTGTGTGTGTGAGTGTGTGAGAAAGTGTATGTGTGTGTGTGTGTGAGACCTGCAACACATTATCAATGAGGATGAGCACCTCACCAAGACCTTCCCCATACCTCCACTACTTGCCTTTAAACAACCGCCAAACCTCAAACAGATCATTGTTCGTAGCAAACTGCCCGGCTCTCAGGACAACTCCATACAATCCTGTCACAGTGGACGCTGCAAGACGTGTCAGATTGTGGACATAGATACCACTATTACGCGTGGGAACACCTCCCACCTTGTACATGGCTGGTACTCATGTGACTCAGCCAACGTTGTCTATCTTATACGTTGCAGGCAAGGATGCCCAGAGGCATGGTACATTGGGGAAACGGAGCAAAGGCTATGACAACGGAAGAATGGGCACCGCACAACAATCAACAGACAGGAGGGTTCCCTCCCAGTTGGGGAACACTTTAGTGGTCCAGGACATTCAGATTCGGACCTTCAGGTGACCATCCTCCAAGATGGACTTTGGGACAGGCAGCAGAGGAAAGTGTCCGAGCAGAGTCTGATAGCTAAGTTTGGTACCCATTGGGAGGATCTCAACCAGGACCTTGGGTTCATGACACATTACAGGTGATCACCATTGCACTGTACACACACACACTCTCACATACACACGGACACAGGTACACACAGACACGCATACAGACACCCACACACACCCTTATAGAAACACACACTCCCACACATGCACCCCCTCACAGACTTAAGACACTCTGCACTCACTATACACACACACACACATTTCTCACACTCACAACCCCCACCCCAGACAGACACACACACACACACACACAGACAGGCAAAGACCCACATGCACACATATATTTTGTGTAGTGAATTTGTACTTGCAGAGTTACATTGCACTTTGCTCAAAAACTGCATACATTCATGTAGAACTCTGAGCTCAAAAACTGCATGAATTTATGTAAAACTCTGTTCTCTCACTTTTTAGATTAGAATCAATCTAAACATCAGGTCAAAGACAGAGAACACAGGGGGCTAACACCTTCAACATATTGTCCAGCTATCACCATTGTTAACAGCTAACCCGAGAATGCAACTTTTAAAAAAAAAGGGTTTTGTGATTTACACATGAAAGAAGTGAAACTATCACTGTATTCTAACAGATGAAAGGCTGAACAGCCAATCAATTCTTCAATGTATAATTTCAGTTACATCACAATGCAAATTTTTGCTATAAATTCTGTGTTACAATCCAGCCCTCCACAACCACCTGATGAAGGAGCGTCGCTCCGAAAGCTAGTGTGCTTCCAATTAAACCTGTTGGACTATAACCTGGTGTTGGGTGATTTTTAACTTTGTACACCCCAGTCCAACACCGGCATCTCCAAATCTTGGATATTTAAAGCTATCAGAGAGGCAAGAGGCCCCCAGTTTTTAAGAATAGGTGATTTTTTTAATATCATAAAATATAATACATACTAATAAGTTAATGAATAATAACAATAAATTAATAATTAAGAAACAATACTTAAGTTGACCTTTTTAAAGAAAAAATATCACAGTATTTTATATTAAAACTTTTATATTAAAAGTTTTTTTAAAAAGAGGTTTGTGAAATTGATTAGGGTTTGTGGAAGTCTGATCAGTGAGTAATAATTTTTTTAGAAAAAATTAGTTGCTATAAAACTGAAGTAATTTTAATATGGGTAATTATATAGACAGAACAGATGATCCATCATCAACGTTGGTGAAATTATGTGAAAAATTTCCCGAAAAGTCTGAGGCCTTTAGAAAACTGTCTGGAGGTCTAAACAAAACATTGGGTGATGAAGAACGGCCCTTAGGTGGCCCTAATGCTGTTCAATTGGTTAAACTGCTCAGCAATTGATTTGGCGATGTAACATGGGAGCGGGGACGAAAGAGTTAATTGGATGATGGCGACAGTTTTGTGATGAGAGGCACAAAGAACCAGTTTTGCATTTGTGGTAGGATACTGCCACTAAATTGGGGATTGAATTAACTGCAAATGGTGCTATGAAATCTGTTGAAGTTCTTAAAAGTGAATGTGCTTGAACAAAACGACAACAGAAGGAAAAGGAAAAGTCGCAAGTGACTGGTAAACAAACAGAACTGCACAGTTCGATGGTTGGCTTTAGTTTTAATGAGGAAGACCACGATAATTCGGATTTAGATGAGTGGTGTTCTTTTTTTTTTGCAACTCCCATTACAAACTCTTCCTTACAGGTTGATCAGTCTTTGGAATGTACAGATGTTTCACTTAATTCTCAATAACTTTACTGCTTTCGCTAATGCTGTAGTCCAGGAACAACAGCGACAAGATAATATTCTCACTGCTGCATCTGTTGTACTGGCAAAGCCTATTGACTTTGCTTGTATCCTTGAACTTTGCCCCAAAAATAAGGAGTCTGCTGAGGATTTTTTGGAACATTTTAGAGAATGTTATGAGTCCTATTCCGGCGATTGGGCTTGGAATTTAAATGCTATTAATGCTCAGATTAGATTAGATTAGATTACTTACAGTGTGGAAACAGTCCCTTTGGCCCGACAAGTCCACACCGACCCTCCGAAGAGCAACCCACCCAGACCCATTCCCCTACATTTACCCCTTCACCTAACTCTACGGGCAATTTAGCATGGCCAATTCACCGAACCTGCACATCTTTGGACTGTGGGAGGAAACCGGAGCACCCGGAGAAAACCCACGCAGACACGGGGAGAATGTGCAAACTCCATACAGACAGTTGCCTGAGGTGGGAATTGAACCCAGGTCTCTGGCGCTGTGCTAACCACTATGCCACCGCACCGCCCATCTTTGCTATTAAACTGCCTGCCGCCTTCCGTAGTCACAGCAGTCAAAACAAACAATCTAGACTGGGTTAGAGCCACCGCTAATCAACTCCATTGTTGTATTAGGGCCTATTGGAATCAGCAGAGTGAAGACAGACCTCCAACCTGTGTAAAATCACAATTTGTAATTCAAGAGGAGGCACCTCAACAACTATCCAGGTGTCATAGTAGTGGATCTGCACCCATTCAAGGCTGCAATCGTAGGTATAGCAGAGGGACTCCCCCCAGGTGTCAGTCCCCGGCCTATTTTAATCATAACAACCTATATCACTGGGCTCGTGACTGCCGGACTCCAACCTGCCGAACTTGAGGCAGTCCCCTTCTTTCGACCTTTCATTGCCCGAGAAAGGCCCCATGGGGGAACCAAGGAGGTTTTCATGAGAATTAACCCTCAAAGCTCCGATGACACTTGGGGTAAACCTCCGGATTACAGTCATCCCCTACCACAAGCAAGAGGCAGAGGATAAATCACCAGTTTTTCACAAAATAATTCCTTTTCCCCAGTCAAAGGTTCAATAGTTGGCGACTCATTAGTTTTGGTGTCTGTTGTACCTGTTGTATTGTTCAGCTTGGCTTGTCTTGCTTTGTTGCTTTTTGCTGCTTTTTTCATTTTTTGGTGATTGTTCTTTGTTTATGGAATATGCAGAGTGGCTGTTGTTCTTTCTTGATGTGTTAAAAGATAAGGCTGGCAAGTGGTGATAGTTCTTGTACACTTGGTTAAGCAACAATGTGCCACAGCCAGGATTTAACAGACTAAACTCCCAAGCTAAAAACTGAGACATGGTGTGTGTGTGTGTGTGTGTGTGTGTGTGAGAGAGAGAGAGAGACAGAGAGAGAGAAAGAGAGAGAAAGAGCTGTACAGCTAGTAGAAAATGTAATACTTTGTGATTCGGTTTGGATCACATTTGTTTGTTGGTGATCAAATGTTTGTGCTTTGTTCCCTGGAGCTTGAGACCTGGGACCGTTTTGAATCTGATTTGCATTTTGGAAATTTAACATGATTTCTTTTAAGGTTGCGGATTCTTCAGTGATTATGAAATAAAATATTAACTCCTGTTCTTTTTACAGGTCATGATTGCCTTGCCTTACTAATCTTTTTTATCCTTACATGAAAGTCAACCTTATTTGATTTCAATACGGAGGAAGACAACATTATAACCTTTTTTGAGTTTCAGACTCGTTTTAAGACTGATGTGTTTCATTAGTGATTATGATGTACCAGCCGTAGCTTTATTCAGAAAGTCCCCTCCCACAACGACAGTTGAAGTTTCAGTTCACCATTAGATTGTAATAAATCATCCAAAAAAATCCTATGGTTAATATCTGTGGCCTTGGATTGAGCCATTATTCATACATTAGAAGTTTTTTTTAACTTGAATAGGCAAATCCTTTGAAGGCAGCTCTGGTTATTTCACGACCTATATTTGTAATTGAGCAATGACTGGTCAGGACTACTTAAGAAACCTAATTTTGGATTTAAATTAAGGGACTAAAACTGGGTCATTATAGTGAATTTCAAAGTTGGGGACTGTATGCATTTTACATTTTAAATATTAAATATTGAATAAATGAATTTCCAATTTATATATAATATATAAATATATATTTATAAATTATGTAAGAAAATAAAATGTTGTATGCTACTCAGGTATACATTGTAAAAATAATGACCAGTGATATCTTACCACAGAGGAGATCTGATCTCAAAACAAGATAATGAGTACTAAGCTTTGCTGATCCTCCAATGTCCACAAAAAATAATTGAAACCTTATTTTTCCATAATCTTCTTCAGCTGGATCCCCATCAGTAATGTATAAAGCATGCTTGGTACTACTCCACTCAGTGCTCTCTCCAAAATTCAAACTGAATTATATCCGTGTCATTAAGTGTCCCGACTTAAACAGGCATTGCTGTCACCCAGCATTCCAACCTTTGGAAAATAGGGACAGCCAAGCATATTGAGGAACAGGATGGTATATCAATCTCTTTCTTTTGTAGCATCACTGCCCCATTGCCATGGAGTTGGCAAGCTCCATATGTCACAGCCGTGTGATACAGTGACCAGGACGAGTGAATGAGACAAATCACCTATTTAGTTATTCTCCTCTTGCAATTTTTGATTAGCTGAAAATTCAAATCCCAAAACTAGCTTTCAGATTAGGACAATCAAGATTCCAAAATGTATAGTTAGGAACAGGCTTTAAAGTTACAGGCATAAATTGATAAATTGGTTAAATGAGGATAAAATGAAAGTAGAGGCAAGGCGATCAACTCCAGGGGGAAGAGAATGATGCAATAAGAAGGATAAAGCAGCAAAGTACAGTTTTTAAATGTTTCAGTCACTTGTTGGGTTTCCACCCTGAATTGCAGATAATGATTATTTTATTTATTATTATAAATATTTTTTAATATATATTATTATTTATATTATTAATATTTATAATAAATCAATTGTATTAGCCCGAATCGAAATTAATTGGCAGGATTCCTTCACACATTGTCAGTGACCTGCCATTTTGATTCTTGGTTAATTAAAGACATGACTGCATTAATTCATGGTTAATTAAAGAACGGAAAGCTATATTACTGGCCAGTTGAAGAAATTCTGCATATGACTGGGGGATAGGGATAGATATATATATGGCAGATGAAGCTCCCAAATTCTGCATATGACTGGGGAGGTGACTGTGAATGGGTGTATATATGTATATAAAAAAATAGAAATAACATGAGAAAACAATGTAAGGCCACTAAGATTGAGGAATATATGAACAAGGTTAAAGCAACAATACTGTAAAATTAAAAAAAACTTAGGCTCGGGATTCCGAGTAGAACCTATGTCTGCCATACCGACCCTTTTTGAGAATTGGGATTTTGTTCCTGTATACCTGCTAAGGCCAGTGGCTCAGTGGTTAGCATTGCTGCCTCACAGTGCCAGGGTCCAGGGCTTAATGCCAGCCTTGGATGACTGTCCGTGTGGAGTTTGCACATTCTCCCCGTGTCTAGGTGGGTTTCTTCCGGGTGCCCCGGTTTCTTCCCGCAGTCCAAAGATGTGCAGGTCAGGTGAATTGGTCCTGCTAAATTGCCCATAATGTTAGGTGCATTAGTCAGATGGAAGTGGGTCTAGGTGGGTTATTCTTCATTGGATTGGTGTGGACTTGTTGGGTCTGTTTCCACACTGTAGGGAATCTAATCCCCAGCCTTAGTTTAAACCATCCACTTGTTGAAACTTTTCCTTCTTTTGAA
Source organism: Chiloscyllium punctatum (assembly GCF_047496795.1). NCBI lineage: Eukaryota > Metazoa > Chordata > Chondrichthyes > Orectolobiformes > Hemiscylliidae > Chiloscyllium > Chiloscyllium punctatum. The sequence continues at coordinate 60,481,936 of NC_092772.1, read as the reverse complement.
AATGAACTATCCAGTCTTCATAGTCGATATCATGGGGATGAGTGACTTACGCCATCCTAAACCGGGTTCCATCCCGGGGACTAGAGTGATGTTAATGAAGCATGCCTCTAACTTCAAGTACAAACCGGCCAAATTTGCTCAATATTTCTTAAGTGTGATACGGATGTAAATGCAGTAAAATTCTAGGAGTAGCCTGAATACAAATAGCTTGTGTTCCAAGACAGAAAGATACGCGTATCTGTCTGATGGAAGTGACAAACAATTGAACAATAATCAAGAAGCTCAATTACCTTGATTTAACCCTATGCTTTTGCAGTGATTTCTACCTGGAGTCACTGACATGATCCAGACCAACTGTACAAACCAGTCCAGGAAGTTCCAGTCTCAAATGAGGTGAGCGGTGGTTTTCTATTGGGATGGTCAGAACCAGACTGAACCATGATGCAAGTTACAGGTAAAACAAGTGATATTCAGCATCCTCGCGGTCCCAAATGCCGTATGCCAACCCTGATAGGGTTGATTGGAACCAAGATACCCACTGGGAGAGCGGAACCTACCTCATGTACCTTCCCAACGGCCACTGCGGGAAAACCTCCTCTTGAGGGGGGGGGGATCCTGAAAATGGGAACAGGTAGACCCCAGCATTTCACTTTTGAGACTGGCAACAAGACATCAAAAACCCCAGGGACAAATGCCTGATCCTTGCTTTAACTGTTGAAATGTGGCCAATGGGGAGTAATGTGTCTTTAATGTTATCTCGGAGCTGACGTTGGAAATCAACATGCTTTCATCCTATCAAAAGGAAAATCTACTAATATACACTGACTCTTCATTCTGCTGTTAATATGATCCACGATTTTGGAGCCATGTGGGAACATTGGAGATTTTTAACCCCCAAGGGAGCAATGTTATAGTAATGCTATTTTGTTCAATCAATTTAAAGATTATCTAGATGTTTGGCTCATGTAGATGAAACTGATACTGTTTCTAACGTAATAGGCAAGTATATGCAGCTGCCAAGCAGGCAGCCTTACACCCCAAACTTCTGATCCCATTGGGTCCCAAGCAAAACCCAGTTAGACACAGTATAAGGATGGGTATAACAGACTTGGGTAGGGTTCAAACATCACAGGGGAATGATACTGTCTGTTCAGTGCCAATTCACAATGTCGAGGTTGATTTCTCTACTGCACACTGGTTGTAATCATATGGGTTTAGTGTTTGGATTGTTTTCAATATTGTTTTGAAATTTGGAAGTAATTTGAAATTTTCCATTTCTGAAATAATTACAGGTACTTTATACTACAATATACTACTGACTGAATTATCAAGTTGTTGATTTCATACATCGACCTCAGCCTAAATATTTTTGCTTTGTATATGGACGTTATAAGAATACCAGGTGGTTGATTTGATTTATTTTTGGATTGGGCTGTTGAATCTAAGAGGGAGTGTCTGGCTGAGCTATTATCTTCACTTAGGTATTTTATACTGAACAGTGATGATTTATCATTTTAAGACTGTACCAATATCTATCTTCTACGGTGGGCTCAATATTAAAAAAAAATCAGTGTGGTTTGAAAGCTTTGTGTCATGTTACCATAACTTGGGGACAGCATTGTCCTCCGACCAACTTTTCTGCTCAGAATCATCATCACATTTCTACATTTAATTCTAATTACTGTTAACTAAAGCTGTAGAACAGGCCATTTAATTGGGCACAAGGTTAATGATTTAGTTTTTAAAAAGAGAGAATACAATATATTGCAGAACTAATCTAAATTTTAGACAATATTGATGTCTTTTGTTGGAAAATTTCAAAGAGTAATACATCCCAGCAAAGCTGGATTTATAAAAATAGGTTTGCTTAATTCACCCATGCCTGGGCTTTTCCTTATAAAATAAGAAAACAATGGGTAGGAAGGGAATCTCTAGTGTATAGTTTAAAATGAACAAGCTTTTTGCCAGTATGGTCAATCTATTTACTCCAGTGGCTATTTGAGTTTGATTAATTTGAGAATTATTTATTTCAAAATTGCTCTTAGGGCTGAAGAGCACAAATTATGGCCTCCAATTAGGTGTTTCCGTGATTCTCAAACCAGAAGATGGGTGACACCTACTAGATTAGATGGTGTTTTTTTTTCGCTGCTGCCTATTTTAATCAATTATATGCATATTGTATATACTTATATACAAGGAAGAAATGGTTTATACTTTCTTACAATGGACACTTTGCGATCTCCAACCTTGCAAGGGTGGAGATGATAAAGATCGACTTGACCTGCTGTGTGGACTTGTCATTGCCAGCATTGGTGCACAAGAAGGGACAGTTTACCTGCGCAAACAGAGACTGTGTACCAACTATGCCAGGAAGATGTCTTTGTGTGCCGAAAGACTGAATGTTGCCAAGAATGACTTTTGCGGTGGTCAACTGCATCAAAAAGATTAACAGTTCATTTACAGAACACGTCTAAATGGTCATTACCCTGTAAAGGTGTTGTGTGCCAGTTTGATTACATTTGTACTATGGGCATTCCTGGTAAGCCTTGTCCCCTTTCAGATAGATCACGTAGTAAAAGAGACAAAGGGGGGGATATTTCTTGAAACCCATAATAAAATTTTTGGAGTGGATGAAGTAATTTGTTTTGCCCTTATTTCAGCAAGAGACTCCATTTCCCCTTTTATCCTTTCAAACCCTAACATGGGGGGTATGGAATAGTGCTAAGGTATTTACAGCACGTAATATCTTTTTAGTTATTACCTATCCCCACCTGCTACTTGTTTATTGACTTCCTGCAATAAATATGCAATATCCTGTCCAAATTGCTGCAAGGGAAAGGAATGGGGGTGCTAATTTTTTTTTTGCCTGTGCTATGATTAAATGTATTAGTCACCACTGCTTTTCTGAAGGACCTTGCATCTCACGTGTATGCCTTAACGAAAAATGTATCCCTATTACGAGTGGAATTCAAACTCTATGTGGAGAGGGTAATAACACCCACCTTTATTATGATACCCCGAACGGCACTAATATTTTCCCAATTGTTGGATGGGTAGAACCATTTTAGGATGTGGACCATGTTTCTTATCAGGATCACCTTATTCGATTAGATGATTTTCACCCTCAGCACCCAGGCCCAAATTATATAACCATGGATTATCCACATACCCCAGGAATTTACAAAGATAGGCCTGCATCTTACTGGGAAGGTCCCACTATTATCTGTACTAAACCAGGATTGTTTTTTTCAATTATAATAAAGCATCGAACTACCTTGTCCTAAATGAAGCAAGTACTCCTCGTGCCGTAGCTGTCGGAACACTCCTTCCAACTCCTGTTCCCTGGCCAATTACCTGGCAACGAAATCATAATTCCCCTTTTAAATGTTCAGTTTCTCCTGCCTTCTGTGCAGAATGGAAGAATCCAAAGGCTATATCAAGAAACAAAACTCACTCATTGGCATATGCAGCTCTTAGTGTTCTTTCATTAGGGGGGGTCTTCAGGAATTATTAGTCATCAAAATCGTAATTATTTCATTTACGGACTCACAATTTTGGGAAATGAGATGAGTGCTGACTAAATAGAAATTAGAGACATGCTTTCAAAATTGCGTCTATTTGCCCGACAAAACCGATTACATACTTGCGAAGGAAGATGGAGTTGCTCTATAGTTAAAGAAAAATGCATTATGTATGTGTGTGTGGGGGGGGGGGGGGGGGAGGGGGGTTCACTGATCTTATCGAAAACATTACTGAACATATTGATAATGTTCGCACTTTTGTCAACCAAATGAATGAAGGTGTGGGATGGGGAGATTGGAGTTTTGGCTCATGGTACAACTGGCTAATTAATATGGCTATGTATGGTGCTATTGTTTTAATTGATCTTTTTGTTGGTATTGCTATAGTTAAATATTATTGCTAAAATATTTACTTCTGTTGACAGTATTGGTTCCACCCAGAAAATGCTTCTTCTCCACTTAGATGAAGATGAGGAAACACTGTTGCCTGCCCTTGGTTCCCCTTCGGATGAAGAGGAAGTACAGCCGTCTCTTGCTGCCATCGAGTTGGAATAATTTGATCCATGCATTTATGGTGTGGTCATAGAATGACCAAGGAGGGGAATGAGGAACTAAAATTTGAATTTAGGCAACAGGTATATGTAGATTTTTATTAACCACCAAATGATGTTTCAATTTAAAAAGAAAACTATAAAATGGCTGAGAATAGTGATTGTACCCTGTGAACCTGGACTACTGATTTGCAGAATTAAGCTTCTATTCAAAGTTAAGAGGACAATAGAATTTTCATAAAATGAATACTGACACATTAATTGATCATTTGAACTAACCTTGAACTAATTCATGGCATAGGAAGAGAGCTCTGGGCAGGGGAGATGACCTGGGGTGTGCAGTGAGAGAGGGACTCACTGAAATCCTTGTAGAGGGAGGAAGAGAGCTATCCTTGTAGAGGGAGGAAGACCTCTCTGCCCCCACCCCCACTCCGGCCTATCACCTTCACCTTGACCTCCTTCCACCTATCGCATTTCCAACGCCCCTCCCCCAAGTCCCTCCTCCCTACCTTTTATCTGAGCCTGCTGCACATACTTCCCTCATTCCTGAAGAAGGGCTCATGCCCGAATCGTCGATTCTCCTGCTCCTTGGATGCTGCCTGACCTGCTGCGCTTTTCCAGCAACACATTTTCAGCTGTAATTCATGGCATGACAATTTACGTGAATAAGATTTCTTTTCCGAGGAATACCATTGGATTAACATGTTGTCAATCATGTCACAGTATTACAGTTGGTTGGCTTTTCTTCTAATTAAGAATCCTTTTCCGAGAAATATCAATGGATAAACTTGTTGTAAATCATGTCGCCTTATTGTATTGGTCTTTCTTGTAATTAGGCTGTACTACCTCTTTAAAAACATATAAATAATGGTAATTTTCAAATGTCATTGCACAACTTCACCACAGAACACAGAAGCTTTAACCTCTGTGTTGCTGGATAGAATTGCATCAAGGTACCTTAATTCAATAAAGTAATGACCCTTGCTTTTTGAACAGACCGTATTCATTGACTCTTTTCGCCGATCTCAAACCAAAAGGGGACGTAGATCTTCAACCTCAGAGTACAATGGGATCTTGATCAGTAGGCCAATGGGCTGAGGAGTGGCAAATGCAGTTTAATTTAGGTAAATGTTTGGTGCTGCATTTTGGAGAAACAAATCAGAGCAGGACTTAATAGACTTAATGGTAAGGTCCTAGGGAATGTTGCTGAACAAAGTGACCTTGGAGTGTAGGTTCATTGTTCCTTCAAAGTAAAATCACAGGTCGTTACACTAGTGAAGAAAGCGTTTGGTACGCTTTCCTTTATTGGTCAGTGCACTGAGTACACGATTTGGGATGTCATGTTGCAGCTGTACAGGACATTGGTTCGGCCACTTTTGGAATATTGCGGGCACTTCCGGTCGTCTTCCTGTCCGAAGGATGTTGTGAAACTTGAAAGGGTTCAGAAAAAACTTACAAGGATGTTGCCAGGGTTGGAGGGTCTGAGCTACAGGGAGAGGATCAATAGACTGGGGCTGTTTTCTCTGGAGCATTGGAGGCTGAGGGGTGACCTCACAGAGGTTTATAAAATCATGAGTGGCATGGATAGCATAAATAGACAAAGTCTTTTTCATAGGGTGGGGGGAGTCCAGACCTAGAGGGCATAGATTTATGGTGAGAGGGGTAAGCTATATAAGGAACCTAAGGGGCAACTTTTCCATACAGAGAGTGGTACGTACATGGAATGAGCTGCCAGAGGAAATGGTGGAGGCTGGTACAATGACAACATTTAAAAGGCATCTGGAAGGGTATATGAATAGGAAGGATTTGGAGGGATAAGGACCAAGTGGTGGCAAATGGGACCAGATGAGGTTGGGATATCTGGTCAGCATGGACGAGTTTGAGCGAAGGGTCTGTTTCCGTGCTGCACACCTCTGTGACTCTGACTCTTGAAAACCTGCTCTGTCGACAAATTTCAGGCATTTGCAGGAATTGCTGTTTCTCTCAGCCTCACACTTATTATTGCAACCTGTCATTTTACCTCCGATTTGGACAGCTCATACCTAGAGGCGGTAGCAATGAAACTAATTACAGTTGTGCAACATTTGATACAAGTGACAGCACTTCAGAGCTCCCAATGGGAGAAAGAATGCCTGAAATGTGAGCAGGAGGTGAACACAGGCAGAGCTCTCTCTTTACTGAATAATCTATTTCGAAACAACTTCCATATTTCGGCATTTGAATGCGAGTCACTGTTTCTGTGTAACTGCAGGAACAGGAATGGGTCATTTAACCCTTTGATCCTGCTCCATCTCTCTGCACATTCATGGCCATTGAAATAGTTTCAAATCCCTCCAGGATGAGGTTGGGGAAATAATAGTGGGGAACATTGAGAATGTAGGACATTGTAGCACAAGAACAGGCCCTTCAGCCCACCGTGTCTGTGCTGACCATGATGCCATTCTAAACTAATCCCCTCTGCCTGCACATGGTCCGTATCCCTCTATTCCCTGCCTGTTCACGTGTCTCTCTAAATGCCCCTTAAACACTGTGACTGTATCTCCTTCTCCCATCTCCCCTGGCAATGCGTTCCAGACATCTTCCACCCTTTGTGGAATAAAACGTTCCTCACACATCTGCTTTAAACTTTCCCCCTCCCACCTTCACCCTGGTATTTGAAATTGGAGTTGAATAACTGAATGACTGGATGACTAATGCTGAATGACGAAAGAGATTGTGGCATTGGTAAAGAAAAAGAAGGAACCATTTGTCAGGCTTGGACAGGAAGATCGAGTGAATCCTTAGAAGAGTATAAAGGCAGTAGGAGTACACTTAAGAGGGAAATCAGGAGGGCAAAAAGGGGACACGAGATAGAGTTAAGGAGAATCCAAAGGGCTTTTACAAATACATTAAGGACAAAAGGGTAACTAAGGGGACAATAGGGCCCCTCAAAGATCAGCAAGGCAACATTTGTAAGGAGATGGTGGAGATACAAAATAAGCATTTTGCATCAGTGTTTACTGTGGAAAAGGACATGGAAGACATAGAATTCAGGGAAATAGATGGTGACATCTTGAAAAATGACCATATTAAAGAATAGGAAATGCTGACTGTCGTGAAATGCATAAAAGTGGATAAATCCCCAGAACCTGATCACGCGTACCCTAGAACTCTGTGGGAAGCTAGAGAAGTAATTGCTGGGCCTCTTGCTGAGATATCTGTATCATCAATAGTCACAGGTGAGGTGTCGAAAAACTGGAGGTTCGCTAACATGGTGCCGTTGTTTGAGAAGAGAGGTAAGGACAAGCCCAGGGAGGTATAGACCAATGAGCCTGACTTCGGTGGTGGGCAAGTTGTTGTAGGGAGTCGTGAGGGACAGGATGTGCTTGTATTTGAAAAGTCAAGGACAGATTAGGGATAGTCAACACGGCTTTGTGTGTGGGAAATTATATCTCACAAACTTGATTGACTTTTTGAAGAAGTAACAAAGAAAATTGATGAGGGCAGAGCAGTAGATGTGATCTATATGGACTTCAGTAAAGCGTTCGACAAGGTTCCCCATGGAGACTGGTTAGCAAGGTTAGATCTCATGGAATACAGAGAGAATGAGCCATTTGGATACAGAACTGGCTCAAAGGTAGAAGACAGAAGTTGGTAGTGGAGGGTTGTTTTTCAGACTGGAGGCCTGGTGATCATTGGAGTGCGACAAGGATCGGTGCTGGATCCACTATTCTTCGTCATTTATGTAAATGATTTGGATGAAAGCTGCAGAGGTATAGTTAGTAAGTTTGCAGATGTCACAAAAATTGGACAGCGAAGAAGGTTACCTCAGATTACAACGGGATGTTGATCAGATGAGCCAATGGGCTGAGGAGTGGCAGATGGAGTTTAATTTAGATAAATGTAAGGTGCTGCATTTTGGGAAAGCAAAGCTTAACAGGACTTATACACTTAATGGTAAGGTCTGAGGGAGTGGTGCTGAACAAAGAGACCGTGGAGTTCAGGTTCATAGCTCCTTGAAAGTGGAGTCGCAGGTAGACAGGATAGTGAAGGCGTTTGGTATGCCTTCCTTTATTGGTCAGAGTATTGAGTACAGGAGTTGGGAGGTCATGTTATGTCTGTACAGGACATTCGTTAGGCCACTGTTGGAATATTGCATGCAATTCTGGTTTCCTTCCTATTGGAAAGATGTTGTGAAACTTGAAAGGGTTCAGAAACGATTGACAAAGATGGTGCCAGTGTCGGAGGATTTTAGCTATAGGGAAAGGTTGAATAGGCTGGGCCTGTTTTCCCTGGAGCATCGGAAGCTGAGGGGTGACCTTATAGAGGTTTATAAAGTCATGAGGGGCATGGATAGGATAAGTAGACAAGGTCTTTTCCCTGGGGTGGGAGACTCCAGAACTAGAGGGCATAGGTTTAGGTGAGACGGGAAAGATATAAAAGAGACTTAAGGGGCAACGTTTTTCACACAGAGGGTGGTACGTGTGTGGAATGAGCTGCCAGAGGAAGTGGTGCAGGCTGGTACAATAAAAGGCATCTGGACGGATATATGAATAGGAAGGGTTTGGAGGGATATGGGTTGGGAGTTGGCAGGTGGGACTAGATTGGGTTGGGATATCTGGTCGGCATGGACGGGTTGGACCAAAAGGTCTGTTTCCACAGGGATGGCTTCACCTGGGACCTGGGGTTCATGTCACAATACAGGTGACCTGACTGCACTACACATTGGGTGGAACTGAGAAAGAAGAAAGGGATGGTCACCTTATTGGGATTGTATTATAGACCCCCCCCCCCCCCCTAATAGACAGAGGGAAATTGAGAAACTAACTTGTAAGGAGATCTCAGCTATCTGTAAGAATAATAGGGTGGTTATGGTAGGGGATTTTAACTTTCCAAACATCGACTGGGACTGCCATAGTGTTAAAAGGTTTAGATGGAGAGGAATTTCTTAAGTGCGTACAAAACAATTTTCTGATTCAGTACGTGGATGTACCTACTAGGGAAGGTGCAAAACTTGACCTACTCTTCGGAAATAAGGCAGGGCAGGTGACTGAGGTGTCAGTGTGGGATCACTTTGGAGCCAGCGACCATAATTCTATTTGTTTTAAAATAGTGATGGAAAAGGAAAGACCAAATCTAAAAGATTAAGTTCTAAATTGAACAAAGGCCAATTTTAATGGTATTAGGCAAGAACTTTCGAAAGCTGATTGGAGGCAGATGTTCGCAGGTAAAGGGACGGCTGGAAAATGGGAAGTCTTCAGAAATGAGGTAACAAGAATCCAGAGAAAGTACATTCCTGTCAGGGTGAAAGGGAAGGCTGGTAGGTATAGGGAATGCTGAATGATTAAGAAATTGAGGGTTTTGTTAAGAAAAAGAAGGAAGCATATGTCAGGTATAGACAGGATAGATCGAGTGAATACTGAGAAGAGTATAAAGGAAGTAGGAGTATACTTAAGAGGAAAATCAGGAGGGCAAAATGGGGACATGAGGTAGCTTTGGAAAATAGAATTAAGGAGAATCCAAAGGGTTTTTACAAATATATTAAGGACAAAAGGGTAACTCGGGAGAGAATAGGGCCCCTCAGAGATCAGCAAGGTGGCCTTTGTGTGGAGCCACAGAAAATGGGGGAGATACTAAATGAATATTTTGCATCAGTATTTACTGTGGAAAAGGATATGGAAGATATAGACTGTAGGGAAATACATGGTTACATCTTGCAAAATGTCCAGATTACAGAGTAGGAAGTGCTGGATGTCTTGAAACAGTTAAAGGTGGATAAATCCCCAGGACCTGATCAGGTGTACCCAAGAACTCTGTGGGAAGCTAGAGAAGTGATTGCTGGGCCTCTTGCTGAGAAATTTGTATCATCGATAGTCACAGGTGAGGTGCTGGAAGACTGGAGGTTGGCAAACATGGTGCCACTGTTTAAGAAGGGTGGTAAAGACAAGCCAGGGAACTATAGACCGGTGAGCCTGACCTCAGTGGTGAGCAAGTTGTTGGAGGGAATCCTGAGGGACAGGATGTACATGTATTTGGAAAGGCAAGGACTGATTCAGGATAGTCAACATGGTTTATGTGTGGGAAATCATGTCTCACAAACTTGATTGAGTTTTTTGAAGAAGTAACAAAGAAAATTGATGAGGGCAGAGCAGTAGATATGATCTATATGGACTTCAGTAAAGCGTTCAACAAGGTTCCCCATGGGAGGCTGGTTAGCAAGGTTAGATCTCATGGAATACAGAGAGAACTAGCCATTTGGATACAGAACTGGCTCAAAGGTAGAAGACAGAGGGTGGTGGTGGAGGGTTGTTTTTCAGATTGGAGACCTGGTGATCATTGGAGTGCCACAAGGATCGGTGCTGGACCCTCTACTTTTTGTCATTTACATAAATGATTTGGATGTGAGCATAAGGGGTACAGTTAGTAAGTTTGCAGATAACACCAAAATTGGAGGTGTAGTGGACAGCGAAAAGGGTTACCTCAGACTACAACAGGATATGGAGCAGATGGGCCAATGGGCTGAGAAGTGGCAGAAAGAGTTTAATTCAGATAAATGCAAGGTGCTGCATTTTGGGAAACCAAATTTTAGCAGGACTTTTACACTTAATGGTGAGGTCTTAGGGAGTGTTGCTGAACAAAGAGACCGAGGATTGCAGGTTCATAGCTCCTTGAAAGTGGAATTGCAGGTTGATAGGATAGTGAAGAAGGCGTTTGGTATGCTTTTCTTTCTTGGTCAGTGTATTAAGTACAGGAGTTGGGAGGTCATGTTGTGGCTGTACAGGACATTGGTGAGGCCACTGTTGGAATATTACGTGAATTCTGGTCTCCTTCCTATCGGAAAGATGTTGTGAAACTTGAAAGGGTTCAGAAAAGATTGACAAGGATGTTGCCAGGGTTGGAGGATTTGAGCTATAGGGATAGGCTGAACAGGCTGGAATGTTTTCCCTGGAGCATCGGAGGCTGAGGTGTGACCTGACAGAGGTTCACAAAATTATGAGGGGCATGGATCGGATAAATAGGCAAAGTCTTTTCCCTGGGATCGGGGAGCCCAGAACTAGAGGGCATAGGTTTAGGGTGAGAGGGGAAAGATATAAAAAACCTACAGGGCAACTTTTTCACGCAGAGGGTGGTGTGTGTATGGAATGAGCTACCAGAGGATGCGGTGGAGGCTGGTACAATTGCAATATTTAAGAGACACGTTGTGGTTCTGTCCGCCGAGCTGGGAATTTGTGTTGCAGACGTTTCGTCCCCTGTCTAGGTGACATCCTCAGTGCTTGGGAGCCACGTGTGAAGCACTTCTGTGATGTTTCCTCTGGCATTTATAGTGATTTGTATCTGCCACTTCCGGTTGTCAGTTCCAGCTGTCTGCTGCAGTGGCCGGTATTTTGGGTCCAGGTCGATGTGCTTATTGATTGAATCTGTGGATGAGTGCCATGCCTCTATGAATTCCCTGGCTGTTCTCTGTTTGGCTTGTCCTATAATAGTAGTCTTGTCCCAGTCGAACTCATATTGCTTGTGATCTATGTGTGTGGCTACTAAGGATAGCTGGTCGTGTCGTTTCGTGGCGAGTTGGTGTTCATGGATGCGGATCGTTAGCTGTCTTCCTGTTTGTCCTATGTGGTGTTTTGTGCAGTCCTTGCATGGGATTTTGTACACTACATTGGTTTTGCTCATGCTGGGTATCGGGTCCTTCGTCCTGGTGAGTTGTTGTCTGAGAGTGGCTGTCGGTTTGTGTGCTGTTATGAGTCCTAGTGGTCGCAGTAGTCTGGCTGTCAGTTCTGACATGTTTTTGATGTATGGTAGTGTGGCTAGTCCTTTGGGTTGTGGCATGTCTTCATTCCGTTGTCTTTCCCTTAGGCATCTGTTGATGAAATTGCCGGGGTATCCGTTTTTGGCGAATACGTTGTAGCGGTGTTCTTCTTCCTCTTTTTGCAGTTCTTATGTACTGCAGTGTTTTGTGGCCCTTTTGAACAGTGTCTTGATGCAACTTCGTTTGTGTGTGTTGGGGTGGTTGCTTTCGTAGTTTAGGACAGCAGACAAAGGCAGAATGACGGTCATCCTGGACAAAGCAGAGTACATCCAAAAAGCGCAACAACTACTTGCAGATACCAACACCTACCAGAAGAGGGAGTTTGACCCCACACCACAGCTCACCAACAGGATAAACAACACACTGAGGAACCTAGAAAAAAAACAGATAGATAACCAGGTTTGACCGACAGAGAATGAAACCTGAAAGCAACAACACCCCCAGATTCTATGGACTACCCAAAGTGCACAAACCAGACATCCCACTCAGACCCAAAGTATCACTACCAGGGACACCATCACACAAACTGGCTAAAGGGCCACAGCAGAATCTGAAACACCTGATCAGCGGATCCAGACACTTCTGCAGTCAACACAGGAATTCTTGGACATCATCAGAAATATACACATAGATAAGGAAGAAACTATGGTCTCATTCGATATAACGGCACTGTTCACCTCTATTGACACAACCCTAGCCAGAGAGACAATTGCCAACCTGCTGGACATACAGAACAGACAATAGGACGGGGAACCTATCAACAAAGACGGCATACTCAAACTACTGGACCTGTGCCTCACAACACACTTCACATTCAACAACAAAATATATGAACAAATACTTTAATGATCTGTACAGTTGGACATGCCATATATATGTAAACATTCCATTTGTTTACATACCGAAAACAGAGTAATCATTCCTATTTACAGGTCTGTACGATTACATTTTTAGCTGAGGTGTCAGCAGAGCCCAAATGACTGTGCGGGCCCCCTGTTCTTCTTCAGGCAGGCAGATGTGACATGGTGGTCTTTCCCCACCGCGCCTTGGCGGCAGCTGCCCCAAGCTTCAGTGTGTCCCTCAACACGTAGTCCTGGACCTTGGAATGTGCCAGTCTGCAACACTCAGTCAGGGTCAACTCCTTCAGCTGGAAGATCAACAGGTTTCGGACCACGCAGAGAGTGTCCTTCACCGAGTTGATGATCCTCCAAGCACAGTTGATGTTCGTCTCAGTGTGCGTCCATCTCCGAACCATTCTCAGTGAGGGGTTCGTGGACTCCACCCCTGCAATCTCTTTCAAATTGCAACGTCTGTCAGTCTGCTCCTTGGGGAGGGCTCTGTGTCATTGAGATGTTAATTCCCAGCACAGGAACCTTGTTGGATCTTGTTGCCCACTGAAATGTTAATTCTCGGGCAGCAAAGGGTTCCCATTCCTCGGTTATTCACCTCTTTTAGTCTGAAGCCTTGTTAGTTGTGTCAGTGCAGTTTGAAAATATTCAACATTGGTCCCACACTAGCGTCTAAGAGCCTGACTGTCGTTCCCCTGACACACAGTGGGCTGGGAAGAGAGGGGCATATTTGCTGAGGATCTGTCCAGATTTTCCGACTGTATGTGTGTTTCCCAGAACCAAACTCTCTGTTTCTGTCTCAATCTGTCTGTCTCTCTGTCTGTCTGTGTCCCTCGTTGTCTCTCTCTCCTCCACTGTCACACTCTCTCTCTCGCTGTCTCTCTCTCTCCGCTGTCTCTCTCTTTCCCCCTCTTTCTCTCTCCCTCTCACTGTCTCTCTCTCCCTCCCTGTCATTCTCTCTCTCTGTCTGTGTGTCTCTCTCCGCTGTCTCTCTCTCTCTCTCCCCCTCTTTCTCTCTCCCTCACTGTCTTTCTCTCCCTCACTGTCACTCTCTCTCCCTCGCTGTCTCTCTCTCTCTCTCTCCGCTGTCTCTCTCTCTCCCCCCTCTTTCTCTCTCCCTCTCGCTGTCTCGCTCTCCCTCGCTGTCACTCTGTCACTGTCTCTCTCTCTTCGCTGTCTCCCTCTCTCTCTCTCTCTCCCTCTTTCTCTCTCCTTCTCGCTTTCTCTCTCTCCCTCGCTGTCTCTCTCTCTCTCTCTTTCTCTCTACCTCTTGCTTTCTCTCTCTCCCTCGCTTATTGCCCCCTCCTACCCTCACCTATGTACCTTTACACCCCTCACCAGCCCTCCCCATATCATATTCCCCCTTCCCCTGGTTTTTCTGACACCCCCACCCTGAAATGTGTGAAATTAGCATCTCACAATCCTTTCCCTTCCCCCCCACTCCCCAAATTGCTCCCCTCTTCCAAACTCACATTCTTACCCCTCCTGATCAGGGCTCCCAGAGTTGGGGGGGGGGGCAGGAGGATCAAAAATGGGGGTGTGGGAACACAGTTGTAACCCCCCCCTCCCTGGTTTTCTGCCCCCTTTACCCAAGTTGTGCCCCTGCACTAATTATAGAACCCCCTCCCCATTTGTCACCCCCTGCATTTTTGCCTCTTCCCCTCCCTCCATGTCCTCTATACCCCCTTCCCCTCCCCACCCCCGCTGAGCCCCCAACCCCTGGGCTTTGGGTAAATGAGTCTAAGTGGGCTGACTGGCCTGTGAGTGCAACCCCCAATACCATTGGCGCACAGCAAGATCCCAGTCCCCTGCCAATTGTGCCCAGAACTGAGGGCAGAGTCAAAAATGCTAGGGGGGGGGGGGGGTGGGGGGGGGGAAACGGGTGAGCAGAATATCATTTCACTCATTTTCTCCCCCAAGTCTTTTTTTTCTGCCTTCCCGAGGTTTTGGAACCTGAATCAACTCAGCAACTTCCACCCCTCCACCCAATACAGACCCCATCCCCGTTTTCCTGCCCCTGCATTTCTGCCTGTCCCTAGACTTTTCGCCCCTCCCCCAACCCAACTCTTGCACTTTCCCCCAAACATTTTGTCCCCCCCTCAAACCCTTGACCCAGTCTAATTGCCCCTCCCTCAAACTGCCCCGGTAACAACACTCCCCTTCCACCCCTACTGTCTATAAAAACCCCCTCTGGGTCTTCATCATGTACAATTCCCCCTCCCCCTCTCCCCCCTCACTTAGTCCTAGCCCCTGGGCTGAAGGGGGTGGGGTCAGAGGGAGGATGTGCACTGACTGACTGGCATTTTGACTGTGTCTCTTCATGCACAGCAAGATCCCAGGCTTCCCCCAGCCACCCTGCTCAGTGAGAAAGGAGCTTTATCTCCCCCACCCCCACCCACCATTTGGACAACAATGGGAGATGCAGAGAACAGCAAGATCCCATGGTGTGAACAGCATGTATAGCACCAAGTGGTACTGAGTCCAAATTTAACTCAAGGGGCAGGAACAGCGAGTCAGGGGGAGGGAGGGACGGACAGATAGGGAGGTAGAGGGAGAGAAAGCAAGTGAGGTGAGGGACAGAGAACAGAGGGAGGGGCACAGACAGAGAGAGCGAGCCAAGGACAGAGAAAGATCCCAGGGAGACAGAGAGAGAGACAGAGGACAGAGTTGCTGGGAGAGAGAGATTGAGAGGGAGAAGCACAGTGTGAAACTAGGGAAAGAGAGAGAGAGAGAGAGAGAGAAACACCGACGCAGAGCCAGCAGGGACAGAGAAGGATCCCATGGAATGAAACTCCCGGTAGAGAAACAGAGGGAAGACAAGAGAGAGTGTAAAACCCAGGGAGAGAACAGGACAGAGAGAGAGAGAACAAAAACCCAGGGGAAAGACATAAGGACAGAGGATGAGAGAGAGAAAAGGGCAGACACAGGGAGGGAGGGAGAGAAAGTAAAGTCAGGGAGAGAAAGAGGGAGAGAAATCCCAAGGAGAGACAGACAGCCAAAGAGAGACAGAGACGGAGAAGAAACCAGGGAGAGAGAGAAATCAAGGGAGAGAATGAGGAAAGAGCAGCCACATAAAGAGAGAGACACAACAGACAGCTAATGAGAGATAGGGAGGGGGTGATGGTATTAAACAGAATGATCCTCAGGCAGGAACAGCAAGATCCCACAGGGCTCACAGGGAGAGGTGGGGGTGGGGGGAGGTGGGGAGTGAACAATTCAACAGTTCCTGGGAACGAGGGAGGGTCCAGAGAGCTGTGGGAAGGGAATGTACAGGGAAATGTGAACAGGGTGGAGTTGAGAAGGATGGGGATTAAAGGAATAATATGAGATAGAGAGAGAGAATTGGGAACACAGAGGTAGAGATGGGAGCTGGATTGAGAGAGGGAGGCTGTAACATCTGCGGGATCAGACTGTGCAGCAGCTCCCTCTCCATCTTTTTGCCCCTTTGCCCAGCCCAGAACTCGGCCCAGAGATGTCCTGAACTCCGCAATTCCTTTCCCTGATGTGTGTGTGTGTGTGTGTGTGTGTGTGTGTCTGTGGGTGTGTGTGTGTGTGGATGGGTGTGTGTGTAAATGAACGACAAGGAGGCGGGACAGTTTCTGATTATTCTCTCTTTCTCTCCCTCTCTTGCTGTCTCACTCCCTCTCTCTCTCTCTCTCTCTCTGGCTCTGGTCTGACGATTCCTCGGGGCAGAAATGATTTGATTCCCTCTGTCTCTGCACCGTCCCGAGTTTCAGCTCCTGGATCTAATCCCCCCCTCAGGGTGGGGTGGCGGGGAAACAGACTGAGAGGGAACTAAGAATCGACTTGAAACAAAAAACAGCAGTGACACCAAAAGCACAGCAAGATCCCACTGCTCTCTGCCTTCCACAGTCTCCCACTTTACCCTGATTTGGAGATGCTGGTGTTGGACTGGGGTGTACAAAGTTAAAAAAAACACACAACACCAGGTTATAGTCCAACAGGTTTATTTGGAAGCACTAGCTTTCGGAGCGCTGCTCCTTCATCAGGTGATTGTGGAGTACACAATTGTAAAACACAGAATTTATAGCAAATGTTTACAGTGTGATGTGACTCACATTACACATTGAAAAATACCTCGATTGTTTAAGTCTCTCATCTGTTAGAATTTTTTTTTAAATTTCAAAAATATACTTTATTCATAAAATACTTTAATGGTCTGGACCGTTGGACATGTCATACATATGTAAACATTCCATTTGTTTGCATACCGAAAACAGAGTAATCATTCCTATTTACAGGTCTGTACGATTACATTTTTAGCTGAGGTGTCAGCAGAGCCCAAATGACTGCGTGGGCCCCCTGTTCTTCTTTAGGCAGGCAGATGTTACACAGTGGTCTTTCCCCACCGCGCCTTGGCGGCAGCTGCCCCAAGCTTCAGTGTGTCCCTCAACGCGTAGTCCTGGACCTTGGAATGTGCCAGTCTGCAACACTCAGTCAGGGTCAACTCCTTCAGCTGGAAGATCAACAGGTTTCGGACCACACAGAGAGCGTCCTTCACCGAGTTGATGATCCTCAAGGCACAGTTGATGTTCGTCTCGGTGTGCGTCCTGGGGAACAGGCCGTAGAGCACACAGTCCCACGTCACAGGCGCTGCTCAGGACGAACTGCAACAAACCCCACTGCATTCCTCTCCAGACTTTTTCTGTGTAGGCACATTCCAGAAGGAGGTGTGTGACAGTCTCGTCCCCCCCGCAGCCACTTCGAGGGCAGCGTGCGGTGCGGCAGAGAGTCTGGGCATGCATGAAGGATCTCACAGGCAGAGCCCTTCTCACCACCAGCCAAGCCACGTCTTGGTGCTTGTTGGAAAGTTCTGGCGATGAGGCATTCTGCCAAATGGCTTTGACAGTCTGCTCAGGGAACCGCTCAACAGGATCCGCCCTCTCCTTTTCCCGAAGGGTCTCAAGGACACTACGTGCTGACCACTTCCTGATGGACTTGTGGTCAAAGGTGTTTTTCCTCATAAATTTCTCCACGAAGGACAGGTGATACAGAACGGTCCAACTACTCGGAGCGTTCCGCGGCAGCGAGGCCAGGCCCATCCTTCGCAACACCGGGGACAGGTAGAACCTCAGTACGTAGTGACACTTGGTGTTTGCGTACCGGGGATCCACGCACAGCTTGATGCAGCCACACACAAAGGTGGCCATCAGGGTGAGGGTGACATTGGGCGTGTTTTTTCCCCCATTGCACCGGTCTTTGTACATAGAGTCTCTTCGGACCCGGTCCATCTTTGATCTCCAAATGAATTGGAAGATGGCCCGGGTGACTGCGGCGGCACAGGTCCTGGGGATAGGCCAGACCTGTGCCACATATAGCAATACTGAGAGTACCTCACACCTGATGACCAGGTTTTGTCCCGCGATGGAGAGTGACCGTTGACCCCATCTGCCTAGTTTCTGTCTCATCTTTCTGATCCGCTCTGCCCAGGTATTGGCGCACGCCCCAGCCCCCCCGAACCAAATACCCAGCACCTTCAGGTGGTCCGTCCTGACGGTGATGGGGATAGAGGATTGGTCGGCCCAGTTCCCGAAGAGCATGGCCTCGCTCTTGCCTCGGTTTACCTTGGCCCCCAAGGCGCGTTCGAACTGGTCACAGATGCACACGAGTCTGTGCACGGACAGCGGATCCGAGCAGAAAACAGCGACATCATCCATGTACAGGGAGGCCTTAACCTGTAGGCCCCCGCTGCCAGGAATAGTCACCCCTCTCAGGCTCGCATCCTTCCTGATGGATTCGGCAAATGGCTCTATGCAACACACAAACAAGGCGGGTGAGAGGGGGCATCCCTGCCTGACTCCAGATCTTACAGGGAAGCTATCTGATTCCCACCCATTGATTGAGACTGCACTGACAATGTTGGTGTAGAGCAGTCTGATCCAATTTCCGATTCCCTCCCCAAAGCCCATTTTGGAGAGGACATCCCTCATATATGTATGCGATATCCTGTCAAAGGCTTTCTCCTGGTCCAGGCTGATGAGGCAGGTGTCCACCCCCCTGTCCTGCACGTAGGCGATCGTATCCCTGAGGAGTGCGAGACTCTCAGAGATCTTCCTGCCCGGTACAGCACAGGTTTGGTCCGGGTGGATCACCGATCCCAGAGCAGACCTGACCCGGTTGGCGATAACCTTTGACAAGATTTTGTAGTCTGCATTTAACAGTGAGATCGGCCTCCAATTTCTAATTTCCTCCCTCTCCCCCTTCCGCTTGTAGATGAGGGTGATGATGCCTTTCCTCATGGATTCACTCATGGTACCTGCCCGAAGCATACTGACATACACCTCCAGCAGGTCCTGGCCGATCAAGTCCCAAAGAGCGGAATAAACCTCGACCGGTAAGCCGTCGCTTCCGGGAGTTTTATTCTTTTCGAAGGACTCGAGGGCCTTGGTCAGTTCATCCAGAGATAGCGGCTGGTCCAGCCTCTCTGTGTTCCGTCGTCTAAGACCTCCGTGATAGAGGACAGGAACGACTGGGAGGCCGCGCTGTCAGTTGGCTTCGAGTCATACAGACTGGCGTAGAAGGATTTGCTGATCCTCATGACGTCAGCCTGAGATGACGTTACCGAGCCATCTTCTTTCTTCAGGCTGCTGAGCACAGAGCTCTCTTTGTGCACCTTCTGGAAGAAGAAACGTGAGCACGTCTCGTCCTGCTCCACCAAGCGGACCCTGGACCGGAAGATTATCCTGGAGGTCTCCGAGGCAAAGAGCGAGGCTTGCTGGCCCTTCACCTCCTTGAGGTCCTCCGTGACATCGACCCCCATCGTCTGCAGCAGGAGCAGGTTCTGCATACTT
Source organism: Chiloscyllium punctatum (assembly GCF_047496795.1). NCBI lineage: Eukaryota > Metazoa > Chordata > Chondrichthyes > Orectolobiformes > Hemiscylliidae > Chiloscyllium > Chiloscyllium punctatum. Next base: position 60,462,415 of record NC_092772.1, on the reverse strand, counting down.
TCCTGGAGCTGGGACAGTTTTCCCCGCCTCTCTCTCGCCTCCTGGACACCTTTGAGGATGAAGAACCTCTTGATGTTCCCTTTTACCGTTTCCCACCAGTCCGCTGGAGACTCAAAGAGGGGCTTCACGGTTCTCCAACCTGCGTAATCCCTCTTGAGCTCTTCGATGTTTCCCGGGGTCAACAGCTTAGTGTTCAGTTTCCACGTTCCCTTGCCCCCCCGCTGTTCGTCCTGTAGGTGACAGTCGGCCAGCAGGAGGCAGTGGTCAGAGAAGAACACCGGCTTGACGTCAGTGGATCTGACCGAGAGCGTTCGGGACACAAACAGGTAATCTATCCTTGAGCGGATAGACCCGTCTGCCCGTGACCAGGTGTATCTACGCTGCGCTCCGTCTGCAGGGGCGCTGAAGACGTCGTGCAGCTTGGCGTCTTTGACCGTTTCCATCAGGGCCCTGGACGTTGCGTCTGGTTTACTGTCCCCCCCACCGGATCGTCCATCTGCATCAATGATGCAGTTGAAGTCTCCGGCCAGAATGACCGGCCTGGACGTAGCCAGCAGCAGTGGAAGCTGTTGCAGGACGGCCAACCGTTCACTCTTACCCACTGGGGCGTACACGTTGATTAGTCTCACGGGAGCGTTTCTGTATTTAACATCCGCGACGAGGAGGCGCCCGCCCACCACCTCCTTAACCTCGGAGATGGTGAAGTTGCCTCCCCGCAACAGGATACCCAGGCCGGAGGCGCGGCTATCGTTGCCCCCCGACCACACTGACGGCCCATGGGCCCACAAGCTCGACCATCTCCTGTAACTGCTGAGGTGCGGTATCCCACACTCCTGCAGAAACAGGACATCGGCTTTGACGTTGGCCAGGAAGGCCAGCGTTGAAACACATCGCGTAGCCGCTTTAATGCTACGCACATTTATGCTGGCAATTTTAAACCCCATTTTAACAGTTTGCGGGGTTACCAGTGTCCATTTTCTTCTGGTCTTGCTCCAGTGGGGTAGCTGCGTGCATCCCCGTGGTGACGGCAAACTGCTGGACCTTCCCAGGGCTGAGGTAGTTGTCCGGCTCCACGCTGGAGTCATTTCCCCGCTCTGGTGTCATCGTGTCGGACCCAGGGTCCTCATCGCCCCGTTCTCCATCTGACAGCAGGGCTGTCACTGGGACGCTGCTCCCAGTTCCCTGGAGCTGTGGGCCGGTGGGTACCCCTTGGTTCTCACCGGGTAGGGGGAGGCCTTCACCCATCCCCTCAGAGGGATCGTCTTTTCCTTCTTGGGCAGTGTTGCCCTCCTTTCTCCCCACGGCGCTCTGCCTCTTCCTCCGGAGGCGACCCTTCTTGCGCCCGTCCTCACCCTCGGAGGAGCTGCCTGCATCCTCCTCTTGGAGGTGTCTCTTCCCCCTTCGCTTGGTGGCTTTGGGGCCCTCGAGAGGTTTCCTTTTCCTGTTTTTAACGATAATCCACTGCTGTGCCTCCTTTGATCCCTCCTCTTCCATTTCCTCCGTCTGTCTTGCAGGAGCTTGGGTCGGCTGCTGCATCTCCCCGCTGTCTGCCGCCTGCTCCTCTACAACCTTCCCTTCCTTCTGGGTGCCTCCAGGCACCGTTCCTTTGCTGATTCGCGGTACCTCGTTGGACTTTGTCGGTCCGCGGCTCGTGTTGCCACCTCCGGCCATCTGTGCGTAGGTGGCGGCTCCTCGTCTTGGGCAGGCCTTGTACATGTGGCCCGCCTCCCCGCACAGGTTGCAGCTCTTTTCTTCCTGACAGTCCTTTGTCAAGTGACCCTCCTGTTTGCAGTTCCTGCAGATGGTCACTTTGCAATCCACCGCCACGTGTCCCGACTTCCCGCAGATTCGGCACACTTTTGGCTGCCCTGCATATGTCAGGTAGCCTCTGCTCCCTCCGATTGCGAAGCTCGAGAGTGGGTGGAGGATGTTCCCACTGTCATCGGCCCTCAGAGTTACCTTGACCTGCCTCTTACTGGTCCAGATCCCAAAGGGGTCGATCACATCGGTGGCTTCTCCCTCGACTTGGACGTACCTTCCCAGGAAGGTTAAGACATCAGCCGCTGGAACGTAGGGGTTGTACATATGGATTCTAACAACCCAGTTCCTCTGTGCAGGAAGCACACACAATGGCGTCGCCGACAAGATGGAGAACAGCGGCTCCCCTTCCTTCTCCTTGAAGACCTTCAGGAGCTGTTCGCACTGCTTCACGCTTCTGAAGGTCACATCGAAGTAGCCTGCCCCAGGGAAATCCTGCAGGCAGTACACTTTTTTTTTATTTCAAAAATATACTTTATTCATAAATGATTTGATGGTCTGTACATTGGATCATGCCATACATATGTCCATATTTACAAACACAGATTCGACTTTATTCTTGTCCTTTACAATCCTGTGCATTTTTTTCAATCTTGTATATATACATATATTTGGCTGAGGCATCAGCAGGGCCCAAAAAAACGTCTGTATGGGCCCCCTGTTCTTCTTTCGGCAGGCCGATCTTACACGGTGGTCTTTCCCCACCGCGCCTTGGCGGCAGCTGCCCCAAGCTTCAGCGCGTCCCTCAACACGTAGTCTTGGACCTTGGAATGTGCCAGTCTGCAACACTCGGTCGGGGTCAACTCCTTCAGCTGGAAGATCAACAGGTTTCGGACCGCCCAGAGAGCGTCCTTCACCGAGTTGATGACCCTCCAGGCGCAGTTAATGTTCGTCTCGGTGTGAGTCCCGGGGAACAGGCCGTAGAGCACGGAGTCCCGCGTCACGGCGCTGCTCGGGACGAACCTCGACAAGCACCACTGCATTCCTCTCCAGACTTCCTCTGCATAGGCACATTCCAGAAGGAGGTGTGTGACAGTCTCGTCCCCCCCGCAGCCACTTCGAGGGCAGCGTGCGGTGCGGCAGAGAGTCCGGGCGTGCATAAAGGATCTCACAGGCAGAGCCCTTCTCACCACCAGCCAAGCCACGTCTTGGTGCTTGTTGGAAAGTTCTGGCGATGAGGCATTCTGCCAAATGGCTTTGACAGTCTGCTCAGGGAACCGCTCGACAGGATCCGCCCTCTCCTTTTCCCGAAGGGTCTCAAGGACGCTACGTGCTGACCACTTCCTGATGGACTTGTGGTCAAAGGTGTTTTTCCTCATAAATTTCTCCACGAAGGACAGGTGATACGGAACGGTCCAACTACTCGGAGCGTTCCGCGGCAGCGAGGCCAGGCCCATCCTTCGCAACACCGGGGACAGGTAGAACCTCAGTACGTAGTGACACTTGGTGTTTGCGTACCGGGGATCCACGCACAGCTTGATGCAGCCACACACAAAGGTGGCCATCAGGGTGAGGGTGGCATTGGGCGTGTTTTTTCCCCCATTGCACCGGTCTTTGTACATTGAGTCTCATCGGACCCGGTCCATCTTTGATCTCCAAATGAATTGGAAGATGGCCCGGGTGACTGCGGCGGCACAGGTCCTGGGGATAGGCCAGACCTGTGCCACATATAGCAATACTGAGAGGACCTCACACCTGATGACCAGGTTTTTTCCCGCCTTTATTCTTGATGAAGGGCTTTTGCCCTAAACGTTGATTTCGCTGCTCGTTGGATGCTGCCTGAACTGCTGAGCTCTTCCAGCACCACTAATCCAGTATTTGATTTTTTTTTTTTTTCAGGGGAGAGCGCGAACGCAGTCCCCCACTACCACAAATTTTGCAGTCGAGTATCCCGCATTTGGGGACATCGCAGGCGTCAGCACACCCGAAGTGCAATGGGATAGCCTCGTCCTGGGAGAACCTTTTTTTTTTATTTCAAAATATACTTTATTCATGTAAATAAATCTTTGTTACTTGTACAATTTTCCATGTCATTCATAGTTATATACATTGCATTTCTTAACATTACAAAGGACAAATTGAATTAATCAAATTCACAGTTATCCTATTAACAGTTACATTTATTAACTATCCAGTCTCTTGGTATTTGGCTGTGGCTTCAGCGGAACCCACCTACTGAGTGGGTGCCCTGCAGATGAAACTTCTTTAGCCCCCAGCTTATGGGGTTACCATTGTCCATATGACTGTCCTGTCTCTGGGGTGGCTGTCTACATCCCCAAGGTAAGCACGAACTGCTGGACCTTCGCTGGGCTGAGGTAGCTATCCAGCTCCTCACTTGGGTCATTTACCCGCTCTGGTGTCATTGAGCCAGGGCAAGGGTCCTCACTATCCAGTTCTGTGTCTGACAGTGGGACTGTCAGAGGATCGCAGCTCTCGGTTGCCTGTAGTTGTGGGGCAGTGGGTACCTCCTGGTTCTCACTGGGTGGAGGGTGGACTTCGGGGGGTCCGTTGTTTCCTAGTTGAGAGGAAATGCCCTCCTCTTTACCGACAGCGCTCTGTCTCTTCTTCTGGTGGTGATGACCGTCTGATGAACAAGAGAATCGAACAGGATTCCTGAAGAAGGGCTGATGCCCGAAACGTCGATTCTCCTGTTCCTTGGATGCTGCCTGACCTGCTGCACTTAATGATAGGGCCCTGCAAGTGTTGCTGAAAGAGAGACCTCGGGGTACAAGTTCATAGTTCATTGAAGGTGGAGTCGCAGGTAGACAGAGTGGTGAAGAAGGCGTTAGGTACGCTTGTCTTGAAAGGTCAGTGCACTGAGTATAGGAGTTGTGATGTCATACTCTGACAGTACAGGACATTGCTTTGGCCATTTTTGTAATACTGCACATTAATCTAATGTCCCTGCTTTCAGAGAGATGTCACTACACTTGAAATGATGCAGAAAATACTCACAAGGATGTTGCCAGGGTTGGGGGCTTTGAGCTACAGGGAGAGGCTAAATGGGCTGGGGCTGCTTTCTTTGGAGCATCGGAGGCTGAGGGGTGACATTAAAGTTTATAAAATCATGTGGGACATGAACAGGGTGAAGAGCCAAGATCTTTTTCCCAGGTTAGGGGAGTCCAAAACTAGATGGCAAAGCTTTAAGGTGAGTGGGGAAAGATTTGAAAGGGACTCAAGGGGCAGCTTTATCATGTGTGTGTGAGCTGCCAGAGGGGGTGTTGGAGGCTGGTGCAATTGCAGCATTTAAAAGGGTGGGTCGCTGAATAGGAAGGGTTTAGAGAGATATGGTCCAAATGCTGGGAAATGGGAATACATTAAATTAGGACATCTAGTTGGGATGGAAGAGTTGCAGCAAAGGATCTGTTTCCGTGACTGTATGAATGGTGGTATGGTTCCAAGTCAGTGTGTTGAGTGTCTTGCAGTTGAGCTTATAGCTTATGGTATGCGAATTCTTTTGCTTCCCCTCACTGTCTTGGTTATGGGTTGGAAGGTTTTTCCTCAGGACTCTTGCTTTGGTACTGCATTGCATCTTGTCCCTGTGCTGTTGCAGGCATGTTAGATGGGTCCATGACCATTGCAATATCCTGTGCCTTCCGACATTCCTTGGTGTCACATGAACTGAATCAAATTGGCTAATGGCTGATGTTCATGGTGCTGGGAATCTCATGGGGGAGACCGAGATGGATCACCCACTTGGGACTTCTAGCTGAAGGTGTTGCAGATGCTTCAGCCTTATCTTTTGGACCTGATGGGTTGGGATCCTCCAGTCAGTGAGGTTGGAGGTTAATGATGTCGTCCAATTAATGATTTAATTGCCCACCACCAGTCACAATGGAATGTGGAACGACTGTGTAGGATTACTTATTCCTGCCTATTGCAAGTTGATCTCCTACCATTGAGCAATCCTGTGTTGTGACATGAGTAAATTAACTCCTTGTTTGGGAATGTTTGGTGTTGTTCCATTGTAGCCCTCCTACACTGCTCATTTGACCAGATTTGATAACGCCAACACGGTCAGTTCTTCTATCACGCGATGGTTGCATTAGGCATCCTGCCAAGGAATGGTGATTCGGAATTGATAAGAGTTTGATACATCATCACTATACATGTGTAATGTTTGTATGAATATCGAATTCTCTCCACAGTTTCAAGATCAGATCATCAAAACTTGAAAAAACACAGTAAGCATTGCAGAAACTCAGCAGGTCTGGCAGCATGTGTGGAGAGAGAAACACCATTAACACTGAATCTAATGTGACTCATCTTCACAACATCAAACACTGACCAATTTGACAAACCTTTGAAGTTTAGAAGGGATTTGGTGCTCCACAGTGTCACTACCGTCTGAAGGGAGCTGTGGCGTGGGGAAGGGCTTCACCAAGAATCCCGTGGGATCTGTCTTGACAACATCTCCTACCTGAGGCATTGTGGGAATTGTTTCTTCATGTGATTTATCTGTTACATGTGTTTGCCTTGGGTGTCTTAAAATGCATAAAAGTGGGTAAACCCCCACGACCTGATCAGGTGGGCTCGAGAACTCTGTGGGAAGGCAAGGAATTGAACCCAGGTCCCTGGTGCTGTGAACCATCAATGCCAACCACTGAGCCACCGTGCCACCATTTGGATGTCGTTGTGATTGCACCAGATGGGGTACGGAGGAGATTCCCCAGGATGTTGGCTGGCATGGAGCAGTTCAGTGATGAAGTTTGGGTTGTTTTCTTTGGAGCAGGGAGGATCGAGGAGGGACCTGATAGAGGTGTATTAGAGTGTGATGGGCATGGACAGCTTGGATATGAAGCAACAGTTCCCCATAATCACAGGGTCAATAACAGGGGGGGCCTCATTTTAATGAGAAATGCAGGAGGGTGAGAGGGGATTTGAGGGGCACTATCACCCAGAGGGTGGTGGGAATCTGGAATGTACTACCTGAGAGGGTAGTTGATCTCATAATCTTTAAAAAGCACTTGGGGGAGCAGTTGAAATGTCAAGGCTGTGGGTCTAATGCAGGGAAGAGGGGCTGGTGTACACAGTGGTGTTGTACTGGGAAGGCTGATACCCAGTAGAGACATAGAGTCAGAGAAATGTACACCTGCCAGCACCCGGCCCATATCTCTCCAAACCCTTCCTGTTCCTATACCCATCCAGATGCCTTTTAAATGTTGCAATTGTACCAGCCTCCAACACTTCCTCTGGCAGCTCATTCCATACATGTACCACCCTCAGTGTGAAAGAGTTGCACCCTAGGTCTCTTTTAAATCTTTCCCCTCTCACCCTAAACCTATGCTCCTCTAGTTCTGGACTCCCTCACCCAAGGGAAGAGATATTGTCTATTTATCCTAACCATGCCCCTCATGATTCTATAAACCTTTATCAGGTCACCCCTCAGCCTTCGACGCTCCTGAGAAAACAGCCCGAGCCTATTCATCCTCTCCTATTGCTCAAATCCTCCATCCCTGGCAAGTTTCACAACATCCTTCCGATAGGAAGGAGACCAGAATTGCATGCAATATTCCAAAAATGGCCTAACCAATGCCGGATGCAGAATACTCATTTAATATCTTCCCCCATCTCCTGCAGTTCCACACGTGGGCTCTCTTGCTGATCTTGATGGGACGCTGTTCTCTCCCTCGTTATCCTTTTGTCCTTCATATATTCATAATATCTCTTTGGATTCTCCTTAACCCTGTTTGCCATAGCTATCTCATGTCCCCTTTTTGCCCTCCTGATTTCCCTCTTAAGTACGCTCCTACTGCCTTTATGCTCTTTTACAATTGACTCAATCTCTGCTGTCTACCATGGACACGTTTCCTTCTTTTTCTATACCAAAGCCTCAATTTCTCTCATCACCCATAATTCACTACAACTACCAGCCTTGCCTCTCACCCTAACAGGAATATGTTGTCTCTGGACTCGCAAAATCACATTTCTGAAGGCTTCTAATTTTCCAACCTTCCCTTTCCCTTTGAACATCTATTCCCACTCAACTTTTGAACGTTCTTGCCTAATACCGTTAAATTTGGCCTTCGTCCAATTTTGAACTTCAACTTTTAGATGCGGTGTATCCTTTTCCATCACTAACATATTTTAAAACTAACAGATTTACAGTCACTGGCCCCTAAGTACTCCCCCACTGACACCTCAGTCACCTGCCCTGCCATATTTCCCAAGAGGAGGTCACATTTTGTAGCTTCTCTCGTAGGTACATCCAGATGCTGAATCACAACATTTTCTTGTACACTAAACCCTGAAAACGATGGCAGTCCAAGTCTAAGTTTGGAAATTTCCATCCAATTTTTCTTACACATAACTGAGATCTCCTGAAAGATTTGCTTCGCGATTTCCCGCTACCTCTTGGGGTGATCGAGAATATAATCCCAAGAAGGTCATCATGCCTTTCCTATTTCTTGGTTCCACCCAAATAACTTTCTTGGATGCATTCCCAGGAATATCCTCCCTCAGTACAACCATAATGCTAACACTTACCAGAAACACTGCTCCCCCTCCTCTCTCACCCCCTTTTGTATCCTTCCTATAGCATTGGTATCCTGGAACACTAAGCTGCCAGTCCTGTCTGTCCCTGAGCCACGTCTCTGTAATTGCTATGATGCCCCAATACCATATCCCTCACCATGCCCTCAATTCATCTGCCTTCCCAATTAGGCTTCTTGCATTGAAACAAATGTAGTTTAATTTATCAATCCTACCTTGTTCTCTGTTTTTGTCCTGCCTGCCCTGACCGTTTATCTCACTCCTTTTCCCAACTGTACCAGTCTCAGATTGATTTGGAGATGCTGGTGTTGGACTGGGGTGGTCAAAGTTAAAAATCACACAACACCAGGTTATAGTCCAACAGGTTTAATTGGAAGCACTAGCTTTCGGAGCGCTGCTCCTTCATCAGGTGATTGTGGAGCACACAATTGTAAAACACAGAATTTATAGCAAAAGTTGACAGTGTGATGTAACTGACAATATACATTGGAAAATAGCTTGATTGTTAAGTCTCTCATCTGTTGGAATGACCATGATAGTTTCACTTGTTTTATATGTAAATCACAAAACCCTCTTTAAAAGTTACACTCTCAGGTTAACTGTAACAATTGGTGTCAGGCCAGATACCCAGTACTGGGGATACTGATACCCAGTAGAGTCATAGAGTCAGAGAAATGTACACCTGCCAGCACCCGGCCCATATCCCTCCAAACCCTTCCTATTCCTATACCCATCCAGATGCCTTTTAAATGCTGCAATTGTACCAGCCTCTAACACTTCCTCTGGCAGCTTATTCCACACACAGACCACCCTCTGCATGAAAACTCTTTTATATTTTTTTCCCCTCTCACTCTAAACCTACGCCCTCGAGTTCTGGACTACCCAAGCCCCGGGAAGAAACTTTGTCTATTTATCCTTTCCATGTCTCTCATGATTTTATACACCTCTAACAGGTCATCCCTCAGTCTCCGATGCTTCAGAGACAACAGCTGCAGCATATTCAACCTCTCCCTTTAGCTCAAATCCTCCAAACTTACAGTCATAAAGTCATAGAGATGTACAGCATGGAAACAGACCCTTCGGTCCAACCTATCCATGCCGACCAGACATCCCAACCCAATCTAGTCCCACCTGCCAGCACCCGGCCCATATCCCTCCAAACCCTTCCTATTCATATCCACATCCAAATGCCTTTTAAATGTTGCAATTGTACCAGCCTCCACCACTTCCTCTGGCAGCTCACTCCAGACATGTACCACCCTCTCTGTGAAAACGTTGCCCCTTAGGTCTCTTTTATATCTTTCCCCTGTCATCCTAAACCTATGCCCTCTAATTCTGGACTCCTCGACCACAGGGAAAAGACTTTGCCTATTTATCCTATCCATGCCCCTCATCATACTGTAAACCTCTATAAGGTCACCCCTCAGCCTCCGAAGCTCCAGCGAAAACAGCCTCAGTCTGTTCAGCCTCTATAGCTTAAATCTCCAACACTGGCCAACATCCTTGTAAATCTTTTCTGAACCCTTTCAAGTTTCACAACATCTTTCCGATAGGAAGGTGACCAGAATTGCACGCAATATTCCAACAGTGGCCTAGCCAATGTCCTGTACAGCTGCAACATGACCTCTCAACTCCTGTACTCAATACTCTGACCAATAAAAGAAAGCATACCAAATGCCTTCTTCACTATCCTATCAACTGCATCTCACTTTCAAGGAGTTATGAACCTGCACTCCAAGGTCTCTTTGTTCAGCAGCACTCTCTAGAACCTTACCATTAAGTATATAAGTCCTGCACAGGTTTGCTTTCCCAAAATGCAGCCCCTCGCATTTATCTGAATTACACTGCATTTGCCACTTCTCAGCCCATTGGCCCATCTCATCAAGATCCTGTTGTAGTCTGAGGTAACCTTCTTTACTGTCCACTACACCTCCAATTATGGTGGCATCTGCAAACTTACTAATTGTACCTCTTATACTCACATCCAAATCATTTATGCAAATGACTAAAAGTAGAGGACCCAGCACCCAGCACCGATCCTTGTGGCATTCCACTGGTTACAGGCCTCCAGTCTGAAAAACAACCCTCCACCACCACCCTCTGTCTTCTACCTTTGAGCCAGTTCTGTCTCCAAATGGCTAGTTCTCCCTGTATTCCATGAGATCTAACCTTGCTAAGCAGTCTCCAATGGGGCATCACTGTCAAAGGCCTTACTGAAGTCCACGTAGATCACATCTACTGCTCTGCCCTCATCAATCCTCTTTGTTACTTCTTCAAAAAACTCAATCAAGTTTGTTAGACATGATTTCCTATGCACAAAGCCATGATGACTATCCCTAATCAGTCTATGCCTTTCCAAATACATGTACATCCTGTCCCTCAGGATTCCCTCCAACAACTTGCTCACCACTGATGTCAGTCAGTCGTTCCCTGGCTTCTCCTTACGACCCTTCTTAAACAGTGACACCACGTTTGCCAACCTCCAGTCTTCCGGCACCTCACCTGTGACTATCGATGATACAAATGTCTCAGTAAGAGGCCCAGCAATCACATCTCTAGCTTCCTACAGAGGTCTAGGGTACACCTGATTAGGTCCTGTGGATTGATCCACCTTTAACCATTTCAAGACATCCAGCACTTCCTCCTCTGTAATCTGGACATTTTGCAAGGTGTCACCATATATCTCCCTACATTCTACAGCTTCCATATCCTTTTCCACAGTAAACACTGATGCAAAATACTCTGGAAACATCCTTGTAAATCTTTTCTGAACTCTTGCAAGTTTAACAACATCGTTCTGATAGGAAGGAGGCCAGAATTGCACACAATGTTCCAAAATTGGCCTAATGAATGTCTGATGCAGAATACTCATTTACTATTTTCCCCCCTCTCCTGCAGTTCCACACGTGGGCTCTCTTGCTGATCTTGCTGGGACGCTATTCACTGCCTAGTTACCCTTTTGTTTTTCGTATCGTCATAAAATCCTTTTGGGTTCTCCTTAACCTTGTTTTCCACAGCTATCTCATGTCCCCTTTTTGCCCTCCTGATTTCCCTCTTAAGTATACTCCTACTGCCTTTATACTCTTTTACAGATTGACTTGATCTCTGCTGTCGACCCTGGACACGTTTCCTTCTTTTTCTGAACCAAAACCTCAATTTCTCTCATCATCCATCATTCCCTACACCCACCAGCCTTGCCTTTCACCCTAACAGGGATATACTGTCTCTGGACTCTCGTTATCTCACATCTGAAGGCTTCTCATTTCCAGCTGTCCCTTTACCTGCGAACATCTGTCCCCACTCAACTTTTGAATGTTCTTGCCTAAAACCATCAAACTTGGCCTCCCTCCAACTTTGAACTTCAACGTTAAGATGCGGTCTATCCTTGTCCATCGCTAATTTATTTTTAAACAAAGATTTACAGTCCCTGGCCCCTAACACAAGTAACAGATAAATCACATGAATAAACAATCCCCACAATGCCTCAGGGAGGAGATGTTGTCAAGACAAATCCCACTGGTTTCTTAGTGGAACCCTTCCCCACGCCACAGCTCCCTTCAGATGTTAGTAACACTGTGGATCCCAAATCCCTTGTAAACTTCACAAGGCTGTTCAAATTGGTCAGGTTTTGATGTTGTAAAGATGAGTCACATTAGACTCAATGTTAATGGTGTTTCTCTCTCTCCACAGATGCTGCCAGACCTGCTGAGTTTCTGCAATGCTTATTGAGTTTGTTTCAAGTTTTAATGATCTGATCTTGAAACTGTGCAGAGAATTCGATATTAATATGTACATTACGCATATATATTGCTGGTGCATCAAACTCTTATCAATTCCTTCCCACCATTTCTTCAAACTGTTATTTTTGTCCAAAATCTCAATTGCTTTTTTTAAAAATCACCATTCCCTCAGGGGCCAATTGCTGGTCATTCTGCTGTAACGTGTGTTTCATCAACGCAAATTCGCTGTAACACGATTGAAGAATGGGGGACACTTTCTACAGCGTGAACTTTTAAAATGTCTGTTGACTGCAACATGATTGGCATTGAAGTGCTGTTTCTGAAGTGTGATATTTCTATAATGTGGAGTTACACACTAATGCAGTGCAGGTTCATAGCTCATTGAAAGTGGTGACGCAGATAGATAGGATAGTGACGAAGGCGTTTGGTATGTTCTCCTTTATTATTGGAGCATCAGGTATAGATAGGAGTTGGGAGATCATGTTGCGGCCGCACAAGTGGTTCGGCCACTTTTGGAAGACTGTGTGCAATTCTGGTCACCCTCTTATCGGAAGGATGTGGCGATACTTGAAAAGGTTCAGACAAGATTCGCAAGGCTGTTGTCGGGGTTGGATGATTTGAGCTATAGGGAGAGACTGAATAGGCTGGGGCTGTTTTCCCTGGAGCATCGGAGGCTGAGAGGTGACCATATAGAATCTTATAAAGTCATGAGGGGCATGGATAGGATAAACAGGCAGGATCTTTTCCCTGGGGTGGGGGAGTCCAAAACTAGGGGGCATAGGTTCAGGACAAGTGGGGAAAGATTTAAACGGGACCTAAGGGGCAATTTTGTTTGTGCAGAGGGTGATATGTGCATGGAATGAGCTGCCAGAAGAACAGGAGGAAGCTGGTGAAATTACAGCATTTAAAGGGCATCTGGATGGCTACATCAATAGGAAGGGTTTAGAGGGATAAGGGCCAGGCACTGGCAAATGGGACGAGGTTAGGTAGAATATCTGGTTGACATGGACGAGTTGGAGCCAAGGGTCTGATTCCGTGCTGTACATCTCTATGATTGATGCAATCGTCATGTTCCAGAAGAACTGGTTGTGTTGGTGTTATCAAATCTGGTCAAATGTGGTGTAGGAGGGCTACCACAGAGCAATACCAAACATACTCCAAACAAGGAGTTAATTTACGAATGTCACAACAAAGGGTTGATCGACTGTGGGAAATCAACTTGTAGTAGGCAGGGATAAGTAATCCTACACAGTCATTCCACACTGGGTTGTGACTGGTGGTGGACAATTAAATCATTAACTGGGGGAGGTCCCACACTAGCGTCGAAGAGCCTGACTGTAGCCCCCCTTGACACACACTGGGCTGGGAAGAGAGGGGGATATTTGCTGAGGATCTGTCGGGATTTTCCTACTGTATGTGTGGTTCAAAGGACCAAACTCTCTGTCTCTGTCCCTCGCTGTCTCTCTCTCTCTCTCTCCCTCACTGTCTCTGTCTCTCTCTCCCTCTCAGTGTCTCTCTCTCTCTCTCTCGCTGTCTCTCTCTCTCTCTCCCTTGCTGTCTCACTCTCTCTCTCTCTCTCTCTCTCTGGCTCTGGTCTGACAATTCCTCGGGGCGGAAATGATTTGATTCCCTCTGTCTCTGCACCGTCCCGAATTTCAGCTCCTGGATCTAATCCCCTCCTCGGGGCTGGGGGAAGAGACTGAGAGGGAATTAAAAATCGATTTGAAAGAAAATACAGCAGCGACACCAAAAGCACAGCAAGATCCCACTGCTCTCTGCCTGCCACAGTCTCCCACTTTACCCTGCGATACTGGGTCAGTTTAATTACTGCATCATTAATGCATTGCAAAACATCACAGCAACATCAAAATACAAAGCAATCACTAAAGAGCAATTGGCCCGAGGCTAGAAACACACAGCAAGATTCCACAAGCAGCAGTGTGAATACAGATAGATCATCTGTGTTACTGACCCTGGTTAAGGGTTCGATTCTGACTCCATGATGACAGAAGGACCAATCCTACTGTCTGACAAATCCCAAACAATACCCCCGTCTTCTCTGTTCCTCTCTCCCTCCCTCTCTCTCTGTTCCCCCCTCTCTGTTCCTCCCCCTCTCTCTTTGTCCCCCCGTCCTCCCTCTCTCTCTGTCCCCCCCCTCTCTCTCTCTGTTCCCCCCTTTCTCTGTTCCCCCCTCTCTCTGTTTCCCCCTCTCTCTCTCTGTTCCCCCCTCTCTCTCTTTTCCCCCTCTCTCTGTCCCCCCTCTCTCTCCCTCTCTATCCCTCTCTCTCTGTTCCCCCCTCTCTCTGTTCCCCCTCTCTCTCTCTGTTCCCCTCTCTCTCTGTCCCCCCTCTCTCTCTATTCTCCCTCTCTCTATTCCCCCTCTCTCTCTATTCTCCCTCTCTCTATTCCCCCTCTCTCTCTGTTCCCCCTCTCTCTCTGTTACCCCCCTCTCTCTCTCTGTTCCCCCTCTCTCTCTGTCCCTCCTCTCTCTCTCTCTGTACCCCCCTCTCTCTCTGCTCCCCCCTCTCCGTTCCCTGTGCTCTATCTCTCTCTGTTCCCCCCCCTCTCTCTGACCCCCCCCTCTCTGTCTGTTCCCCTTTTTCTCCATCTGTTCCTCCCTCTCTCTCTGTCCCCACCCCCCGTTCCCCGCGCGCTCTCTCTCTATTCCCCCCCCTCTCTCCCTGTTCCCCCCTCTCTCTGTTCCCCCCTCTCTCTGTTCCCCCCTCTCTCCCTGTTCCCCTCTCTCTCTGTTCCCCCCTCTCTCCCTGTTCCCCCCCTCTCTCTGTTCCTCCTCTCTCTCTATTCTCCCTCTCTCTATTCCCCCCTCTCTCCCTGTTCCCCCCTCTCTCTGTTCCCCCCTCTCTCTGTTCCTCCTCTCTCTCTATTCCCCCCTCTCTCCCTGTTCCCCCCTCTCTCTGTTCCCCCCCTCTCTCTGTTCCCCCCTCTCTCCCTGTTCCCCCCTCTCTCTCTGTGTTCCCCCCTCTCTCTATTCCCCCTCTCTCCCTGTTCCCCCCTCTCTCTCTGTGTTCCCCCCTCTCTCTATCCCCCCTCTCTCTCTATTCTCCCTCTCTCTATTCCCCCTCGCACTCTGTTCCCCCCTCTCTCTCTGTTCCCCCCTCTCCGTCTGTTCCCCATCCCCGTTCCCCCACTCTCTATTTTCCCTCTCTCTCTGTTCCCCCTCTCCCTCTGTTCCCCCCTCTCTCCCTCTGTTCCCCCCACGTCTCTCTCTCTATAACCCCTCTCTCTCTGTTCCCCCTCTCTCTCTGTTCCCCCTCTCTCCCTCTGTTCCCCCCACCTCTCTCTCTCTGTTCTCCCCTCTCTGTTTCCCCTCTCTCTCTGTTCTCCCTCTCTCTCTGTTCCCCCTCTCTCTCTGTTCCCCCCGTCTCTCTGTTCCCGCTCTCTCTCTGTTTCCCTCTCTCTCTGTTCCCCCCCTCTCTGTTACCCCTCTCTCTCTGTTCCGCCGTTCCCCCTCTCTCTCTGTTCCCCCCCCCTCTCTCTGTTCCACCCCCCCATTATCCTCTCTCTCTGTCTCCCCTCTCTCTCTGTTCCCCCCCTCTCTATTCCCCCCTCTCTCTCTGTTCCCCCTCTCTGTTCCCACCTCTCTCTCTCTGTACCCCACCTCTGTTCCCCCCCTCTCTGTCCCCCTTCTCTCCCTCTCTGTACCCCCCTCCTCTGTTCCCCCCTCTCTATTCCCTGTGCTCTCTCTGTGTTCCCCCCTATCTGTCTGTTCCCCACGCTCTCTCTGTCTGTTCCCCACTCTCTCTGTTCCCCCGCCCCGTTCCCCGCACGCTCTCTCTCTATTCCATCCTCTCTCTCTGATCCCCCCCTCTCTCTGTTCCCCCCTCTCCGTCTGTTCCCCCCCCTCTCTCTCTGATCCCCCCTCTCTCTGTTCCGCCCACTCCGTCTGTTCCCCCCCACTCTCTCTGTTCCCCTCTTTCTCTGTTCCCTGTGCTCTCTCTGTTCCCTGTGCTCTCTCTGTCCCCCCCCTCTCTGTTCCCCCTCTCTCTATTTCCCCCGTTCCCCCTCTCTCTTTGTCCCCACTCTCTCTCTGTTCCCCCTCTCTCTCTATTCCCCCCTCTCTCTGTTCCCCCCTCTCTCTCTGTCCCCCCTCTCTCTTTCTCCCTCTCTCTATTCCCCCCTCTCTCTGTTCCCCTCTTTCTCTGTTCCCCCCTCTCTCTCTGTTCACCCTCTCTCCCTGTTCCCCCCCTCTCTCTGTTCCCCCCTCTCTCTCTGTTCCCCCTCTCTCTCTGTTCCCCTCTCTCTCTGTTCCCCCCTCTCTCTCTGTTCCCCCTCTCTCTCTGTTCACCCTCTCTCTCTGTCCCCCCTTCTCTCTCTGTTCTCCCTCTCTCTATTCCCCCCGTTCCCCCTCTCTCTATTCCCCCCATTCCACTCTCTCTCTGTCCCCCCTTCTCTCTCTGTTCTCCCTCTCTCTATTCCCCCCGTTCCCCCTCTCTCTATTCCCCCCATTCCCCCTCTCTCTCTGTCCCCCCTTCTCTCTCTGTTCTCCCTCTCTCTATTCCCCCCGTTCCCACTCTCTCTATTCCCCCCATTCCCCCTCTATCTCTGTCCCCCCTCTCTCTCTGTCCCCCCCTCTCTCTCTGTCCCCCTCTCTCTCTATTCCCCCTCTCTCTCTGTTCCCCCTCTCTCTCTGTTCCCCCTCTCCCTCTCTGTTCTTCCCTCTCTATCTGTTCCACCCCCCCATTGTCCCCTCTCTCTCTGTTCCCCCCCTCTCTGTTGCCCCACTCACTCTCTGTCCATCTCTGATAACTCTCTCTGATTTCATCCTGCACACTGAATCTTTATCCCTCCCCTCCTCCCCGCCCTCTCCCCACTTTAAATAATGACAGGGTAAAAACAAGGACTGCAGATGCTGGAAACCAGAGACAGATTACAGTGGTGCTGGAAAAGCACAGCAGGTCAGGCAGCATCCGAGGAGCAGGAAAGTCGATGTGGACTTCACCAGTTTCCTCATTTCCCCTTCTCCCACCTCACCCCAGTTCCAAACTTCCAGCTCAGCACTGACCCCATGACCTGTTCTACCTGCCTATCTCCCTTTCCACCTATCTGCACCACCCTCCTCCCTGACCTATCACCTCCATCCCCACCCCCACTCACCCATTGTACTCTTTACTACCTTCCTCCACCCTCTCCTCCCTGACCTATCACCTCCATCCCCACCCCCATTCACCTATTGTACTCTATGCTACTTTCTCCCCACCCCCACCCTCCTCTCATTTATCTCTCCACCCTTCAGGCACTCTGCCTCTATTCCTGACGAAGGGATTTTGCCCTAAACATCGACTTTCCTGCTCCTCGGATGCTGCCTGACCTGCTGTGCTTTTCCAGCACCACTGTAATCTGTCTCTGGTTTCCAGCATCTGCAGTCCTTGTTTTTTACCCTGTCATTATTTAAAGTGGGGAGAGGGCGGGGAGGAGGGGAGGTATAAAGATTCAGTGTGCAGGATGAAATCAGAGAGAGTTATCAGAGATGGACAGAGAGTGAGTGGGGCAACAGAGAGGGGGGGAACAGAGAGAGAGGGGACAATGGGGGGGTGGAACAGATAGAGAGGGAAGAACAGAGAGGGAGAGGGGGAACAGAGAGAGAGGGGGAACAGAGAGAGAGGGGGAATAGAGAGAGAGGGGGACAGAGAGAGAGGGGGGACAGAGAGAGAGGGGGGACAGAGATAGAGGGGGAATGGGGGGAATAGAGAGAGTGGGAACGGGGGGAATAGAGAGAGGGAGAACAGAGAGAGAAGGGGGGACAGAGAGAGAGGGGGAATGGGGGGAATAGAGAGAGGGGGAACGGGGGGAATAGAGAGAGGGAGAACAGAGAGAGAAGGGGGGACAGAGAGAGAGTGGAATGGGGGGAATAGAGAGAGGGGGAACGGGGGGAATAGAGAGAGGGAGAACAGAGAGAGAAGGGGGGACAGAGAGAGAGGGTGAACAGAGAGAGAGGGGGAACAGAGAGAGAGGGGGGAACAGAGAGAGAGGGGAACAGAGAGAGAGGGGGAACAGAGAGAGAGGGGGGAACAGAGAGAGGGGGGAACAGGGAGAGAGGGTGAACAGAGAGAGAGGGGGGAACAGAGAAAGAGGGGAACAGAGAGAGGGGGGAATAGAGAGAGGGAGAAAGAGAGAGGGGGGACAGAGAGAGAGGGGGGAACAGAGAGAGGGGGGAATAGAGAGAGAGGGGGAACAGAGAGAGAGGGGGAATAGAGAGAGGGGGGGAACAGGGAGAGAGGGGGAATAGAGAGAGGGAGAATAGAGAGAGGAGGAACAGAGAGAGAGGGGGAACAGGGAGAGAGGGGGAATAGAGAGAGGGAGAATAGAGAGAGAGGGGGGACAGAGAGAGAGGGAGGAACAGACGGAGAAAAAAGGGAACAGACAGAGAGGGGGGAGTCAGAGAGAGAGGGGGGCACAGAGAGAGAGGGAACAGAGAGAGAGAGAGAGAGGGGGGACAGAGAGAGAGGGGGAGGAACAGAGAGAGAGGGAGGGAGAGAGGAACAGAGAAGACGGGGGTATTGTTTGGGATTTGTCAGACAGTAGGATTGGTCCTTCTGTTATCATGGAGACAGGATCGAACCCTTAACCAGGGTCAGTAACACAGATGATCTATCTGTGGTCACACTGCTGCTTGTGGGATCTTGCTGTGTGTTTCTAGCCTCGGGCCAATTGCTCTTTAGTGATTGCTTTGTATTTTGATGTTGCTGTGATGTTTTGCAATGCATTAATGATGCAGTAATTAAACTGACCCAGTATCGCAGGGTAAAGTGGGAGACTGTGGCAGGCAGCAAGCAGTGGGATCTTGCTGTGCTTTTGGTGTCGCTGCTGTATTTTCTTTCAAATCGATTTTTAATTCCCTCTCAGTCTCTTCCCCCAGCCCCGAGGAGGGGATTAGACCCAGGAGCTGAAATTCGGGACGGTGCAGAGACAGAGGGAATCAAATCATTTCTGCCCCGAGGAATTGTCAGACCAGAGCCAGAACCAGAGAGAGAGAGGGAGAGAGAGAGAGAGGGAATGAGACAGCAAGGGAGAGAGAGAGAGAGACAGTGAGAGGGAGAGAGAGAGAGACAGCAAGGGAGAGAGAGAGAGAGACAGCGAGGGAGAGAGAGAAAACAGCTAGGGATAGAGACAGAGACAGTGAGGGAGGGAGAGAGAGAGAGTGAGACAGCAAGAGAGAGAGAGAGACAGCAAGAGAGAGAGAGAGAGACAGCGAGGGAGAGAGAGAGAGACAGCAAGAGAGAGAGAGAGAGAGACAGCGAGGGAGAGAGAGAAAACAGCTAGGGAGAGAGACAGAGACAGTGAGGGAGAGAGAGAGAGAGAGACAGACAGCGAGGGACAGAGGCAGAGAGTTTGGTCCTTTGAACCACACATACAGTAGGAAAATCCCGACAGATCCTCAGCAAATATCCCCCTCTCTTCCCAGCCCAGTGTGTGTCAAGGGGGGCTATAGTCAGGCTCTTCGACGCTAGTGTGGGACCTCCCCCAGTTAATGATTTATTTGTCCACTACCAGTCACAACCCAGTGTGGAATGACTGTGTAGGATTACTTATCCCTGCCTACTACAAGTTGATTTCCCACAGTCGATCAACCCTTTGTTGTGACATTAGTAAATGAACTCCTTGTTTGGAGTATGTTAGGTATTGCTCTGTGGTAGCCCTCCTACACATCACATTTGACCAGATTTGATAACACCAACACAACCAGTTCTTCTGTAACATGACGATTGCATCAGTCATAGAGATGTACAGCACGGAATCAGACCCTTGGCTCCAACTCGTCCATGTCAACCAGATATTCTACCTAACCTCGTCCCATTTGCCAGTGCCTGGCCCTTATCCCTCTAAACCCTTCCTATTGATGTAGCCATCCAGATGCCTTTTAAATGCTGTAATTTCACCAGCTTCCTCCTGTTCTTCTGGCAGCTCATTCCATGCACACACCACTCTCTGCACAAACAAAATTGCCCCTTAGGTCCCGTTTAAATCTTTCCCCACTTGTCCTGAACCTGTGCCCCCTAGTTTTGGACTCCCCCACCCCAGGGAAAAGATCCTGCCTGTTTATCCTATCCATGCCCCTCATGATTTTATAAGATTCTATATGGTCACCTCTCAGCCTCCGATGCTCCAGGGAAAACAGCCCCAGCCTATTCAGTCTCTCCCTATAGCTCAAATCGTCCAACCCCGACAACAGCCTTGCGAATCTTGTCTGAACCCTTTCAAGTATCGCCACATCCTTCCGATAAGAGCGTGACCAGAATTGCACACAGTATTCCAAAAGTGGCCGAACCACTTGTGCGGCCGCAACACGATCTCCCAACTCCTATCTATACCTGATGCTCCAATAATAAAGGAGGACATACCAAACGCCTTCGTCACTATCCTATCTATCTGCGTCACCACTTTCAATGAGCTATGAACCTGCACTGCATTATTGTGTAACTCCACATTATAGAAATATCACACTTCAGAAACAGCACTTCAATGCCAATCATGTTGCAGCCAACAGACATTTTAAAAGTTCACGCTGTAGAAAGTGTCCCCCATTCTTCAATCGTGTTACAGCGAATTTGCGTTGATGAAACACACGTTACAGCAGAATGACCAGCAATTGGCCCCGGAGGGAATGGTGATTTTTAAAAAAAGCAATTGAGATTTTGGACAAAAATAACAGTTTGAAGAAATGGTGGGAAGGAATTGATAAGAGTTTGATGCACCAGCAATATATATGCGTAATGTACATATTAATATCGAATTCTCTGCACAGTTTCAAGATCAGATCATTAAAGCTTGAAACAAACTCAATAAGCATTGCAGAAACTCAGCAGGTCTGGCAGCATCTGTGGAGAGAGAAAAACACCATTAACATTGAGTCTAATGTGACTCATCTTAACAACATCAAAACCTGACCAATTTGACAGCCTTGTGAGGTTTACAAGGGATTTGGGATCCACAGTGTTACTAACATCTGAAGGGAGCTGTGGCGTGTGGTAGGGTTTCACGAAGAAACCAGTGGGATTAGTCTTGACAACATCTCCTACCTGAGGCATTGTGGGAATTGTTTATTCATGTGATTTATCTGTTATTTGTGTTAGGGGCCAGGGACTGTAAATCTTTGTTTAAAAATAAATTAGCGATGAACAAGGATAGACCGCATCTAAATTTTGAAGTTCAAAGTTGGAGGTAGGCCAAGTTTGATGGTTTTAGGCAAGAACATTCTAAAGTTGAGTGGGGTCAGATGTTCGCAGGTAAAGGGACAGCTGGAAATGAGAAGCCTTCAGATGTGAGATAACGAGAGTCCAGAGACAGTATATCCCTGTTAGGGTGAAAGGCAAGGCTGGTGGGTGTAGGGAATGATGGATGATGAGAGAAATTGAGGTTTTGGTTCAGAAAAAGAAGGAAACGTGTTCAGGGTCGACAGCAGAGATCAAGTCAATCTGTAAAAGAGTATAAAGGCAGTAGGAGTAAACTTACGAGGGAAATCAGGAGGGCAAAAAGGGGACATGAGTTAGCTGTGGAAAACAAGGTTAAGGAGAACCCAAAGGGATTTTATGACTATACGAAAGACAAAAGGGTAAGTAGGCAGTGAATAGCGTCCCATCAAGATCAGCAGGAGAGCCCACGTGTGGAACTGCAGGAGAGGGGGGAAAATAGTAAATGAGTATTCTGCATCAGACATTGATTAGGCCACTTTTGGAACATTGTGTGCAATTTTGGCCTCCTTCCTATCAGAACGATGTTGTTAAACTTGCAAGAGTTCAGAAAAGATTTACAAGGATGTTTCCAGAGTATTTTGCATCAGTGTTTACTGTGGAAAAGGATATGGAAGCTGTAGAATGTAGGGAGATATATGGTGACACCTTGCAAAATGTCCAGATTACAGAGGAGGAAGTGCTGGATGTCTTGAAATGGTTAAAGATGGATAAATCCCCAGGACCTAATCAGGTGTACCCTAGACCTCTGTAGGAAGCTAGAGATGTGATTGCTGGGCCTCTTACTGAGACATTTGTATCATCGATAGTCACAGGTGAGGTGCCGGAAGACTGGAGGTTGGCTAGCTTGATGCCACTGTTTAAGAAGGGTGGTAAGGAGAAGCCAGGAAACGACAGACTGACGTCAGTGGTGAGCAAGTTGTTGGAGGGAATCCTGAGGGACAGGATGTATATGTATTTGGAAAGGCATGGACTGATTAGGGATAGTCATCATGGCTTTGTGCATAGGAAATCATGTCTCACAAACTTGATTGAGTTTTTTGAAGAAGTAACAAAGAGGATTGATGAGGGCAGAGCAGTAGATGTGATCTACGTGGACTTCAGTAAGGCCTTTGACCGTGATGCCCAATGTGAGACTGCTTAGCAAGGTTAGATCTCATGGAATACAGGGAGAACTAGCCATTTGGAGACAGAACTGGCTCAAAGGTAGAAGACAGAGGGTGATGGTGGAGGGTTGTTTTTCAGACTGGAGGCCTGTAACCAGTGGAATGCCACAAGGATCGGTGTTGGGTGCTGGGTCCTCTACTTTCTGTCATTTGCATAAATGATTTGGATGTGAGTATAAGAGGTACAATTAGTAAGTTTGCAGATGCCACCATAATTGGAGGTGTAGTGGACAGTAAAGAAGGTTACTTCAGACTACAACAGGATCTTGATGAGATGGGCCAATGGGCTGAGAAGTGGCAGATGCAGTTTAATTCAGATAAATGCGAGGGGCTGCATTTTGGGAAAGCAAACCTGAGCAGGACTTATATACTTAATGGTAAGGTTCTAGAGAGTGCTGCTGAACAAAGAGACCTTGGAGTGCAGGTTCATAACTCCTTGAAAGTGGAGTTGCAGGTCGATAGGATAGTGAAGAAGGCGTTTGGTATGCTTTCTTTTATTGGTCAGAGTATTGAGTACAGGAGTTGGGAGGTCATGTTGCAGCTGTACAGGACATTGGTTAGGCCACTGTTGGAATATTGCGTGCAATTCTGGTCACCTTCCTATCGGAAAGATGTTGTGAAACTTGAAAGGGTTCAGAAAAGATTTACAAGGATGTTGGCCAGTGTTGGAGATTTAAGCTATAGAGGCTGAACAGACTGAGGCTGTTTTCGCTGGAGCTTCGGAGGCTGAGGGGTGACCTTATAGAGGTTTACAGTATGATGAGGGGCATGGATAGGATAAATAGGCAAAGTCTTTTCCCTGTGGTCGAGGAGTCCAGAATTAGAGGGCATAGGTTTCGGATGACAGGGGAAAGATATTAAAGAGACCTAAGGGGCAACGTTTTCACAGAGAGGGTGGTACGTGTATGGAGTGAGCTGCCAGAGGAAGTGGTGGAGGCTGGTACAATTGCAACATTTAAGAGGCATTTGGATGTATATATGAATAGGAAGGGTTTGGAGGGATATGGGCCAGGTGCTGGCAGGTGGGACTAGATTGGGTTGGGATGTCTGGTCGGCATGGATAGGTTGGACCGAAGGGTCTGTTTCCATGCTGTACATCTCTATGACTTTATGACTCTAAGTTTGGAGGATTTGAGCTAAAGGGAGAGGTTGAATATACTGCAGCTGTTTTCTCTGAAGCATCGGAGGCTGAGGGATGACCTGACAGAGGTTTATAAAATCATGAGAGACATGGAAAGGATAAATAGACGAAGTTTCTTCCCGGGGCTTGGGTCGTCCAGAACTCGAGGGCGTAGGTTTAGAGTGCGAGGGGAAAAATATAAAAGAGTTTTCATGCAGAGGGTGGTCTGTGTGTGGAATAAGCTGCCAGAGGAAGTGTTGGAGGTTGGTACAATTGCAACATTTAAAAGGCATCTGGATGGGTAAAGGAATAGGAAGGGTTTGGAGGGATATGGGCCGGGTGCTGGCAGGTGTACATTTCTCTGACTCTATGACTCTACTTGGTATCAGCCTTCCCAATAGAACACCACTGTGTACACCAGCCCCTCTTCCCTGCATTAGACCCACAGCCTTGACATTTCAACTGCAACTCCAAGTGCTTTTTAAAGATTATGAGATCAATACCCTCTCAGGTAGAACATTCCAGATTCCCACCACCCTCTGCGTGATAGTGCCCCTCAAATCCCCTCAAACCCTCCTGCCTTTCACCTTAAAATGAGGCCCTCCCTGTTATTGACCCTGTGATTATGGGGAACTGTTACTTCGTATCCAGGCTCTCCGTGCCCCTCATACTCTTATACACCTCTATCAGGTCCCCCCCCTCAATCCTCCCTGCTCCAATGAAAACAACCCAAACTTAGCCAGCCTCACTTCATCACTGAACTGTTCCATCCCAGCCAACATCCTGGGGAATCTCCTCCGTACCCCATCTGGTGCAATCTGGGCCCGAAACATCGATTTTCCTGCTCCTCGGATGCTACCTCAACTGCTGTGCTTTTCCAGCACCACTCTAATCTAGGCCCAGCAATCAATTCCCGAGCTTCCTACAAATTTCGGGGGTACACCTCATCAGGTCCTAGGAATTTATCCACTTTTATGTGTTTCAAGACATCCAGCACCTTCTCCTCTGTAATATGGGCATTTTTCAACAAGACACCACATTCTATGTCTTCCATGTTCTTCTCCACAGAAAACATTGATGCAAAATACTCATTTAGTATCTCCCCCATCTCCTACAGCACCACACGTGGGATGCCTTGCTGATCTTTGAGGGGGCCTATTGTCCTCCTAGTTACCCTTTTGTACTTAATGTATTTATGAAATCCCTTTGGAGGTTTTAACGTACAAAATTGGATCATCATTCTCGGAGCAATTGGGGACTCAGGGTCTGTTCTCAATGGAGTTCAGAAGGATGGTGATGATCTCAGTGAAACCTACAGAATTCTGACAGGCCTGGATAAAATGGACGTGGTGGAGATATATCCACGAGGAGGAGAGACTAGGACCCGAGGGCACAGCCTGAGAGTGAAGGGGTGACCCTTTCGAACTGAGATGAGGAAGAGTTTCTTCAGACAGAGAGTGGTGTCTCTGTACAACTCACTGCTGCAGAAGGTTATGGAGGCCACGTCACTGAGTGTATTTAATATAGTGACAGATAGGTTCTCCATCAGTGAGGGGGACCATAGGTTAGGGGGAGAAGGCAGGAGAATGGAGTTGAGAACCATATCAGCCATGATCCAATGGGAAACAGACTCGATGGGCCAATTCTGCTCCTGTATCTGATGGTCCAACATCACAGTGTGAACAACTCCAATCTCGATCATGAATCTGTGACATCAAAAGACATGATGGAGATATTAACAGCAAATATAAATGCAGTTGAATGTTTTTAGGATGAATTTCACTGAATCATAAAGAAGGACACATCAAACATCATGGAGCCGTCAGCTTCTGTAATTCACCCAGTTATTGTGTCTGGAATTGTCATCACTGCTCCAGCAGTTGCAGCTTTGATTGCAGCCTATTTGTTATTTCAGCTGCTGCTGTTTGGTGTGTTGCCTCTGAGGTGATCTACAACATGAAATGTTGGCTCATGGTTTGGTCTATCTGTTACAGAGCAGAGGCTGACACCCCTCTGATAATAAAACTGAAACACACAGAAAAGATCACCTCGTAATCTAATAAAAATAAGGGTGAAAGGTGATATAACATACACCTCACCCCCAATCTGTTCCCATAGAATCCATAGAATCCCTACAGTGTGGAAACTGGCCCTTCGGCCCATCAAGTCCACACCGACCCTCCGAAGAGGAAGCCACCCAGATCCATTCCCTTACTACTCTACACTGATCTGCACTTGAGTCTAGATTAGCGTGGTGCTGGAAAAGCACAGTCGGTCAGGTAGCATCCGAGGAGCAAGAAAATTGATGTTTCAGGCAAAAGCCCTTCATCAGGAATGGTCCTCACCCTTAACAGTTATATCTTCACCATGGATATCCAATCCCTCTACACTTCCATCTGCCATGACCAGGGCCTCCAACCCCTCCGTTTCTACCTCTCCCGATGTCCCCAACAGTACCCTTCCACCGACACTCTCATTTGTTTGACTGAACTGGTCCTCACCCTTAACAACTAATCTGCACATCCCTGGTCACTATGGGACAATTTAGCACGGCCAATCCACCATAACCTGTACATCCCTGGGCACTATGGGACAATTGAGCATGGCCAATCCACCCTAACCTACACATCCCTGGACACTATGGGACAATTGAGCATGGCCAATCCACCCTAACCTGTACATCCTTGGACATTATGAGACAATTGAGCATGGCCAATCCACCCTAACCTGCACATCCCTGGACATTATGAGACAATTTCGCATGGCCAATCCACCCTAACCTGCACATCCCTGGACATTATGGGACAATTTAGCATGGCCAATCCACCCTAACCTGCACATCCCTGGGCACTATGGGACAATTTCGCATGGCCAATCCACCCTAACCTGCACATCCCTGGTCACTATGGGACAATTGAGCACAGCCAATCCACCCTAACCTGCACATCCCTGGTCACGATGGGACAATTTAACATGGCCAATCCACCCTAACCTGCACATCCCTGGTCACTATGGGACAATTGAGCATGGCCAATCCACCCTAACCTACACATCCCTGGTCACTATGGGACAATTGAGCATGGCCAATCCACCCTAACCTGCACATCCCTGGGCATTATGGGACAATTTAACATGGAGAAAGTGAGGACTGAAGACGCTGGAGTGTCTGTGACAATGTTGTCCTGAGCTGGGGTCGGGCTAATTGCAGGGAATGTAGGGTAGTGGCGCTACCAATTTTCAAAACAATTGCGCGACTTCACTGCGGAGCACAGAAGCTTCAATCTCTGAATCGCGTCAAGGTACTTCAATTCAAGTATCTAATGACTCTTGCTGTTTGGACGGACTGCACTTGTCGATTCTTTTGACCAACCTCGAACCAAGTGGCCCCTCTCGAGGGTGTCACAGGTCTTCATTTTGGTGCCGTGACACGTTTCGGCTCGGACAGATTGTGAACAGCGGTGAAAGAGTTAAATGTCCTTCACTATTGAGCGTTGAGGAATTCCGCGGGCCAGACCTGAGTATTTTACGAGCGTTTGGTTTTCCTCTCATTCAAGTGGTGTCTGGCGTGACCCCTCACCCCCACCCGAAAGGTTCGCTCTTAGCAAGGGTTGGGTCTGGGGGAGCTTTTCCAATGTTTACAAAAAAAGGTTGGGGGGGGAGAGATAAATTGAAGTTGAGGGTGCTTTGGTACTTCGAGACAGTAGTCAAAATTGCTGAATTCTGAGGGGAGGGTTCAAATCTGAATTCCCAAGCTTTGTTAATGTCTGGGCTTTTTTTAAAAAAAAAGTCTTCTATCTCCCGAGCTTCGTTGATTTCTGAAGGAAAACAAAATCGATCTCCCGAGATTTGTTAATTTTTGGGTTTTTAAGAGAAACTCTGATCGCTCGAAATTCGTTAATTTTCGGTTTTTTAAAAAAAACTCCGATCGCTCGAAATTCGTTAATTTTCGGTTTTTTAAAAAAAACTCCGATCGCTCGAAATTCGTTAATTTTCGGTTTTTAAAAAAAACTCCGATCGCTCGAACTTCGTTAATCTTCGGATTTAAAAAAAATCTCCGATCGCTCGAACTTCGTTAATTTGCGGTTTTTAACTAAACTTGGAGATTTAAAGTTAAAAATCACCCAACACCAGGTTATAATCCAACAGGTTTAATTGGAAGCACTAGCTTTCGGAGCGACGCTCCTTCATCAGGTGGTAGTGGAGGGCTCGATTGTAACACAGAATTTATAGCAAAACTTTGCAGTGTGATGTAACTGAAATTATACATTGAAGAATTGATTGTTGAGCCATTCATCTGTTAGAATACAGTGATAGTTTCACTTCTTTCATGTGTAAATCACAAAACCTTTTTTTAAAAGTTGCATTCTAGGGTTAGCTGTTAACAATGGTGATAGCTGGACAATATGTTGAAGGTGTTAGCCCCCTGTGTTCTCTGTCTTTGACCTGATGTTTAGATTGATTCTAATCTAAAAAATGAGATAACAGAGTTTTACATAAATTCATGCAGTTTTTTGAGCTCAGAGTTCTACATGAATGTATGCAGTTTTTGAGCAAAGTGCAATGTAACTCTGCAAGTACAAATTCACTACACAAAATATATGTGTGCATGTGGGTCTTTGCCTGTCTGTGTGTGTGTGTGTGTCTGTCTGGGTTGGGGGTTGTGAGTGTGAGAAAGTGTATGTGTGTGTGTGTGTGAGACCTGCAACACATTATCAATGAGGATGAGCACCTCACCAAGACCTTCCCCACACCTCCACTACTTGCCTTTAAACAACCGCCAAACCTCAAACAGATCATTGTTCGTAGCAAACTGCCCATGACCATCCACTTGTTGAAACTTTTCCTTCTTTTGAAAATGAACTATCCAGTCTTCATAGTCAATATCATGGGGATGAGTGACTTACGCCATCCTAAACCGGGTTCCATCCCGGGGACTAGAGTGATGTTAATGAAGCATGCCTCTAACTGCAAGTACAAACCGGCCAAATTTGCTCAATATTTCTTAAGTGTGATACAGATGTAAATGCAGTAAAATTCTAGGAGTAGCCTGAATACAAATAGCTTGTGTTCCAAGACAGAAAGATACGCGTATCTGTCTGATGGAAGTGACAAACAATTGAACAATAATCAAGAAGCTCAATTACCTTGATTTAACCCTATGCTTTTGCAGTGATTTCTACCTGGAGTCACTGACATGATCCAGACCAACTGTACAAACCAGTCCAGGAAGTTCCAGTCTCAAATGAGGTGAGCAGTGGTTTTCTATTGGGATGGTCAGAACCAGACTGAACCATGATGCAAGTTACAGGTAAAACAAGTTATATTCAGCATCCTCACGGTCCCAAATGCTGTATGCCAACCCTGATAGGGTTGATTGGAACCAAGATACCCACTGGGAGAGCGGAACCTACCTCATGTACCTTCCCAACGGCCACTGCGGGAAAACCTCCTCTTGAGGGGGGAGGGGGGGGGATCCTGAAAATGGGAACAGGTAGACCCCAGCATTTCACTTTTGAGACTGGCAACAAGACATCAAAAACCCCAGGGACAAATGCCTGATCCTTGCTTTAACTGTTGAAATGTGGCCAATGGGGAGTAATGTGTCTTTAATGTTATCTCGGAGCTGACGTTGGAAATCAACATGCTTTCATCCGATCAAAATGAAAATCTACTAATATACACTGACTCTTCATTCTGCTGTTAATATGATCCACGATTTTGGAGCCATGTGGGAACATTGGAGATTTTTAACTCCCAAGGGGGCAATGTTATAGTAGTGCTATTTTGTTCAATCAATTTAAAGATTATCTAGATGTTTGGCTCATGTAGATGAAACTGATACTGTTTCTAACGTAATAGGCAAGTATATGCAGCTGCCAAGCAGGCAGCCTTACACCCCAAACTTCTGATCCCATTGGGTCCCAAGCAAAACCCAGTTAGACACAGTATAAGGATGGGTATAACAGACTTGGGTAGGGTTCAAACATCACAGGGGAATGATACTGTCTGTTCAGTGCCAATTCACAATGTCGAGGTTGATTTCTCTACTGCACACTGGTTGTAATCATATGGGTTTAGTGTTTGGATTGTTTTCAATATTGTTTTGAAATTTGGAAGTAATTTGAAATTTTCCATTTCTGAAATAATTACAGGTACTTTATACTACAATATACTACTGACTGAATTATCAAGTTGTTGATTTCATACATCGACCTCAGCCTAAATATTTTTGCTTTGTATATGGACGTTATAAGAATACCAGGTGGTTGATTTGATTTATTTTTGGATTGGGCTGTTGAATCTAAGAGGGAGTGTCTGGCTGAGCTATCATCTTCACTTAGGTATTTTATACTGAACAGTGATGATTTATCATTTTAAGACTGTACCAATATCTATCTTCTACGGTGGGCTCAATATTTAAAAAAAATCAGTGTGGTTTGAAAGCTTTGTGTCATGTTACCATAACTTGGGGACAGCATTGTCCTCCGACCAACTTTTCTGCTCAGAATCATCATCACATTTCTACATTTAATTCTAATTACTGTTAACTAAAGCTGTAGAACAGGCCATTTAATTGGGCACAAGGTTAATGATTTAGTTTTTAAAAAGAGAGAATACAATATATTGCAGAACTAATCTAAATTTTAGACAATATTGATGTCTTTTGTTGGAAAATTTCAAAGAGTAATACATCCCAGCAAAGCTGGATTTATAAAAATAGGTTTGCTTAATTCACCCATGCCTGGGCTTTTCCTTATAAAATAAGAAAACAATGGGTAGGAAGGGAATCTCTAGTGTATAGTTTAAAATGAACAAGCTTTTTGCCAGTATGGTCAATCTATTTACTCCAGTGGCTATTTGAGTTTGATTAATTTGAGAATTATTTATTTCAAAATTGCTCTTAGGGCTGAAGAGCACAAATTATGGCCTCCAATTAGGTGCTCCCGTGATTCTCAAACCAGAAGAT
Organism: Chiloscyllium punctatum; assembly: GCF_047496795.1. Taxonomy (NCBI): domain Eukaryota; kingdom Metazoa; phylum Chordata; class Chondrichthyes; order Orectolobiformes; family Hemiscylliidae; genus Chiloscyllium; species Chiloscyllium punctatum. The sequence goes on along the minus strand of NC_092772.1, from coordinate 60,431,903 downwards.
GGGTGACACCTACTAGATTAGATGGTGTTTTTTTTTCGCTGCTGCCTATTTTAATCAATTATATGCATATTGTATATACTTATATACAAGGAAGAAATGGTTTATACTTTCTTACAATGGACACTTTGCGATCTCCAACCTTGCAAGGGTGGAGATGATAAAGATCGACTTGACCTGCTGTGTGGACTTGTCATTGCCAGCATTGGTGCACAAGAAGGAACACTTTACCTGCGCAAACAGAGACTGTGTACCAACTATGCCAGGAAGATGTCTTTGTGTGCCGAAAGGCTGAATGTTGACAAGAATGACTTTTGCGGTGGTCAACTGCATCAAAAAGATTAACAGTTCATTTACAGAACACGTCTAAATGGTCATTACCCTGTAAAGGTGTTGTGTGCCAGTTTGATTACATTTGTACTATGGGCATTCCTGGTAAGCCTTGTCCCCTTTCAGATAGATCACGTAGTAAAAGAGACAAAGGGGGGGATATTTCTTGAAACCCATAATAAAATTTTTGGAGTGGATGAAGTAATTTGTTATGCCCTTATTTCAGCAAGAGACTCCATGACCCCTTTTATACTTTCAAACCCTAACATGGGGGTATGGAATAGTGCTAAGGTATTTACAGCACGTAATATCTTTTTAGTTATTACCTATCCCCACCTGCTACTTGTTTATTGACTTCCTGCAATAAATATGCAATATCCTGTCCAAATTGCTGCAAGGGAAAGGAATGGGGGTGCTAATTTTTTTTTTGCCTGTGCTATGATTAAATGTATTAGTCACCACTGCTTTTCTGAAGGACCTTGCATCTCACGTGTATGCCTTAACGAAAAATGTATCCCTATTACGAGTGGAATTCAAACTCTATGTGGAGAGGGTAATAACACCCACCTTTATTATGATACCCCGAACGGCACTAATATTTTCCCAATTGTTGGATGGGTAGAACCATTTTAGGATGTGGACCATGTTTCTTATCAGGATCACCTTATTCGATTAGATGATTTTCACCCTCAGCACCCAGGCCCAAATTATATAACCATGGATTATCCACATACCCCAGGAATTTACAAAGATAGGCCTGCATCTTACTGGGAAGGTCCCACTATTATCTGTACTAAACCAGGATTGTTTTTTTCAATTATAATAAAGCATCGAACTACCTTGTCCTAAATGAAGCAAGTACTCCTCGTGCCGTAGCTGTCGGAACACTCCTTCCAAATCCTGTTCCCTGTCCAATTACCTGGCAACGAAATCATAATTCCCCTTTTAAATGTTCAGTTTCTCCTGCCTTCTGTGCAGAATGGAAGAATCCAAAGGCTATATCAAGAAACAAAACTCACTCATTGGCATATGCAGCTCTTAGTGTTCTTTCATTAGGGGGGGTCTTCAGGAATTATTAGTCATCAAAATCGTAATTATTTCATTTACGGACTCACAATTTTGGGAAATGAGATGAGTGCTGACTAAATAGAAATTAGAGACATGCTTTCAAAATTGCGTCTATTTGCCCGACAAAACCGATTACATACTTGCGAAGGAAGATGGAGTTGCTCTATAGTTAAAGAAAAATGCATTATGTATGTGTGTGTGTGTGGGGGGGGGGGCGGGGAGGGGGGGGGTCACTGATCTTGTCGAAAACATTACTGAACATATTGATAATGTTCGCACTTTTGTCAACCAAATGAATGAAGGTGTGGGATGGGGAGATTGGAGTTTTGGCTCATGGTACAACTGGCTAATTAATATGGCTATGTATGGTGCTATTGTTTTAATTGATCTTTTTGTTGGTATTGCTATAGTTAAATATTATTGCTAAAATATTTACTTCTATTGACAGTATTGGTTCCACCCAGAAAATGCTTCTTCTCCACTTAGATGAAGATGAGGAAACACTGTTACCTGCCCTTGGTTCCCCTTCGGATGAAGAGGAAGTACAGCCGTCTTTTGCTGCCATCGAGTTGGAATAATTTGATCCATGCATTTATGGTGTGGTCATAGAATGACCAAAGAGGGGAATGAGGAACTAAAATTTGAATTTAGGCAACAGGTATATGTAGATTTTTATTAACCACCAAATGATGTTTCAATTTAAAAAGAAAACTATAAAATGGCTGAGAATAGTGATTGTACCCTGTGAACCTGGACTGCTGATTTGCAGAACTAAGCTGAAATTCAAAGTTAAGAGGACAATAGAATTTTCATAAAATGAATACTGACACATTAATTGATCATTTGAACTAACCTTGAACTAATTCATGGCATAGGAAGAGAGCTCTGGGCAGGGGAGATGACCTGGGGTGTGCAGTGAGAGAGGGACTCACTGAAATCCTTGTAGAGGGAGGAAGAGAGCTATCCTTGTAGAGGGAGGAAGACCTCTCCGCCCCCACCCCCACTCCGGCCTATCACCTTCACCTTGACCTCCTTCCACCTATCGCGTTTCCAACGCCCCTCCCCCAAGTCCCTCCTCCCTACCTTTTATCTTAGCCTGCTGGACATACTTCCCTCATTCCTGAAGAAGGGCTCATGCCCGAATCGTCGATTCTCCTGCTCCTTGAATGCTGCCTGACCTGCTGCGCTTTTCCAGCAACACATTTTCAGCTCTAATTCATGGCATGACAATTTACGTTAATAAGATTTCTTTTCCGAGGAATACCATTGGATTAACATGTTGTCAATCATGTCACAGTATTACAGTTGGTTGGCTTTTCCTCTAATTAAGAATCCTTTTCTGGGAAATATCAATGGATAAACTTGTTGTAAATCATGTCGCCTTATTGTATTGGTCTTTCTTGTAATTAGGCTGTACTACCTCTTTAAAAACATATAAATAATGGTAATTTTCAAATGTAATAGCACAACTTCACCACAGAACACAGAAGCTTTAACCTCTGTGTTGCTGGATAGAATTGCGTCAAAGTACCTTAATTCAATAAAGTAATGACCCTTGCTTTTTGAACAGACCGTATTCATTGACTCTTTTCACCGATCTCAAACCAAAAGGGGATGTAGATCTTCAACCTCAGAGTACAATGGGATCTTGATCAGTGGGCCAATGGGCTGAGGAGTGGCAAATGCAGTTTAATTTAGGTAAATGTTTGGTGCTGCATTTTGGAGAAACAAATCAGAGCAGGACTTAATAGACTCAATGGTAAGGTCCTAGGGAATGTTGCTGAACAAAGTGACCTTGGAGTGTAGGCTCATTGTTCCTTCAAAGTAAAATTACAGATCGTTACACTAGTGAAGAAAGCGTTTGGTACGCTTTCCTTTATTGGTCAGTGCACTGAGTACACGATTTGGGATGTCATGTTGCAGCTGTACAGGACATTGGTTCGGCCACTTTTGGAATATTGCGGGCACTTCCGGTCGTCTTCCTGTCCGAAGGCTGTTGTGAAACTTGAAAGGGTTCAGAAAAAACTTACAAGGATGTTGCCAGGGTTGGAGGATCTGAGCTACTGGGAGAGGATCAATAGACTGGGGCTGTTTTCTCTGGAGCATTGGAGACTGAGGGATGACCTCACAGAGGTTTATAAAATCATGAGTGGCATGGATAGCATAAATAGACAAAGTCTTTTTCATAGGGTGGGGGGAGTCCAGACCTAGAGGGCATAGATTTATGGTGAGAGGGGTAAGCTATATAAGGAACCTAAGGGGCAACTTTTCCATACAGAGAGTGGTACGTACATGGAATGAGCTGCCAGAGGAAATAGTGGAGGCTGGTACAATGACAACATTTAAAAGGCATCTGGAAGGGTATATGAATAGGAAGGATTTGGAGGGATAAGGACCAAGTGGTGGCAAATGGGACCAGATGAGGTTGGGATATCTGGTCAGCATGGACGAGTTTGAGCGAAGGGTCTGTTTCAGTGCTGCACACCTCTGTGACTCTGACTCTTGAAAACCTGCTCTGTCGACAAATTTCAGGCATTTGCAGGAATTGCTGTTTCTCTCAGCCTCACACTTATTATTGCAACCTGTCATTTTACCTCCGATTTGGACAGCTAATACCTAGAGGCGGTAGCAATGAAACGAATCACAGTTGTGCAACATTCAATACGACTTACAGCACTTCAGAGTTCCCAATGGGAGAAAGAATGCCTGAAATGTGAGCAGGAGGTGAACACAGGCAGAGCTCTCTCTTTACTGAATAATCTATTTCGAAACAACTTCCATATTTCGGCATTTGAATGCGAGTCACTGTTTCTGTGTAACTGCAGGAACAGGAATGGGTCATTTAACCCTTTGATCCTGCTCCATCTCTCTGCAGATTTATGGCCATTGAATCAGTTTCAAATCCCTCGAGAATGAGGCTGGGGAAATAATAGTGGGGCACATAGAGGATGTAGGGCAGTGTAGCACAAGAACAGGCCCTTCAGCCCACCGTGTCTGTGCTGACCATGATGCCATTCTAAACTCATCCCCTCTGCCTGCACATGGTCCGTATCCCTCTATTCCCTGCCTGTTCACGTGTCTCTCTAAATGCCCCTTAAACACTGTGACTGTATCTCCTTCTCCCATCTCCCCTGGCAATGCGTTCCAGACACCTTCCACCCTCTGTGGAATAAAACGTTCCTCGCACATCTGCTTTAAACTTTCCCCCTCTCACCTTAACCCTGCGCCTCCTGGTATTTGAAATTGGAGTTGAATAACTGAATGACTGGATGACTAATGCTGAATGACGAAAGAGATTGTGGCATTGGTAAAGAAAAAGAAGGAACCATTTGTCAGGCTTGGACAGGAAGATCGAGTGAATCCTTAGAAGAGTATAAAGGCAGTAGGAGTACACTTAAGAGGGAAATCAGGAGGGCAAAAAGGGGACACGAGATAGAGTTAAGGAGAATCCAAAGGGCTTTTACAAATACATTAAGGACAAAAGGGTAACTAAGGAGACAATAGGGCCCCTCAAAGATCAGCAAGGCAACATTTGTAAGGAGATGGTGGAGACACAAAATAAGCATTTTGCATCACTGTTTACTGTGGAAAAGGACATGGAAGACATAGAATTCAGGGAAATAGATGGTGACATCTTGAAAAATGACCATATTAAAGAATAGGAAATGCTGACTGTCGTGAAATGCATAAAAGTGGATAAATCCCCAGAACCTGATCACGCGTACCCTAGAACTCTGTGGGAAGCTAGAGAAGTAATTGCTGGGCCTCTTGCTGAGAAATTTGTATCATCGATAGTCACAGGTGAGGTTTCGAAAAACTGGAGGTTTGCTAACATGGTGCCGTTGTTTGAGAAGAGAGGTAAGGACAAGCCCAGGGAGCTATAGACCAATGAGCCTGACTTCGGTGGTGGGCAAGTTGTTGTAGGGAGTCGTGAGGGACAGGATGTGCTTGTATTTGAAAAGTCAAGGACAGATTAGGGATAGTCAACACGGCTTTGTGTGTGGGAAATTATATCTCACAAACTTGATTGACTTTTTGAAGAAGTAACAAAGAAAATTGATGAGGGCAGAGCAGTAGATGTGATCTATATGGACTTCAGTAAAGCGTTCGACAAGGTTCCCTATGGAGACTGGTTAGCAAGGTTAGATCTCATGGAATACAGAGAGAATGAGCCATTTGGATACAGAACTGTCTCAAAGGTAGAAGACAGAAGTTGGTAGTGGAGGGTTGTTTTTCAGACTGGAGGCCTGGTGATCATTGGAGTGCGACAAGGATCGGTGCTGGATCCACTATTTTTCGTCATTTATGTAAATGATTTGGATGAAAGCTGCAGAGGTATAGTTAGTAAGTTTGCAGATGTCACAAAAATTGGACAGCGAAGAAGGTTACCTCAGATTACAACGGGATGTTGATCAGATGAGCCAATGGGCTGAGGAGTGGCAGATGGAGTTTAATTTAGATAAATGTAAGGTGCTGCATTTTGGGAAAGCAAAGCTTAACAGGACTTATACACTTAATGGTAAGGTCTGAGGGAGTGGTGCTGAACAAAGAGACCTTGGAGTTCAGGTTCATAGCTCCTTGAAAGTGGAGTCGCAGGTAGACAGGATAGTGAAGGCGTTTGGTATGCCTTCCTTTATTGGTCAGAGTATTGAGTACAGGAGTTGGGAGGTCATGTTATGTCTGTACAGGACATTCGTTAGGCCACTGTTGGAATATTGCATGCAATTCTGGTTTCCTTCCTATTGGAAAGATGTTGTGAAACTTGAAAGGGTTCAGAAACGATTGACAAAGATGGTGCCAGTGTCGGAGGATTTTAGCTATAGGGAAAGGTTGAATAGGCTGGGCCTGTTTTCCCTGGAGCATCGGAAGCTGAGGGGTGACCTTATAGAGGTTTATAAAGTCATGAGGGGCATGGATAGGATAAGTAGACAAGGTCTTTTCCCTGGGGTGGGAGACTCCAGAACTAGAGGGCATAGGTTTAGGTGAGACGGGAAAGATATAAAAGAGACTTAAGGGGCAACGTTTTTCACACAGAGGGTGGTACGTGTGTGGAATGAGCTGCCAGAGGAAGTGGTGCAGGCTGGTACAATAAAAGGCATCTGGACGGATATATGAATAGGAAGGGTTTGGAGGGATATGGGTTGGGAGTTGGCAGGTGGGACTAGATTGGGTTGGGATATCTGGTCGGCATGGACGGGTTGGACCAAAAGGTCTGTTTCCACAGGGATGGCTTCACCTGGGACCTGGGGTTCATGTCACAATACAGGTGACCTGACTGCACTACACATTGGGTGGAACTGAGAAAGAAGAAAGGGATGGTCACCTTATTGGGATTGTATTATAGACCCCCCCCCCCCTAATAGACAGAGGGAAATTGAGAAACTAACTTGTAAGGAGATCTCAGCTATCTGTAAGAATAATAGGGTGGTTATGGTAGGGGATTTTAACTTTCCAAACATCGACTGGGACTGCCATAGTGTTAAAAGGTTTAGATGGAGAGGAATTTCTTAAGTGCGTACAAAACAATTTTCTGATTCAGTACGTGGATGTACCTACTAGGGAAGGTGCAAAACTTGACCTACTCTTCGGAAATAAGGCAGGGCAGATGACTGAGGTGTCAGTGTGGGATCACTTTGGAGCCAGCGACCATAATTCTATTTGTTTTAAAATAGTGATGGAAAAGGATAGACCAAATCTAAAAGATTAAGTTCTAAATTGAACAAAGGCCAATTTTAATGGTATTAGGCAAGAACTTTCGAAAGCTGATTGGAGGCAGATGTTCGCAGGTAAAGGGACGGCTGGAAAATGGGAAGCCTTCAGAAATGAGGTAACAAGAATCCAGAGAAAGTACATTCCTGTCAGGGTGAAAGGGAAGGCTGGTAGGTATAGGGAATGCTGAATGATTAAGAAATTGAGGGCTTTGTTAAGAAAAAGAAGGAAGCATATGTCAGGTATAGACAGGATAGATCGAGTGAATACTGAGAAGAGTATAAAGGAAGTAGGAGTATACTTAAGAGGAAAATCAGGAGGGCAAAATGGGGACATGAGGTAGCTTTGGAAAATAGAATTAAGGAGAATCCAAAGGGTTTTTACAAATATATTAAGGACAAAAGGGTAACTCGGGAGAGAATAGGGCCCCTCAGAGATCAGCAAGGTGGCCTTTGTGTGGAGCCACAGAAAATGGGGGAGATACTAAATGAATATTTTGCATCAGTATTTACTGTGGAAAAGGATATGGAAGATATAGACTGTAGGGAAATACATGGTTACATCTTGCAAAATGTCCAGATTACAGAGTAGGAAGTGCTGGATGTCTTGAAACAGTTAAAGGTGGATAAATCCCCAGGACCTGATCAGGTGTACCCAAGAACTCTGTGGGAAGCTAGAGAAGTGATTGCTGGGCCTCTTGCTGAGAAATTTGTATCATCGATAGTCACAGGTGAGGTGCTGGAAGACTGGAGGTTGGCAAACATGGTGCCACTGTTTAAGAAGGGTGGTAAAGACAAGCCAGGGAACTATAGACCGGTGAGCCTGACCTCAGTGGTGAGCAAGTTGTTGGAGGGAATCCTGAGGGACAGGATGTACATGTATTTGGAAAGGCAAGGACTGATTCAGGATAGTCAACATGGTTTATGTGTGGGAAATCATGTCTCACAAACTTGATTGAGTTTTTTGAAGAAGTAACAAAGAAAATTGATGAGGGCAGAGCAGTAGATATGATCTATATGGACTTCAGTAAAGCGTTCAACAAGGTTCCCCATGGGAGGCTGGTTAGCAAGGTTAGATCTCATGGAATACAGAGAGAACTAGCCATTTGGATACAGAACTGGCTTAAAGGTAGAAGACAGAGGGTGGTGGTGGAGGGTTGTTTTTCAGATTGGAGACCTGGTGATCATTGGAGTGCCACAAGGATCGGTGCTGGACCCTCTACTTTTTGTCATTTGCATAAATGATTTGGATGTGAGCATAAGGGGTACAGTTAGTAAGTTTGCAGGTAACACCAAAATTGGAGGTGTAGTGGACAGCGAAAAGGGTTACCTCAGACTACAACAGGATATGGAGCAGATGGGCCAATGGGCTGAGAAGTGGCAGAAAGAGTTTAATTCAGATAAATGCAAGGTGCTGCATTTTGGGAAACCAAATTTTAGCAGGACTTTTACACTTAATGGTGAGGTCTTAGGGAGTGTTGCTGAACAAAGAGACCGAGGATTGCAGGTTCATAGCTCCTTGAAAGTGGAATTGCAGGTTGATAGGATAGTGAAGAAGGCGTTTGGTATGCTTTTCTTTCTTGGTCAGTGTATTAAGTACAGGAGTTGGGAGGTCATGTTGTGGCTGTACAGGACATTGGTGAGGACTGTTGGAATATTACGTGAATTCTGGTCTCCTTCCTATCGGAAAGATGTTGTGAAACTTGAAAGGGTTCAGAAAAGATTGACAAGGATGTTGCCAGGGTTGGAGGATTTGAGCTATAGGGATAGGCTGAACAGGCTGGAATGTTTTCCCTGGAGCATCGGAGGCTGAGGGGTGACCTGACAGAGGTTCACAAAATTATGAGGGGCATGGATCGGATAAATAGGCAAAGTCTTTTCCCTGGGATCGGGGAGCCCAGAACTAGAGGGCATAGGTTTAGGGTGAGAGGGGAAAGATATAAAAAACCTACAGGGCAACTTTTTCACGCAGAGGGTGGTGTGTGTATGGAATGAGCTACCAGAGGATGCGGTGGAGGCTGGTACAATTGCAATATTTAAGAGACACGTTGTGGTTCTGTCCGCCGAGCTGGGAATTTGTGTTGCAGACGTTTCGTCCCCTGTCTAGGTGACATCCTCAGTGCTTGGGAGCCACGTGTGAAGTGCTTCTGTGATGTTTCCTCTGGCATTTATAGTGACTTGTATCTGCCACTTCCGGTTGTCAGTTCCAGCTGTCTGCTACAGTGGCCGGTATTTTGGGTCCAGGTCGATGTGCTTATTGATTGAATCTGTGGATGAGTGCCATGCCTCTATGAATTCCCTGGCTGTTCTCTGTTTGGCTTGTCCTATAATAGTAGTGTTGTCCCAGTCGAACTCATGTTGCTTGTCATCTATGTGTGTGGCTACTAAGGATAGCTGGTCGTGTCGTTTCCTGGCTAGTTGGTGTTCATGGATGCAGATCGTTAGCTGTCTTCCTGTTTGTCCTATGTAGTGTTTTGTGCAATCCTTGCATGGGATTTTGTACACTACATTGGTTTTGCTCATGCTGGGTATCGGGTCCTTCGTCCTGGTGAGTGGTTGTCTGAGAGTGGCTGTCGGTTTGTGTGCTGTTATGAGTCCTAGTGGTCGCAGTAGTCTGGCTGTCAGTTCAGAAATGCTCCTGATGTATAGTAGTGTGGCTAGTCCTTTGGGTTATGGCATGTCTTCATTCCGTTGTCTTTCCCTTAGGCATCTGTTGATGAAATTGCCGGGGTATCCGTTTTTGGCGAATACGTTGTATCGGTGTTCTTCTTCCTCTTTTTGCAGTTCTTATGTACTGCAGTGTTTTGTGGCCCTTTTGAACAGTGTCTTGATGCAACTTCGTTTGTGTGTGTTGGGGTGGTTGCTTTCGTAGTTTAGGACAGCAGACAAAGGCAGAATGACGGTCATCCTGGACAAAGCAGAATACATCCAAAAAGCGCAACAACTACTTGCAGATACCAACACCTACCAAAAGAGGGAGTTTGACCCCACCCTACAGCTCACCAACAGGATAAACAACACACTGAGGAACCTCGAAAAAAAACAGATAGATAACCAGGTTTGACCTACAGAGAATGAAACCTGAAAGCAACAACACCCCCAGATTCTATGGACTACCCAAAGTGCACAAACCAGACATCCCACTCAGACCCAAAGTATCACTACCAGGGACACCATCACACAAACTGGCTAAAGGGCTACAGCAGAATCTGAAACACCTGATCAGCGGATCCAGACACTTCTGCAGTCAACACAGGAATTCTTGGACATCATCAGAAATATACACATAGATAAGGAAGAAACTATAGTCTCATTCGATGTAACGGCACTGTTCACCTCTATCGACACAACCCTCGCCAGAGAGACAATTGCCAACCTGCTGGACATACAGATCAGACAACAGGACGGGGAACCTATCAACAAAGACGGCATACTCAAACTACTGGACCTGTGCCTCACAACACACTTCACATTCAACAACAAAATATATGAACAAATACTTTAATGATCTGTCCAGTTGGACATGCCATATATATGTAAACATTCCATTTGTTTGCATACCGAAAACAGAGTAATCATTCCTATTTACAGGTCTGTACGATTACATTTTTAGCTGAAGTGTCAGCAGAGCCCAAATGACTGTGTGGGCCCCCTGTTCTTCTTTAGGCAGGCAGATGTGACATGGTGGTCTTTCCCCACCGCGCCTTGGCGGCAGCTGCCCCAAGCTTCAGTGTGTCCCTCAACACGTAGTCCTGGACCTTGGAATGTGCCAGTCTGCAACACTCAGTCAGGGTCAACTCCTTCAGCTGGAAGATCAACAGGTTTCGGACCGCCCAGAGAGCATCCTTCACCGAGTTGATGATCCTCCAAGTACAGTTGATGTTCGTCTCGGTGTGCGTCCATCTCCAAACCATTCTCAGTGAGGGGTTCGTGGACTCCACCCCTGCAATCTCTTTCAAATTGCAACGTCTGTCAGTCTGCTCCTTGGGGAGGGCTCTGTGTCATTGAGATGTTAATTCCCAGCACAGGAACCTTGTTGGGTCTTGTTGCCCACTGAGATGTTAATTCTCGGGCAGCAAAGTGTTCCCATTCCTCGGTTGTTCACCTCTTTTAGTCTGAAGCCTTGTTAGTTGTGTCAGTGCAGTTTGAAAATATTCAACATTGGTCCCACACTAGCGTCTAAGAGCCTGTCTGTCATCCCCCTGACACACAGTGGGCTGGGAAGAGAGGGGCATATTTGCTGAGGATCTGTCCAGATTTTCCGACTGTATGTGTGGTTCCCAGAACCAAACTCTCTGTTTCTGTCTCAATCTGTCTGTCTCTCTGTCTGTCTGTGTCCCTCGTTGTATCTCTCTCTCTCTCTCTCTCACACACTCGCTGTCTCTCTCTCCTCCACTGTCACACTCTCTCTCACTGTGTCTCTCTCTCCGCTGTCTCTCTCTCTCCTTCGCTGTCTCTCTCTTTCCCCCTCTTTCTCTCTCCCTCTCACTGTCTCTCTCTCCCTCCCTGTCACTCTCTCTATCTGTCTGTCTCTCTCTCTCCGCTGTCTCTCTCTCTCCCCCTCTTTCTCTCTCCCTCACTGTCTTTCTCTCCCTCACTGTCACTATCTCTCCCTCGCTGTCTCTCTCTCTCTCTCTCTCTCTCCCCGCTGTCTCTCTCTCTCCCCCCTCTTTCTCTCTCCCTCTCGCTGTCTCGCTCTCCCTCGCTGTCACTCTGTCTCTGTCTGTCTCTCTCTCTCCGCTGACTCTCTCTCTCTCCCTCTTTCTCTCTCCCTCTCGCTTTCTCTCTCTCCCTCGCTGTCTCTCTCTCTCTTTCTCTCTCCCTCTTGCTTTCTCTCTCTCCCTCGCTTATTGCCCCCTCCTACCCTCACCTATGTACCTTTACACCCCTCACCACCCCTCCCCATATCATATTCCCCCTCCCCCTGGTTTTTCTGACACCCCCACCCTGAAATGTGTGAAATGAGCATCTCACAATCCTTTCCCTTCCCCCCCCTCCTCCAAACTCACATTCTTACCCCTCCTGATCAGGGCTCCCAGAGTTGGGGAGGGGGGGGTGGGGGGGGGCGGGAGTATCAAAAATGGGGGTGTGGGAACACAGTTGTAACCCCCCCTCCCTGGTTTTCTGCCCCCTTTCCCCAAGTTGTGCCCCTGCACTAATTATAGAACCCCCTCCCCATTTGTCACCCCCTGCATTTTTGCCTCTTCCCCTCCCTCCATGTCCTCTATACCCCCTCCCCCTCCCCACCCCCGCTGAGCCCCCAACCCCTGGGCTTTGGGTAAATGAGTCTAAGTGGGCTGACTGGTCTGTGAGTGCAACCCCCAACACCATTGGCGCACAGCAAGATCCCAGTCCCCTGCCAATTGTGCCCAGAACTGAGGGCAGAGTCAAAAATGAGGGGGAGGGGGGGTGGGGTGGGGAAACGGGTGAGCGGAATATCATTTCACTCATTTTCTCCCCCAAGTCTTTTTTTTCTGCCTTCCCTAGGTTTTGGAACCTGCCCCAACTCAGCAACTTCGACCCCTCCACCCAATACAGACCCCATCCCCGTTTTCCTGCCCCTGCATTTCTGCCTGTCCCGAGACTTTTCGCCCCTCCCCCAACCCAACTCTTGCACTTTCCCCCAAACATTTTGTCCCCCCCTCAAACCCTTGACCCAGTCTAATTGCCCCTCCCTCAAACTGCCCCTGTAACAACACTCCCCTTCCACCCCTACTGACTATAAAAGCCCCCTCTGGGTCTTCATCATGTACAATTCCCCCTCCCCCTCTCCCCCCTCACTTAGTCCTAGCCCCTGGGCTGAAGGGGATGGGGTCAGAGGGAGGATGTGCACTGACTGACTGGCCTTTTGACTGTGTCTCTTCATGCACAGCAAGATCCCAGGCTTCCCCCAGCCACCCTGCTCAGTGAGAAAGGAGCTTTATCTCCCCCACCCCCACCCACCATTTGGACAACAATGGGAGATGCAGAGAACAGCAAGATCCCACGGTGTTGACAGCATGTATAGCACCAAATGGTACTGAGTCCAAATCTAACTCAAGGGGCAGGAACAGTGAGACAGGGGGAGGGAGGGACGGACAGGTAGGGAGGTAGAGGGAGAGAAAGCAAGCAAGGTGAGGGACAGAGAACAGAGGGAGGGGCACAGACAGAGAGAGCGAGCCAAGGACAGAGAAAGATCCCAGGGAGACAGAGAGAGAGACAGAGGACAGAGTTGCTGGGAGAGAGAGATTGAGAGGGAGAAGCACAGTGTGAAACTAGGGAAAGAGAGAGAGAGAGAGAGAGAAACACCGACGCAGAGCCAGCAGGGACAGAGAAGGATCCCATGGAATGAAACTCCCGGTAGAGAAACAGAGGGAAGACAAGAGAGAGTGTAAAACCCAGGGAGAGAACAGGACAGAGAGAGAGAGAACAAAAACCCAGGGGAAAGACATAAGGACAGAGGATGAGAGAGAGAAAAGGGCAGACACAGGGAGGGAGGGAGAGAAAGTAAAGTCAGGGAGAGAAAGAGGGAGAGAAATCCCAAGGAGAGACAGACAGCCAAAGAGAGACAGAGACGGAGAAGAAACCAGGGAGAGAGAGAAATCGAGGGAGAGAATGAGGAAAGAGCAGCCACAGAGAGAGAGAGAGACAACAGACAGCTGATGAGAGATGGGGAGGGGGTGATGGTATTAAACAGAATGATCCTCAGGCAGGAACAGCAAGATCCCACAGGGCTGACAGGGAGAGGTGGGGGTGGGGGGAGGTGGGGACTGAACAATTCAACAGTTCTTGGGAACGAGGGAGGGTCCAGAGAGCTGTAGGAAGGGAATGTACAGGGAAATGTGAACAGGGTGGAGTTGAGAAGGATGGGGATTAAAGGAATAATATGAGATAGAGAGAGAGAATTGGGAACACAGAGGTAGAGATGGGAGCTGGATTGAGAGAGGGAGGCTGTAGCATGTGCGGGATCAGACTGTGCAGCAGCTCCCTCTCCATCTTTTTGCCCCTTTGCCCAGCCCAGAACTCGGCACAGAGACGGCCTGAACTCCGCAATTCCTTTCCCTGATGTGTGTGTGTGTGTCTGTGGGTGTGTGTGTGTGTGGATGGGTGGGTGTGTAAATGAACGACAAGGAGGCGGGACAGTTTCTGATTATTCTCTCTTTCTCTCTCTCTCTTGCTGTCTCACTCCCTCTCTCTCTCTCTCTCTCTCTGGCTCTGGTCTGACGATTCCTCGGGGCAGAAATGATTTGATTCCCTCTGTCTCTGCACCGTCCCGAGTTTCAGCTCCTGGATCTATTCCCCTCCTCAGGGTGGGGTGGCGGGGAAACAGACTGAGAGGGAACTAAGAATCGACTTGAAACAAAAGACAGCAGTGACACCAAAAGCACAGCAAGATCCCACTGCTCTCTGCCTTCCACAGTCTCCCACTTGACCCTGATTTGGAGATGCTGGTGTTGGACTGGGGTGTACAAAGTTAAAAAAAACACACAACACCAGGTTATAGTCCAACAGGTTTATTTGGAAGCACTAGCTTTCGGAGCGCTGCTCCTTCATCAGGTGGTTGTGGAGTACACAGTTGTAAAACACAGAATTTATAGCAAATGTTTACAGTGTGATGTGACTCACATTACACATTGAAAAATACCTCGATTGTTTAAGTCTCTCATCTGTTAGAATTTTTTTTTAAATTTCAAAAATATACTTTATTCATAAAATACTTTAATGGTCTGGACCGTTGGACATGTCATACATATGTAAACATTCCATTTGTTTGCATACCGAAAACAGAGTAATCATTCCTATTTACAGGTCTGTACGATTACATTTTTAGCTGAGGTGTCAGCAGAGCCCAAATGACTGCGTGGGCCCCCTGTTCTTCTTTAGGCAGGCAGATGTTACACAGTGGTCTTTCCCCACCGCGCCTTGGCGGCAGCTGCCCCAAGCTTCAGTGTGTCCCTCAACACGTAGTCCTGGACCTTGGAATGTGCCAGTCTGCAACACTCGGTCGGGGTCAACTCCTTCAGCTGGAAGATCAACAGGTTTCGGACCGCCCAGAGAGCGTCCTTCACCGAGTTGATGATCCTCAAGGCACAGTTGATGTTCGTCTCGGTGTGTGTCCTGGGGAACAGGCCGTAGAGCACACAGGCCCACGTCACAGGCGCTGCTCAGGACGAACTGCAACAAACCCCACTGCATTCCTCTCCAGACTTTTTCTGTGTAGGCACATTCCAGAAGGAGGTGTGTGACAGTCTCGTCCCCCCCGCAGCCACTTCGAGGGCAGCGTGCGGTGCGGCAGAGAGTCTGGGCGTGCATAAAGGATCTCACAGGCAGAGCCCTTCTCACCACCAGCCAAGCCACGTCTTGGTGCTTGTTGGAAAGTTCTGGCGATGAGGCATTCTGCCAAATGGCTTTGACAGTCTGCTCAGGGAACCGCTCAACAGGATCCGCCCTCTCCTTTTCCCGAAGGGTCTCAAGGACACTACGTGCTGACCACTTCCTGATGGACTTGTGGTCAAAGGTGTTTTTCCTCATAAATTTCTCCACGAAGGACAGGTGATACAGAACGGTCCAACTACTCGGAGCGTTCCGCGGCAGCGAGGCCAGGCCCATCCTTCGCAACACCGGGGACAGGTAGAACCTCAGTACGTAGTGACACTTGGTGTTTGCGTACCGGGGATCCACGCACAGCTTGATGCAGCCACACACAAAGGTGGCCATCAGGGTGAGGGTGGCATTGGGCGTGTTTTTTCCCCCATTGCACCGGTCTTTGTACATAGAGTCTCTTCGGACCCGGTCCATCTTTGATCTCCAAATGAATTGGAAGATGGCCCGGGTGACTGCGGCGGCACAGGTCCTGGGGATAGGCCAGACCTGTGCCACATATAGCAATACTGAGAGGACCTCACACCTGATGACCAGGTTTTGTCCCGCGATGGAGAGCGACCGTTGACCCCATCTGCCTAGTTTCTGTCTCATCTTTCTGATCCGCTCTGCCCAGGTATTGGCGCACGCCCCAGCCCCCCCGAACCAAATACCCAGCACCTTCAGGTGGTCCGTCCTGACGGTGATGGGGATAGAGGATTGGTCGGCCCAGTTCCCGAAGAGCATGGCCTCGCTCTTGCCTCGGTTTACCTTGGCCCCCAAGGCCCGTTCGAACTGGTCACAGATGCACACGAGTCTGTGCACGGACAGCGGATCCGAGCAGAAAACAGCGACGTCATCCATGTACAGGGAGGCCTTAACCTGTAGGCCCCCGCTGCCAGGAATAGTCACCCCTCTCAGGCTCGCATCCTTCCTGATGGATTCGGCAAATGGCTCTATGCAACACACAAACAAGGCGGGTGAGAGGGGGCATCCCTGCCTGACTCCAGATCTTACAGGGAAGCTATCTGATTCCCACCCATTGATTGAGACTGCACTGACAATGTTGGTGTAGAGCAGTCTGATCCAATTTCCGATTCCCTCCCCAAAGCCCATTTTGGAGAGGACATCCCTCATATATGTATGCGATATCCTGTCAAAGGCTTTCTCCTGGTCCAGGCTGATGAGGCAGGTGTCCACCCCCCTGTCCTGCACGTAGGCGATCGTATCACTGAGGAGTGCGAGACTCTCAGAGATCTTCCTGCCCGGTACAGCACAGGTTTGGTCCGGGTGGATCACCGATCCCAGAGCAGACCTGACCCGGTTGGCGATGACCTTTGACAAGATTTTGTAGTCTGCATTTAACAGTGAGATCGGTCTCCAATTTCTAATTTCCTCCCTCTCCCCCTTCCGCTTGTAGACGAGGGTGATGATGCCTTTCCTCATGGATTCACTCATGGTACCTGCCCGAAGCATACTGACATACACCTCCAGCAGGTCCTGGCCGATCAAGTCCCAAAGAGCGGAATAAACCTCGACCGGTAAGCCGTCGCTTCCAGGAGTTTTATTCTTTTCGAAGGACTCGAGGGCCTTGGTCAGTTCATCCAGAGATAGCGGCTGGTCCAGCCTCTCTCGTGTTCCGTCATCTAGGACCTCCGTGATAGAGGACAGGAACGACTGGGAGGCCGCGCTGTCGGTCGGCTTCGAGTCATACAGGCTGGCGTAGAAGGATTTGCTGATCCTCATGACGTCAGCCTGAGATGACGTTACCGAGCCATCTTCTTTCTTCAGGCTGCTGAGCACGGAGCTCTCTTTGTTCACCTTCTGGAAGAAGAAACTTGAGCACGTCTCGTCCTGCTCCACCGAGCGGACCCTGGACCGGAAGATTATCCTGGAGGCCTCCGAGGCAAAGAGCGAGGCTTGCTGGCCCTTCACCTCCTTGTAGTCTGCACTTCCAAAAGGCCTGTTTCCTGGGCCTCCTTCACCGCCGCTCCCTCACCACCAGACGACTGGAGGAAGAACGCCTCATCTTCCGCCTCGGAACACTTCAACCCCAGGGCATCAATGTGGACTTCAACAGTTTCCTCATTTCCCCTTCCCCCACCTCATCCTAGTTTCAAACTTCCAGCTCAGTTACTAACTCCTTGACTTGTCCGACCTGCCTATCTTCTTTTCCACCTATCCACTCCACCCTCTCCTCCTTGACCTATCACCTTCATCCCCTCCCCCACTCACCCATTGTACTCTATGCTACTCTCTCCCCACGCCCACCCTCCTCTAGCTTATCTCTCCATGCTTCAGGCTCACTGCCTTTATTCCTGATGAAGGGCTTTTGCCCGAAACGTTGATTTCGCTGCTCGTTGGATGCTGCCTGAACTGCTGTGCTCTTCCAGCACCACTAATCCAGTATTTGATTTTCAGCATCTGCAGTCATTGTTTTTACCTACCTAATTTAATTTAATCTAAGCGTGCAGTCGAGTGGTGTATGATCCTCAATCTTCGTCACAGTCACCCTGACTGTGTTTCGACCCCCCACCCCCCCCTGCCCGGGACTATGGGCAGCTGTTGAGGCCATAGCTCTGAGGTTGGCTGGTCCTTGAATTGGTGTTAGGCCGAAGCCAGCATGAAGATCCACCAAGAGCAGGTCAGTGCAACCAAACGATCCTCCAACGTCCAATCACGATTCAGCGATGATCTCTTCACTCGCTCTGATGACTCGCAACTCGACCCCCATCCTGATAAGAACAGACATTTAATCATAGCCAAAAGGCCGAGAAGCGGAGTGTTGCTGAACCAAGAGACCTTGGCATGCAGCTTTATAGCTCCTGGATAGTGGAGTCACAAGCAGATAGGATAGTGAAGAAGGCATTTGACATGCTGACCATTATTGGTCAGAGGATAGGAGTATTGAATAAAGGAGTTGGGAGGTCACATTGCAGCTGTACAGGACATTGGTTCGGTCACTTTTGGAATATTGTGTGCAATTCTGGATGATGTCGCAGTCAGAAATGTGAAGGACAGGCATTCCCCAAGCAGAGACGCAGAGTTCAACTCAGTTCAAACTGTCTCCATCAAACGTATCCCACACCCAGACACAAACAACCTCTCGACTGTGCTACAACAGGGTCGGTATATCACTGGCTCTGTATTCTCAACAGGAACTGTACTCTTCCACAAATTCAGCACTGAGTTCTTTGTTTGATTCTCTCTGTTCTACTGTCATTCTCTGATGGATTCCTGGATTTGAATGTCCTCATGAACAGACGATCTAACAGCCATGTCCTGCTCCTAAACACAGTGTCTGATTTCATTGCGGTGTGTGATACAGGAGTCCCTTGGTGTCGGTCTCTCTCGGGTACAATCTCACTATCGCTCTCTTGCACACAATCTCTCTCTCTCTATTTCTCCCTCTTTCTCTCTCTTTCTCCCTCTCCCATAAATGATCTTGCTTTCGTCCTTGTGTCTAAACGAACCAAGGGACATGAGGGTGAGAATGGGATTAGAGAATTGCGCTCGATGATCACACTCACTCTCTCACACTCTCTCACAGTCTCTCCTGCACGTACTCTCACACATGCTAGTGACTCTGTGTGTGTGTCTGTGTGTGTGTGTGTGACCGTGTGTGTGTGTGTGTGCGTGAGTGACCTTGTGTCTGTGTGTGTGTTAGTGTCAGTGTCACTAGGGCCCTGTATTATTGGTTAATTAAAACTTTTCATCTGGTACTTATTATGACATGAAAAATGACTTTCTGGATCCCTATTTGGAGAACACCTTATGATTTGCCAGTTAATCCCAAGGGATGGGAGATGAGAAGTGAGGAAGCCTTCCTGGGATTGTACAGGGATCATGGACACCATGAACCAACTCAAAAAAACTAACAGGTGGATGTGGCAGTTTGCAGATCCTCTGGGATAGGATAGAGTAACAGAGACAAACACACTGACCAAGGGATAGGGTTTGTGAGAAGGATATTTCGATGCAGAGATGGTAAGTGAGTCAGTAAAACATTGTCTGATTCTGAAATCTAATCAAGAAGTTTGGAGGTGGTTTATATAAAGAATAACAGGTACCTGGGAGTGAGTTACAGACTGGAATTTAATGAAGGGGTTCGAGGTGGTTTATATCGGGTATAACAGGTACCTGGGAGTGAGCTACAGACTGGAATTTTGCATGGACAATCTGCCCTGATGTGCACATCTTTGGACTGTGGGAGGAAAGTGGAGCCTTTTCTGCAAACACCTGCAGTTTGTCTCTATTTGATGTTTAAACTTCCTGCACAATTCCCATGTGTCAGGAGGTCTCTGCTGGTGAATGCACCAGTTACAGACTGGAATCTATTCGAGGAGTTTGGGGTAGTTTATATATTGTACAACAGGTACCTGGGAGTGAGTTACAGACTGCAATCTAATCAAGGGGTTTGAGGTGGTTTACATATGGAATAACAAGTGCCTGGGAGTGGGTTTCACACTGGAATCTAATCGAGGAGTTTGGGGTGGGCTATATCTGGTATAACAGGTACCTCGGAGTGAGTTACCGACTGGAATCTAATCGAGGAGTTTGGGGTGGGTTATATCTGGTATAACAGGTACCTGGGAGTGAGTTACCGACTGGAATCTAATCGAGGAGTTTGGGGTGGGCTATATCTGGTATAACAGGTACCTGGGAGTGAGTTACCGACTGGAATCTAATCGAGGAGTTTGGGGTGGGCTATATCTGGTATAACAGGTACCTGGGAGTGAGTTACCGACTGGAATCTAATCGAGGAGTTTGGGGTGGGTTATATCTGATATAACAGGTACCTGGGAGTGAGTTACCGACTGGAATCAAATCGAGGAGTTTGGGATGGGTTATATCTGGTATAACAGGTACCTGGGAGTGAGTTACCGACTGGAATCTAATCGAGGAGTTTGGGGTGGGTTATATCTGGTATAACAGGTACCTGGGAGTGGGTTACCGACTGGAATCTAATCGAGGAGTTTGGGATGGGTTATATCTGGTATAACAGGTAACTGGGAGTGAGTTACCGACTGGAATCTAATCGAGGAGTTTGGGATGGGTTATATCTGGTATAACAGGTACCTGCGAGTGAGTTACCGACTGGAATCTAATCAATGGGATTGAAGTGGTAGACAATCTGTGACTGCGTGGAGTTTGCATATTCTCCCCGTGTCTGTGTGGGTTTCCTCCAGGTGCTCTGGTTTCATCCCACAATCCAAAGATGTGCAGATTAGGGTGGATTGGCCATGGTAAATTGGCCCACACTGTCTAGGATGTGCAGGTTAGGGTGGATTAGCCATGGTAAATTGCCTCACACTGTCCAGGATGTACAGATTAGGGTGGATTGGCCATGGTAAATGGCCTCACACTGTCCAGGATGTGCAGATTAGGGTGGATTGGCCATGGTAAATCGCCCCACACTGTCCAGGATGTGCAGATTAGGGTGGATTGGCCATGGTAAATTGCCCCACACTGTCCAGGATGTACAGATTAGTGTGGATTGGCCATGGTAAATTGCCTCACACTGTCCAGGATGTGCAGATTAGGGTGGATTGGCCATGGTAAATTGCCCCACACTGTCCAGGATGTGCAGATTAGGGTGGATTGGCCATGGTAAATTGCCCCACACTGTCCAGGATGTGCAGGTTAGGGTGGATTAGCCATGGTAAATTGTCCCACACTGTCCAGGATGTGCAGGTTAGGGTGGATTAGCCATGGTAAATTGCTCCACACTGTCCAGGATGTGCAGATTAGGGTGGATTGACCATGGTAAATTGCCCCACACTGTCCAGGATGTGCAGATTAGGGTGGATTAGCCATGGTAAATTGTCCCACACTGTCCAGGATGTGCAGGTTAGGGTGGATTGACCATGGTAAATTGCCCCACACTGTCCAGGATGTGCAGATTAGGGTGGATTAGCCATGGTAAATTGTCCCACACTGTCCAGGATGTGCAGATTAGGGTGGATTAGCCATGGTAAATTGTCCCACACTGTCCAGGATGTGCAGGTTAGGTAGATTGGCCATGGTAAATTGCTCCACACTGTCCAGGATGTGCAGGTTAGGTAGATTGGCCATGGTAAATTGTCCCACACTGTCCAGGATGTACAGATTAGGGTGGATTAGCCATGGTAAATTGTCCCACACTGTCCAGGATGTGCAGGGTAGGTAGATTGGCCATGGTAAATTGCCTCACACTGTCCAGGATGTACAGGTTAGGGTGGATTGGCCATGGTAAATTGTCCCACACTGTCCAGGATGTACAGATTAGGGTGGATTGGCCATGGTAAATTGCCTCACACTGTCCAGGATGTGCAGATTATGGTGGATTAGCCATGGTAAATTGCTCCACAGTGTTCAGGATGTTCAGATTAGGGTGGATTGGCCATGGTAAATTGTCCCACACTGTCCAGGATGTACAGATTAGGGTGGATTAGCCATGGTAAATTGTCCCACACTGTCCAGGATGTGCAGATTAGGGTGGATTAGCCATGGTAAATTGCCCCATACTGTCCAGGATGTGCAGATTAGGGTGGATTAGCCATGGTAAATTGTCCCACACTGTCCAGGATGTGCAGATTAGGGTGGATTAGCCATGGTAAATTGTCCCACACTGTCCAGGATGTGCAGGTTAGGGTGGATTAGCCATGGTAAATTGCCCCACACTGTCCAGGATGTGCAGATTAGGGTGGATTAGCCATGGTAAATTGCTCCACACTGTCCAGGATGTGCAGATTAGGGTGGATTAGCCATGGTAAATTGCCCCATCCTCTCCAGGGATGTGCAGATTCGGATGGATTAGCCATGACAGATGTTGGGGATAGGATTGGAAGGTGGGGTTCTCTTGGGAGGGTCGGCACAGATCTGATGGGCCAAACGTCCTCGATCGACATTGTAGGGTTTCAATGAACAAATCTGTAAGGGGGTAGGGCAGGAGGCTGATAGCTGAGTGAGTTGGTCTGTGTGGAGGCTGTTGGGGGTGAGGTGGGGGGATGGTCAAGGGCCAGTTGGGTGGCTGAGTTGAGAGGTAGGTGAGAGGATGGATGGATGGAGTGACAGGTAGGTGAGGTGCTCAGTGGACAGTCAGGCTGGGAGGCTTAATTCTGACTGGAGCTGGTCAGGTCCAGTCAGTTAGGTTGTGGGGCTAGTCACCTCTCACAGGGGAGGTGGTTGTGTCATACAATCATGGTTAGATTTGTAGGGGTGCAGTCTGGGCTTCTACAGGTACCAGGGAGGTTGGGCTGCAGTGTCAGGTGACGAGTGGAGGGTGTTGGGAATGGGGGCTGGAATGACTGTATTGCCAAGGAGAATATTGGGGCTGGAGTGTTCAGTGTGAGTGATCAGAGTGTCAGCCATGAAACAATAGTCAGACAAGCTTAATTTAATTCCCTTGTTATAACTATCCAGCTGAACACTCTGTTACTTTTCAATGTCTCTGACTATCCTTCAGAGCCTTTTCTGCAAACACCTGCAGTTTGTGTCTGTTTGATGTTTAAACTTCCTGCACAATTCCCATGTGTCAGGAGGTCTGCGCTGGTGAATGCACCCTTCTTTGGCGATATCGCAACAACATCTCTCACCATGACTCAGATACCTGACTATCCAGAGACCCGGAAATTCAGGCCAGTGCAATTCTGAGTGAATCCAGCTCCTCTTTTACTGATAAAGCAGTGTGGTTGCTGGATTGCCGTGCAGACTGATGTCAACAACACTGTTTCAATCCCTGTCACGACTGTGCCAGTTTAGGCAGGTCTGACTCCCAGTCTTGACCCAGACACTGATGTGGAGTGGGGCTAATTATTTCTGATTGTTTTCCCTCGCTCAGATAGAGAGACAGCTATGGTCCCTTGAAGGGGCTACACCTCCTTCCTTGTTAACCAACAAACCCCCCCCGTATCATTTGACAATATGAGTGCAAACAAAAACGAAAAGAACAAATTAAGTAATGATGGTAAACCATTTGAGGTAAGGTCAAAACTTCATCAAAGTATGAACAACTGATTGATATTTGTGATTATTGATGCTTTATTAAGAGAATGGAAGAACAAGTTGAAGCAAGAAAAGCAACGTCCAGACTGACATTAACAGAACGACATTTGCTGTGGAGATTTTGAATTAAACTCTTCAGATACAACAGGGACAGGTGGGACTTGAACTGAGCTGCTTTCCCTGAGTCTATCCATTTCAGTAATCTGTGGACATTTCACCGCACAGCTAAGGCACTCGTGCCCACTCCCTGGTATGTCAATGTGAACAGGGTTCACCTGCCCACTATCACAGTGATGTCACACAGCCCCTGAAGGTCTGCCGATCTCATTATGGCTTTAAGTTGCTACAAGCCGGTTGATAGGCATGACAATGTTACTGAAGGTTCTGCCATCCAGATCAATACACAGTCGAAGCCAGAATACACCTCATCACCCTTATAGATTGCATTAATACATGTCAATTATAATTGTTACATTAAGACAGTTGCACAGCCAATTAAAAGAGTTAGAAACCAATATAGCTTTGCATTGCTCCTTTCAAGAGCCGAGCTGTCCCAACCCAGCAATGGTTACTGGCTGGAACAGACTCAACTCCAACCCTGTCACCTCTTCAATCTGACGTATCGGCGATCTCGGGTGTATCATTGGAAGGTACTGCTGCGCTGTCTGCTGAACTATTCGGTACAGCTTGAAGACTTGAAGATGCCACATTGGATTCCATTGAATTCATCACGCTGCGAGCATTTGCAGCTGGTGTGTTCGTTGACGTCATTGTAGTTGAGACATCACATAAGCACAGAAAAGGGGAGGAACAAAGAAAACACTTTGGTTAAAAAAAACTCTTTGCAATGCCAGAGACAAGCTTCCTTGACAGTAGAACTCCATTATCATTTGATGCAGTGGATGTTTTAAGTGACATGTAATTAAATTCTTCGGCACAATATACAGACTAGTTCCAAAGCCTGGACGTGTTCTGCAGTGAAAGTCAAATGAGGATCTGGTACTGGGTTCAGTTCTCTCACATTGTTCCTTGGTCTTTGTTCTCAAAACATTCACACATTTCTCAGCAAGGGGTTGACTTTGAGGTTTGCACCGAATCATTCTACATTGCTGATTGAGGAATTAATGATTACTGTGCTTTCTTGATCCTGGTGTAGGATTAGACTCTGAGATCGTAATAGGGCAGGAGACTAAGACTATTAAAACTAGGCTTTGGAACATCTGACCCCAGATCTCTTGAGAACTCGGGAGTTACCCTTTTCTTTTCATTCTCCTTCTGTGGAGCTCCTTGGGAACTTTTGATCTGAGGGAAAGACATTTGGGGTGGCACAGTGGCTCAGTGGTTAACACTGCAGCCTCACAGCAACAGAGACCTGGCTGTGATTCCAGACTGCAGTGATTGTCTGTGGGGAGTTTGCATGTTCTCTCCATGTCTGCGTTAACACCTCAGGTGCTCCAGTTTCCTCCAACATACCAAAGATATGAAGACTGGGTGGATTGACCATGCTAAATTGGCCATAGTGTCCAGGGATGTGCAAACTAGGTGGATTAGCCATTGGAAATGCAGGGTTACAGGGATACTGGAGCAGGACTGGGTCTAGGTGGGATGATCTTCGGAGAGTCAGTGTGGGACTCAATGGGCCGAATGTCATCTTTCTGCACTGTAAGGGTCCAACAATATATCAGTGTGTAACCATTGATTGGTTAGCAAACTGATTCCAGGACGGGAATGGGTATTGGTGTCCCCGTCTGAGCGTAAATAACGACTTGTTGGACACTTCAGTGTCTTTGGGGGTAATTGAGGATTGAGTTCAACATCAGAGAAATCCCAAAAATAAATGAAAACAGAACAGACTTACCGTGAGCAATGCACAAACAGATAATGGTGAAAGCAAGAACCAACTTCATTGTCAAACTTTGATGGGGTCTGTCAGAGACACAGGTCAGTCACTTCTGTCTGTTATTGAGCTGCTGTTGTCTTCCTGATCACAGCTCTCCACTCCTCACTGCAGATACTCACTTGGTGTCTGCTTTATATTGAGACAGGACCGTGACTTGTGATATTACACATACCTCAACTGACCTAATTATTCCTGTCAAGTTACTTGTGAAGTAAATCACACGATTAGTCAATCTTCTGGAAAATTCCTCTGTGGTCACAGCCAATGGAATTTGGACAGGACAGGATGCCATTGTATTGGAGGCATTTTCGAGAACATTCTCCAGATAATTCCAGAGATGAAATGTTTGTCTTCTGAGGCGATATTGAGCAGTTAAGGCCCAGGTTCACTCGAGTTGGAAAGGACCTGAAGTAATCGAATTGAGGTACATAAGATGCAAAAGGAGACTGATAAAGTCAACGTGGAGCAGATATTTTCCCTTGTGAGTCGATCTCGTTTACCAGTTTAAGGGAAAGTGGCAGCAAATGTAAAACAGAGATCAGGAGGATTTACTTCTGTCAAACGGGTTGTGATTCTGTGGCGTTCAATACCCCAGAGTGCAATGAATGCTGGGACACTGAATAAATTTAAGGAGGAGATCGACACATTTTTAATTCGTAACAGGTTAAAGGGCTTTGGAGATCAGGTAGGAAAGTGGTGTTGAAGTTGAGATGAGAACAGCCGCGATCGTATTGTATGGTGGAACAGGCTTGAGGGGCTGAATGGACTGCTCCTACTCCTATATCTTCCAACACTGGGTGCATTCCCCTGGTCACTGTATTGACCAATCAGAATCAACTGGCCTGATTCAAATTTAAACAAAAGCTTTGCAGGTAACTGCTCTCTGGTGAATCCTCCAGCACATTGCCATGACCAATCAGTGTATTTATCACAAGCGCCCTGTCTACATCTAGCCTAAATTGGTGTTCTCTTTGAGACTTGGCTTTCTTGTGATTCTGTCCTGATAAGTACGAGACCAATATCTTTGAAAGCACATTTCTTTCCTCAGTAATGTATAGCTGAACGATTGATCGGATTTTGCTGCCTCGATACGGGGACGCACATTCACAAACACTGACTCAGATACCAGTTTGTCAATCATACCTTGCTCAATGCCCCTGCTCATGGTCAAATACCAATTTCCAGATTCCGTTAGTTAGATTCACAGTTGGTGAGCAATAATTGTGGAATTTTCAGATTCATTTTGAAGTAATAGTATCAATAAGTATTGAGCCCTTGATTCTGTCAACACAGTTTTGGTCCCCGCACTGACTGAAGGATGTGAATGCGTTAGACGTAGCTCAGTGAAGGCTTATTCGACTCATACCTAGAATGAGTGGTTCACCTTATGAGGATAGGCAAGGTAGGCTGGGTCTGTATCCTCTGGAGTTTAGAGCCATAGAGTTGCAGACTCTTTGGTCCAACTCATCCTTGCTGAACAGATATCCCATGGTCCTGTAGTCCCATTTTCCAGCATTTGCCCCATCTCCCTCACAATTCTTCATATTCATGGACCCATCCAGATGCCACTTAAATGTTGAAATGTTACCCACCTACAACACTTCCTCTGGCTGCTCGTTCCATACCTGCACCACCTTCACCATGAAACACTTACCCATGAAGTCCCTTTTATATTTTTCCTCTCTCACTTTAAACCTATTCCCTCTGGTTTGGACCCCCCTGCCTTGGTATAAAGGTCTTGGCCACTCAGCCAATGAATGCCTCTCATAACCCCATGAACCTCTATGAGGTCAACCCCCTGCCTCCAACGCTCCAAGAGAAAAAGCCACAACCAATTCAGCCTCTCCCAATGGTCAGAAGTGAATCATTTGAAACAGGAATCTTGATCAGATGGGCCGAAGAGCTGAGAGGTGCCAGATGGAGTTTAATTTAGATCAATGTGATGTGCTGCATTTTGGGAAAGCAAATTTTAACAGGACTTATACACTTCATGCTAAGTTCTTGGGGAGTGTTGCTGAACAAAGAGACCTTGGAGTGCAGGTTCATAGCTCCTTGAAAATGGAGTTGCAGGTAGATAGGATAGTGAAGAAGGCATTTGGTATGCTTTCCTTTATTGGTCAGAGTACTGAGTCCAGAAGTTGGGATGTCATGTTGCCGCTGTACAGGACATTGGTTTGGCAACTTTTGGAATATTGTGTGCAATTCTGGTCTCCTTCCTATCTGAAGGATATTGTGACACTTGAAAGGGTTCAGAAAAGATTTATAAGGATGTTGCCAGGGTTGGAGGTCTTGAGCTACAGGGAGAAGTTGAATAGTCTGGTGCTGTTTTCCCTGCAGTGTCAGAGGCTGAGGGGTGATCTTGTAGAGGTTTGTAAAATCATGAGGGGCATGGATAGGATAAACAGACAAAGTCTCTTCCCTGGGGTTGGGGAGTCCAGAACTAGAGGGCAACGGATCAGAGTGAAGGGGAAAGATATAAAAGAGACCTGAGGGGCAACGTTTTCACGCAGAGGGTGGTATGTGTATGGAATGAGCTGCCAGAAGAAATGGTGGAGTCCAGTGCGATTGCAACATTTAAAAGGCATCTGGATGGGTTTATGAATAGGAAGGGTTTGGAGGGATATGGGCCGGGTGCTGGCAGGTAGGACGAGGTTGGGTTGGGATATCTGGTCGGCATGGACAAGTCAGACCGAAAGGTCTGTACATCTGTTTGAACGTATGACTCAATATAACGTCCTGAGGAGACCTGACAGGGTGAGTGTAGAAAGGATGTTTCCTCTTGTGGGAGAAACTAGATCTCGGGGGTCACGGTTTGAAAATAAGTGAGCTCCTGTTTGAAACAGCGGTGGGAAAACATTTTTTCTCTCAGAGAGTGAGTGTCTTTGAAATTCCCTTCCTTAACAAGCAGTGGATGCAGAATCTTCAAATATTTTTAAGGCTAAAGTAGATCGTTTCTTAATGACCAAGAGTGGGTGGGATTATTGGGGAAGGTACAGGAATGTAGAGTTGATGTTAAAATCAGATCCGCTGTGATCTTTGTGGAAGGCAGAACAAACGTGAAGGGCCATGTGGCCAACATTTGTTCCTTCCTTGGATGTTCTTCCTGATGTGCGATTCTCTGTCAGGAATGTGTTGATCTGCAAATCAGCTCTTGAATATCTCAGAGCCTGAATGGTAAATTCTCTATTAATTATTTGACACAAACATCCCACTCGGAATTTTTCATTGGCAATACCAGTGTTTATCACCCATTCCTAATTTGATGAAGGGCTGTTAAAAATCAACCACATTGATGTGGGACTGTAAATGTGAGGTGTTGCACTTTGGTCAGGCCAATCAGTGCAGGACCTACGCACTTAATGATAGGGGAGAAAGTGAGGACTGCAGATGTGGAGATCAGAGCTGAAAATGTGTTGCTGGAAAAGCGCAGCAGGTCAGGCAGCATCCAAGGAACAAGAGAATCGAACAGGATTCCTGAAGAAGGGCTGATGCCCGAAACGTCGATTCTCCTGTTCCTTGGATGCTGCCTGACCTGCTGCACTTAATGATAGGGCCCTGCCGGTGTTGCTGAAAGAGAGACCTCGGGGTACAAGTTCATAGTTCATTGAAGGTGGAGTTGCAGGTAGACAGAGTGGTGAAGAAGGCGTTAGGTACGCTTGTCTTGAAAGGTCAGTGCATTGAGTATAGGAGTTGTGATGTCATACTCTGACAGTACAGGACATTGCTTTGGCCATTTTTGTAATACTGCACATTAATCTAATGTCCCTGCTTTCAGAGAGATGTCACTACACTTGAAATGATGCAGAAAATACTCACAAGGATGTTGCCAGGGTTGGAGGCTTTGAGCTACAGGGAGAGGCTAAATGGGCTGGGGCTGCTTTCTTTGGAGCATCGGAGGCTGAGGGGTGACGTTAAAGTTTATAAAATCATGTGGGTCGTGAACAGGGTGAAGAGCCAAGATCTTTTTCCCAGGTTAGGGGAGTCCAAAACTAGATGGCAAAGCTTTAAGGTGAGAGGGGAAAGATTTGAAAGGGACTCAAGGGGCAGCTTTATCATGTGTGTAGAATGAGCTGCCAGAGGGGGTGTTGGAGGCTGGTGCAATTGCAGCATTTAAAAGGGTGGGTCGCTGAATAGGAAGGGTTTAGAGAGGTATGGTCCAAATGCTGGGAAATGGGAATACATTAAATTAGGACATCTAGTTGGGATGGAAGAGTTGCAGCAAAGGATCTGTTTCCGTGCTGTACAATTCCATGACTGTATGAATGGTGGTATGGTTCCAAGTCAGTGTGTTGAGTGTCTTTCGGTTGAGCTTATAGCTTATTGTATGTGAATTCTTTTGCTTCCCCTGACTGTCTCGGTTATGGGTTGGAAGGTTTTTCCTCAGGACTCTTGCTTTGGTACTGCATTGCATCTTGTCCCTGTGCTGTTGCAGGCATGTTAGATGGGTCCATGACCATTGCAATATCCTGTGCCTTCCGTCATTCCTTGGTGTCACATGGACTGAATTGAATTGGCTAATGGCTGATGTTCATGATGCTGGGAATCTCATGGGGGAGACCGAAATGGATCACCCACTTGGCACTTCTGGCTGAAGGTGTTGCAGATGCTTCAGCCTCATCTTTTGGACCTGATGGGTTGGGATCCTCCAGTCAGTGAGGTTGGAGGTTAATGATGTCGTCCAATTAATGATTTAATTGCCCACCATCAGTCACAATGGAATGTGGAACGACTGTGTAGGATTACTTATCCCTGCCTATTGCAAGTTGATCTCCTACCATTGAGCAACCCTGTGTTGTGACATGAGTAAATTAACTCCTTGTTTGGGAATGTTTGGTGTTGTTCCATTGTAGCCCTCCTACACTGCTCATTTGACCAGATTTGATAACCCCAACACGGTCAGTTCTTCTATCACGCGATGGTTGCATTAGGCATCCTGCCAAGGAATGGTGATTCGGAATTGATAAGAGTTTGATACATCATCACTATACATGTGTAATGTTTGTATTAATATCGAATTCTCTCCACAGTTTCAAGATCAGATCATCAAAACTTGAAAAAACACAGTAAGCATTGCAGAAACTCAGCAGGTCTGGCAGCATCTGTGGAGAGAGAAACACCATTAACACTGAATCTAATGTGACTCATCTTCACAACATCAAACACTGACCAATTTGACAAACCTTTGAAGTTTAGAAGGGATTTGGTGCTCCACAGTGTCACTACCATCTGAAGGGAGCTGTGGCGTGGGGAAGGGCTTCACCAAGAATCCCGTGGGATCTGTCTTGACAACATCTCCTACCTGAGGCATTGTGGGAATTGTTTCTTCATGTGATTTATCTGTTACATGTGTTTGCCTTGGGTGTCTTAAAATGCATAAAAGTGGGTAAACCCCCACGACCTGATCAGGTGGGCTCGAGAACTCTGTGGGAAGGCAAGGAATTGAACCCAGGTCCCTGGTGCTGTGAACCATCAATGCCAACCACTGAGCCACCGTGCCACCATTTGGATGTCGTTGTGATTGCACCAGATGGGGTACGGAGGAGATTCCCCAGGATGTTGGCTGGCATGGAGCAGTTCAGTGTTGAAGTTTGGGTTGTTTTCTTTGGAGCAGGGAGGATCGAGGAGGGACCTGATAGAGGTGTATTAGAGTGTGATGGGCACGGACAGCTTGGATATGAAGCAACAGTTCCCCATAATCACAGGGTCAATAACAGGGGGGGCCTCATTTTAATGAGAAATGCAGGAGGGTGAGAGGGGATTTGAGGGGCACTATCACCCAGAGGGTGGTGGGAATCTGGAATGTACTACCTGAGAGGGTAGTTGATCTCATAATCTTTAAAAAGCACTTGGGGGAGCAGTTGAAATGTCAAGGCTGTGGGTCTAATGCAGGGAAGAGGGGCTGGTGTACACAGTGGTGTTGTACTGGGAAGGCTGATACCCAGTAGAGACATAGAGTCAGAGAAATGTACACCTGCCAGCACCCGGCCCATATCTCTCCAAACCCTTCCTGTTCCTATACCCATCCAGATGCCTTTTAAATGTTGCAATTGTACCAGCCTCCAACACTTCCTCTGGCAGCTCATTCCATACATGTACCACCCTCAGTGTGAAAGAGTTGCACCCTAGGTCTCTTTTAAATCTTTCCCCTCTCACCCTAAACCTATGCTCCTCTAGTTCTGGACTCCCTCACCCAAGGGAAGAGATATTGTCTATTTATCCTAACCATGCCCCTCATGATTCTATAAACCTTTATCAGGTCACCCCTCAGCCTTCGACGCTCCTGAGAAAACAGCCCAAGCCTATTCATCCTCTCCTATTGCTCAAATCCTCCATCCCTGGCAAGTTTCACAACATCCTTCCGATAGGAAGGAGACCAGAATTGCATGCAATATTCCAAAAATGGCCTAACCAATGCCTGATGCAGAATACTCATTTAATATCTTCCCCCATCTCCTGCAGTTCCACACGTGGGCTCTCTTGCTGATCTTGATGGGACGCTGTTCTCTCCCTCGTTATCCTTTTGTCCTTCATATATTCATAATATCTCTTTGGATTCTCCTTAACCCTGTTTGCCATAGCTATCTCATGTCCCCTTTTTGCCCTCCTGATTTCCCTCTTAAGTACGCTCCTACTGCCTTTATGCTCTTTTACAATTGACTCAATCTCTGCTGTCTACCATGGACACGTTTCCTTCTTTTTCTATACCAAAGCCTCAATTTCTCTCATCACCCATAATTCACTACAACTACCAGCCTTGCCTCTCACCCTAACAGGAATATGTTGTCTCTGGACTCGCAAAATCACATTTCTGAAGGCTTCTAATTTTCCAACCTTCCCTTTCCCTTTGAACATCTATTCCCACTCAACTTTTGAACGTTCTTGCCTAATACCGTTAAATTTGGCCTTCGTCCAATTTTGAACTTCAACTTTTAGATGCGGTGTATCCTTTTCCATCACTAACATATTTTAAAACTAACAGATTTACAGTCACTGGCCCCTAAGTACTCCCCCACTGACACCTCAGTCACCTGCCCTGCCATATTTCCCAAGAGGAGGTCACATTTTGTAGCTTCTCTCGTAGGTACATCCAGATGCTGAATCACAACATTTTCTTGTACACTAAACCCTG
The DNA here is from genome assembly GCF_047496795.1 of Chiloscyllium punctatum. Taxonomy (NCBI): domain Eukaryota; kingdom Metazoa; phylum Chordata; class Chondrichthyes; order Orectolobiformes; family Hemiscylliidae; genus Chiloscyllium; species Chiloscyllium punctatum. The sequence goes on along the minus strand of NC_092772.1, from coordinate 60,399,445 downwards.
AAAACGATGGCAGTCCAAGTCTAAGTTTGGAAATTTCCATCCAATTTTTCTTACACATAACTGAGATCTCCTGAAAGATTTGCTTCGCGATTTCCCGCTACCTCTTGGGGTGATCGAGAATATAATCCCAAGAAGGTCATCATGCCTTTCCTATTTCTTGGTTCCACCCAAATAACTTTCTTGGATGCATTCCCAGGAATATCCTCCCTCAGTACAACCATAATGCTAACACTTACCAGAAACACTGCTCCCCCTCCTCTCTCACCCCCTTTTGTATCCTTCCTATAGCATTGGTATCCTGGAACACTAAGCTGCCAGTCCTGTCTGTCCCTGAGCCACGTCTCTGTAATTGCTATGATGCCCCAATACCATATCCCTCACCATGCCCTCAATTCATCTGCCTTCCCAATTAGGCTTCTTGCATTGAAACAAATGTAGTTTAATTTATCAATCCTACCTTGTTCTCTGTTTTTGTCCTGCCTGCCCTGACCGTTTATCTCACTCCTTTTCCCAACTGTACCAGTCTCAGATTGATTTGGAGATGCTGGTGTTGGACTGGGGTGGTCAAAGTTAAAAATCACACAACACCAGGTTATAGTCCAACAGGTTTAATTGGAAGCACTAGCTTTCGGAGCGCTGCTCCTTCATCAGGTGATTGTGGAGTACACAATTGTAAAACACAGAATTTATAGCAAAAGTTGACAGTGTGATGTAACTGACAATATACATTGGAAAATAGCTTGATTGTTAAGTCTCTCATCTGTTGGAATGACCATGATAGTTTCACTTGTTTTATTTGTAAATCACAAAACCCTCTTTAAAAGTTACACTCTCAGGTTAACTGTAACAATTGGTGTCAGGCCAGATACTCAGTACTGGGGATACTGATACCCAGTAGAGTCATAGAGTCAGAGAAATGTACACCTGCCAGCACCCGGCCCATATCCCTCCAAACCCTTCCTATTCCTATACCCATCCAGATGCCTTTTAAATGCTGCAATTGTACCAGCCTCTAACACTTCCTCTGGCAGCTTATTCCACACACAGACCACCCTCTGCATGAAAACTCTTTTATATTTTTTTCCCCTCTCACTCTAAACCTACGCCCTCGAGTTCTGGACTACCCAAGCCCCGGGAAGAAACTTTGTCTATTTATCCTTTCCATGTCTCTCATGATTTTATACACCTCTAACAGGTCATCCCTCAGTCTCCGATGCTTCAGAGACAACAGCTGCAGCATATTCAACCTCTCCCTTTAGCTCAAATCCTCCAAACTTACAGTCATAAAGTCATAGAGATGTACAGCATGGAAACAGACCCTTCGGTCCAACCTATCCATGCCGACCAGACATCCCAACCCAATCTAGTCCCACCTGCCAGCACCCGGCCCATATCCCTCCAAACCCTTCCTATTCATATCCACATCCAAATGCCTTTTAAATGTTGCAATTGTACCAGCCTCCACCACTTCCTCTGGCAGCTCACTCCAGACATGTACCACCCTCTCTGTGAAAACGTTGCCCCTTAGGTCTCTTTTATATCTTTCCCCTGTCATCCTAAACCTATGCCCTCTAATTCTGGACTCCTCGACCACAGGGAAAAGACTTTGCCTATTTATCCTATCCATGCCCCTCATCATACTGTAAACCTCTATAAGGTCACCCCTCAGCCTCCGAAGCTCCAGCGAAAACAGCCTCAGTCTGTTCAGCCTCTATAGCTTAAATCTCCAACACTGGCCAACATCCTTGTAAATCTTTTCTGAACCCTTTCAAGTTTCACAACATCTTTCCGATAGGAAGGTGACCAGAATTGCACGCAATATTCCAACAGTGGCCTAGCCAATGTCCTGTACAGCTGCAACATGACCTCTCAACTCCTGTACTCAATACTCTGACCAATAAAAGAAAGCATACCAAATGCCTTCTTCACTATCCTATCAACTGCATCTCACTTTCAAGGAGTTATGAACCTGCACTCCAAGGTCTCTTTGTTCAGCAGCACTCTCTAGAACCTTACCATTAAGTATATAAGTCCTGCACAGGTTTGCTTTCCCAAAATGCAGCCCCTCGCATTTATCTGAATTACACTGCATTTGCCACTTCTCAGCCCATTGGCCCATCTCATCAAGATCCTGTTGTAGTCTGAGGTAACCTTCTTTACTGTCCACTACACCTCCAATTATGGTGGCATCTGCAAACTTACTAATTGTACCTCTTATACTCACATCCAAATCATTTATGCAAATGACAGAAAGTAGAGGACCCAGCACCCAGCACCGATCCTTGTGGCATTCCACTGGTTACAGGCCTCCAGTCTGAAAAACAACCCTCCACCACCACCCTCTGTTTTCTACCTTTGAGCCAGTTCTGTCTCCAAATGGCTAGTTCTCCCTGTATTCCATGAGATCTAACCTTGCTAAGCAGTCTCCAATGGGGCATCACTGTCAAAGGCCTTACTGAAGTCCACGTAGATCACATCTACTGCTCTGCCCTCATCAATCCTCTTTGTTACTTCTTCAAAAAACTCAATCAAGTTTGTTAGACATGATTTCCTATGCACAAAGCCATGATGACTATCCCTAATCAGTCTATACCTTTCCAAATACATGTACATCCTGTCCCTCAGGATTCCCTCCAACAACTTGCTCACCACTGATGTCAGTCAGTCGTTCCCTGGCTTCTCCTTACGACCCTTCTTAAACAGTGACACCACGTTTGCCAACCTCCAGTCTTCCGGCACCTCACCTGTGACTATCGATGATACAAATGTCTCAGTAAGAGGCCCAGCAATCACATCTCTAGCTTCCTACAGAGGTCTAGGGTACACCTGATTAGGTCCTGGGGATTTATCCACCTTTAACCATTTCAAGACATCCAGCACTTCCTCCTCTGTAATCTGGACATTTTGCAAGGTGTCACCATATATCTCCCTACATTCTACAGCTTCCATATCCTTTTCCACAGTAAACACTGATGCAAAATACTCTGGAAACATCCTTGTAAATCTTTTCTGAACTCTTGCAAGTTTAACAACATCGTTCTGATAGGAAGGAGGCCAGAATTGCACACAATGTTCCAAAAGTGGCCTAATGAATGTCTGATGCAGAATACTCATTTACTATTTTCCCCCCTCTCCTGCAGTTCCACACGTGGGCTCTCTTGCTGATCTTGATGGGACGCTATTCACTGCCTAGTTACCCTTTTGTTTTTCGTATAGTCATAAAATCCCTTTGGGTTCTCCTTAACCTTGTTTTCCACAGCTATCTCATGTCCCCTTTTTGCCCTCCTGATTTCCCTCTTAAGTATACTCCTACTGCCTTTATACTCTTTTACAGATTGACTTGATCTCTGCTGTCGACCCTGGACACGTTTCCTTCTTTTTCTGAACCAAAACCTCAATTTCTCTCATCATCCATCATTCCCTACACCCACCAGCCTTGCCTTTCACCCTAACAGGGATATACTGTCTCTGGACTCTCGTTATCTCACATCTGAAGGCTTCTCATTTCCAGCTGTCCCTTTACCTGCGAACATCTGTCCCCACTCAACTTTTGAATGTTCTTGCCTAAAACCATCAAACTTGGCCTCCCTCCAACTTTGAACTTCAACGTTAAGATGCGGTCTATCCTTGTCCATCGCTAATTTATTTTTAAACAAAGATTTACAGTCCCTGGCCCCTAACACAAGTAACAGATAAATCACATGAATAAACAATCCCCACAATGCCTCAGGGAGGAGATGTTGTCAAGACAAATCCCACTGGTTTCTTAGTGGAACCCTTCCCCACGCCACAGCTCCCTTCAGATGTTAGTAACACTGTGGATCCCAAATCCCTTGTAAACTTCACAAGGCTGTCAAATTGGTCAGGTTTTGATGTTGTAAAGATGAGTCACATTAGACTCAATGTTAATGGTGTTTCTCTCTCTCCACAGATGCTGCCAGACCTGCTGAGTTTCTGCAATGCTTATTGAGTTTGTTTCAAGTTTTAATGATCTGATCTTGAAACTGTGCAGAGAATTCGATATTAATATGTACATTACGCATATATATTGCTGGTGCATCAAACTCTTATCAATTCCTTCCCACCATTTCTTCAAACTGTTATTTTTGTCCAAAATCTCAATTGCTTTTTTTAAAAATCACCATTCCCTCAGGGGCCAATTGCTGGTCATTCTGCTGTAACGTGTGTTTCATCAACGCAAATTCGCTGTAACACGATTGAAGAATGGGGGACACTTTCTACAGCGTGAACTTTTAAAATGTCTGTTGACTGCAACATGATTGGCATTGAAGTGCTGTTTCTGAAGTGTGATATTTCTATAATGTGGAGTTACACACTAATGCAGTGCAGGTTCATAGCTCATTGAAAGTGGTGACGCAGATAGATAGGATAGTGACGAAGGCGTTTGGTATGTTCTCCTTTATTATTGGAGCATCAGGTATAGATAGGAGTTGGGAGATCATGTTGCGGCCGCACAAGTGGTTCGGCCACTTTTGGAAGACTGTGTGCAATTCTGGTCACCCTCTTATCGGAAGGATGTGGCGATACTTGAAAAGGTTCAGACAAGATTCGCAAGGCTGTTGTCGGGGTTGGATGATTTGAGCTATAGGGAGAGACTGAATAGGCTGGGGCTGTTTTCCCTGGAGCATCGGAGGCTGAGAGGTGACCATATAGAATCTTATAAAGTCATGAGGGGCATGGATAGGATAAACGGGCAGGATCTTTTCCCTGGGGTGGGGGAGTCCAAAACTAGGGGGCATAGGTTCAGGACAAGTGGGGAAAGATTTAAACGGGACCTAAGGGGCAATTTTGTTTGTGCAGAGGGTGATGCGTGCATGGAATGAGCTGCCAGAAGAACAGGAGGAAGCTGGTGAAATTACAGCATTTAAAGGGCATCTGGATGGCTACATCAATAGGAAGGGTTTAGAGGGATAAGGGCCAGGCACTGGCAAATGGGACGAGGTTAGGTAGAATATCTGGTTGACATGGACGAGTTGGAGCCAAGGGTCTGATTCCGTGCTGTACATCTCTATGATTGATGCAATCGTCATGTTCCAGAAGAACTGGTTGTGTTGGTGTTATCAAATCTGGTCAAATGTGATGTGTAGGAGGGCTACCACAGAGCAATACCAAACATACTCCAAACAAGGAGTTAATTTACGAATGTCACAACAAAGGGTTGATCGACTGTGGGAAATCAACTTGTAGTAGGCAGGGATAAGTAATCCTACACAGTCATTCCACACTGGGTTGTGACTGGTGGTGGACAATTAAATCATTAACTGGGGGAGGTCCCACACTAGCGTCGAAGAGCCTGACTGTAGCCCCCCTTGACACACACTGGGCTGGGAAGAGAGGGGGATATTTGCTGAGGATCTGTCGGGATTTTCCTACTGTATGTGTGGTTCAAAGGACCAAACTCTCTGTCTCTGTCCCTCGCTGTCTCTCTCTCTCTCTCTCCCTCACTGTCTCTGTCTCTCTCTCCCTCTCAGTGTCTCTCTCTCTCTCTCTCGCTGTCTCTCTCTCTCTCTCCCTTGCTGTCTCACTCTCTCTCTCTCTCTCTCTCTCTGGCTCTGGTCTGACAATTCCTCGGGGCGGAAATGATTTGATTCCCTCTGTCTCTGCACCGTCCCGAATTTCAGCTCCTGGATCTAATCCCCTCCTCGGGGCGGGGGGAAGAGACTGAGAGGGAATTAAAAATCGATTTGAAAGAAAATACAGCAGCGACACCAAAAGCACAGCAAGATCCCACTGCTCTCTGCCTGCCACAGTCTCCCACTTTACCCTGCGATACTGGGTCAGTTTAATTACTGCATCATTAATGCATTGCAAAACATCACAGCAACATCAAAATACAAAGCAATCACTAAAGAGCAATTGGCCCGAGGCTAGAAACACACAGCAAGATTCCACAAGCAGCAGTGTGAATACAGATAGATCATCTGTGTTACTGACCCTGGTTAAGGGTTCGATTCTGACTCCATGATGACAGAAGGACCAATCCTACTGTCTGACAAATCCCAAACAATACCCCCGTCTTCTCTGTTCCTCTCTCCCTCCCTCTCTCTCTGTTCCCCCCTCTCTCTTTGTCCCCCCGTCCTCCCTCTCTCTCTGTCCCCCCCTCTCTCTCTCTGTTCCCCCCTTTCTCTGTTCCCCCCTCTCTCTGTTTCCCCCTCTCTCTCTCTGTTCCCCCCTCTCTCTCTTTTCCCCCTCTCTCTGTCCCCCCTCTCTCTCCCTCTCTATCCCTCTCTCTCTGTTCCCCCCTCTCTCTGTTCCCCCTCTCTCTCTCTGTTCCCCTCTCTCTCTGTCCCCCCTCTCTCTCTATTCTCCCTCTCTCTATTCCCCCTCTCTCTCTATTCTCCCTCTCTCTATTCCCCCTCTCTCTCTGTTCCCCCTCTCTCTCTGTTACCCCCCTCTCTCTCTCTGTTCCCCCTCTCTCTCTGTCCCTCCTCTCTCTCTCTCTGTACCCCCCTCTCTCTCTGCTCCCCCCTCTCCGTTCCCTGTGCTCTATCTCTCTCTGTTCCCCCCCCTCTCTCTGACCCCCCCCTCTCTGTCTGTTCCCCTTTTTCTCCATCTGTTCCTCCCTCTCTCTCTGTCCCCACCCCCCGTTCCCCGCGCGCTCTCTCTCTATTCCCCCCCTCTCTCCCTGTTCCCCCCTCTCTCTGTTCCCCCCTCTCTCTGTTCCCCCCTCTCTCCCTGTTCCCCTCTCTCTCTGTTCCCCCCTCTCTCCCTGTTCCCCCCTCTCTCTGTTCCTCCTCTCTCTCTATTCTCCCTCTCTCTATTCCCCCCTCTCTCCCTGTTCCCCCCTCTCTCTGTTCCCCCCTCTCTCTGTTCCTCCTCTCTCTCTATTCCCCCCTCTCTCCCTGTTCCCCCCTCTCTCTGTTCCCCCCTCTCTCTGTTCCCCCCTCTCTCCCTGTTCCCCCCTCTCTCTCTGTGTTCCCCCCTCTCTCTATTCCCCCTCTCTCCCTGTTCCCCCCTCTCTGTGTTCCCCCCTCTCTCTATCCCCCCTCTCTCTCTATTCTCCCTCTCTCTATTCCCCCTCGCACTCTGTTCCCCCCTCTCTCTCTGTTCCCCCCTCTCCGTCTGTTCCCCATCCCCGTTCCCCCACTCTCTATTTTCCCTCTCTCTCTGTTCCCCCTCTCCCTCTGTTCCCCCCTCTCTCCCTCTGTTCCCCCCACGTCTCTCTCTCTATAACCCCTCTCTCTCTGTTCCCCCTCTCTCTCTGTTCCCCCTCTCTCCCTCTGTTCCCCCCACCTCTCTCTCTCTGTTCTCCCCTCTCTGTTTCCCCTCTCTCTCTGTTCTCCCTCTCTCTCTGTTCCCCCTCTCTCTCTGTTCCCCCCGTCTCTCTGTTCCCGCTCTCTCTCTGTTTCCCTCTCTCTCTGTTCCCCCCCTCTCTGTTACCCCTCTCTCTCTGTTCCGCCGTTCCCCCTCTCTCTCTGTTCCCCCCCCTCTCTCTGTTCCACCCCCCCATTATCCTCTCTCTCTGTCTCCCCTCTCTCTCTGTTCCCCCCCTCTCTATTCCCCCCTCTCTCTCTGTTCCCCCTCTCTGTTCCCACCTCTCTCTCTCTGTACCCCACCTCTGTTCCCCCCCTCTCTGTCCCCCTTCTCTCCCTCTCTGTACCCCCCTCCTCTGTTCCCCCCTCTCTATTCCCTGTGCTCTCTCTGTGTTCCCCCCTATCTGTCTGTTCCCCACGCTCTCTCTGTCTGTTCCCCACTCTCTCTGTTCCCCCGCCCCGTTCCCCGCACGCTCTCTCTCTATTCCATCCTCTCTCTCTGATCCCCCCCTCTCTCTGTTCCCCCCACTCCGTCTGTTCCCCCCCACTCTCTCTGTTCCCCTCTTTCTCTGTTCCCTGTGCTCTCTCTGTTCCCTGTGCTCTCTCTGTCCCCCCCCTCTCTGTTCCCCCTCTCTCTATTTCCCCCGTTCCCCCTCTCTCTTTGTCCCCACTCTCTCTCTGTTCCCCCTCTCTCTCTGTCCCCCCTCTCTCTCTGTACCCCACCTCTCTATTCCCCCCTCTCTCTCTGTCCCCCTTACTCTCTCTGTTCTCCCTCTCTCTATTCCCCCCGTTCCCCCTCTCTCTATTCCCCCATTCCCCCTCTCTCTCTTTCCCCCCTCTCTCTCTGTCCCCCTCCCCTCTCTGTTCTCCCCTCTCTATCTGTTCCACCCCCCATTGTCCCCTCTCTCTCTGTCCCCCTTCTCTCTCTGTTCTCCCTCTCTCTATTCCCCCCGTTCCCCCTCTCTCTATTCCCCCCATTCCCCCTCTCTCTCTGTCCCCCCTCTCTCTCTGTTCCCCCCTCTCTCTCTGTTCCCCCTCTCCCTCTCTGTTCTTCCCTCTCTATCTGTTCCACCCCCCCATTGTCCCCTCTCTATCTGTTCCACCCCCCATTGTCCCCTCTCTCTCTGTTCCCCCCCTCTCTGTTGCCCCACTCACTCTCTGTCCATCTCTGATAACTCTCTCTGATTTCATCCTGCACACTGAATCTTTATCCCTCCCCTCCTCCCCGCCCTCTCCCCACTTTAAATAATGACAGGGTAAAAACAAGGACTGCAGATGCTGGAAACCAGAGACAGATTACAGTGGTGCTGGAAAAGCACAGCAGGTCAGGCAGCATCCGAGGAGCAGGAAAGTCGATGTGGACTTCACCAGTTTCCTCATTTCCCCTTCTCCCACCTCACCCCAGTTCCAAACTTCCAGCTCAGCACTGACCCCATGACCTGTCCTACCTGCCTATCTTCCTTTCCACCTATCTGCACCACCCTCCTCCCTGATCTATCACCTCCATCCCCACCCCCATTCACCCATTGTACTCTTTACTACCTTCCTCCACCCTCTCCTCCCTGACCTATCACCTCCATCCCCACCCCCACTCACCTATTGTACTCTATGCTACTTTCTCCCCACCCCCACCCTCCTCTCATTTATCTCTCCACCCTTCAGGCACTCTGCCTCTATTCCTGACGAAGGGCTTTTGCCCTAAACATCGACTTTCCTGCTCCTCGGATGCTGCCTGACCTGCTGTGCTTTTCCAGCACCACTGTAATCTGTCTCTGGTTTCCAGCATCTGCAGTCCTTGTTTTTACCCTGTCATTATTTAAAGTGGGGAGAGGGCGGGGAGGAGGGGAGGGATAAAGATTCAGTGTGCAGGATGAAATCAGAGAGAGTTATCAGAGATGGACAGAGAGCGAGTGGGGCAACAGAGAGGGGGGGAACAGAGAGAGAGGGGACAATGGGGGGTGGAACAGATAGAGAGGGGACAATGGGGGGGTGGAACAGATAGAGAGCGAAGAACAGAGAGGGAGAGGGGGAACAGAGAGGGAGAGGGGGAACAGAGAGAGAGGGGAATAGAGAGAGAGGGGGGACAGAGAGAGAGGGGGGACAGAGAGAGAGGGGGGACAGAGATAGAGGGGGAATGGGGGGAATAGAGAGAGTGGGAACGGGGGGAATAGAGAGAGGGAGAACAGAGAGAGAAGGGGGACAGAGAGAGAGGGGGAATGGGGGGAATAGAGAGAGGGGGAACGGGGGGAATAGAGAGAGGGAGAACAGAGAGAGAAGGGGGGACAGAGAGAGAGTGGAATGGGGGAATAGAGAGAGGGGGAACGGGGGGAATAGAGAGAGGGAGAACAGAGAGAGAAGGGGGGGACAGAGAGAGAGGGTGAACAGAGAGAGAGGGGGAACAGAGAGAGAGGGGGGAACAGAGAGAGAGGGGAACAGAGAGAGAGGGGGAACAGAGAGAGAGGGGGGAACAGAGAGAGGGGGGAACAGGGAGAGAGGGTGAACAGAGAGAGAGGGGGGAACAGAGAAAGAGGGGAACAGAGAGAGGGGGGAATAGAGAGAGGGAGAAAGAGAGAGGGGGACAGAGAGAGAGGGGGGAACAGAGAGAGGGGGGAATAGAGAGAGAGGGGGAACAGAGAGAGAGGGGAATAGAGAGAGGGGGGAACAGGGAGAGAGGGGGAATAGAGAGAGGGAGAATAGAGAGAGGAGGAACAGAGAGAGAGGGGGAACAGGGAGAGAGGGGGAATAGAGAGAGGGAGAATAGAGAGAGAGAGGGGGGACAGAGAGAGAGGGAGGAACAGACGGGGAAAAAAGGGAACAGACAGAGAGGGGGGAGTCAGAGAGAGAGGGGGGCACAGAGAGAGAGGGAACAGAGAGAGAGAGAGAGAGGGGGGACAGAGAGAGAGGGGGAGGAACAGAGAGAGAGGGAGGGAGAGAGGAACAGAGAAGACGGGGGTATTGTTCGAGATTTGTCAGACAGTAGGATTGGTCCTTCTGTTATCATGGAGACAGGATCGAACCCTTAACCAGGGTCAGTAACACAGATGATCTATCTGTGGTCACACTGCTGCTTGTGGGATCTTGCTGTGTGTTTCTAGCCTCGGGCCAATTGCTCTTTAGTGATTGCTTTGTATTTTGATGTTGCTGTGATGTTTTGCAATGCATTAATGATGCAGTAATTAAACTGACCCAGTATCGCAGGGTAAAGTGGGAGACTGTGGCAGGCAGCAAGCAGTGGGATCTTGCTGTGCTTTTGGTGTCGCTGCTGTATTTTCTTTCAAATCGATTTTTAATTCCCTCTCAGTCTCTTCCCCCAGCCCCGAGGAGGGGATTAGACCCAGGAGCTGAAATTCGGGACGGTGCAGAGACAGAGGGAATCAAATCATTTCTGCCCCGAGGAATTGTCAGACCAGAGCCAGAACCAGAGAGAGAGAGGGAGAGAGAGAGAGAGGGAATGAGACAGCAAGGGAGAGAGAGAGAGAGACAGTGAGAGGGAGAGAGAGAGAGACAGCAAGGGAGAGAGAGAGAGAGACAGCGAGGGAGAGAGAGAAAACAGCTAGGGATAGAGACAGAGACAGTGAGGGAGGGAGAGAGAGAGAGTGAGACAGCAAGAGAGAGAGAGAGACAGCAAGAGAGAGAGAGACAGCGAGGGAGAGAGAGAGAGACAGCAAGAGAGAGAGAGAGAGAGACAGCGAGGGAGAGAGAGACAGCGAGGGAGAGAGAGAGAGACAGCAAGAGAGAGAGAGAGAGAGACAGCGAGGGAGAGAGAGAAAACAGCTAGGGAGAGAGACAGAGACAGTGAGGGAGAGAGAGAGAGAGAGACAGACAGCGAGGGACAGAGGCAGAGAGTTTGGTCCTTTGAACCCACACATACAGTAGGAAAATCCCGACAGATCCTCAGCAAATATCCCCCTCTCTTCCCAGCCCAGTGTGTGTCAAGGGGGGCTATAGTCAGGCTCATCGACGCTAGTGTGGGACCTCCCCCAGTTAATGATTTATTTGTCCACTACCAGTCACAACCCAGTGTGGAATGACTGTGTAGGATTACTTATCCCTGCCTACTACAAGTTGATTTCCCACAGTCGATCAACCCTTTGTTGTGACATTAGTAAATGAACTCCTTGTTTGGAGTATGTTAGGTATTGCTCTGTGGTAGCCCTCCTACACATCACATTTGACCAGATTTGATAACACCAACACAACCAGTTCTTCTGTAACATGACGATTGCATCAGTCATAGAGATGTACAGCACGGAATCAGACCCTTGGCTCCAACTCGTCCATGTCAACCAGATATTCTACCTAACCTCGTCCCATTTGCCAGTGCCTGGCCCTTATCCCTCTAAACCCTTCCTATTGATGTAGCCATCCAGATGCCTTTTAAATGCTGTAATTTCACCAGCTTCCTCCTGTTCTTCTGGCAGCTCATTCCATGCACACACCACTCTCTGCACAAACAAAATTGCCCCTTAGGTCCCGTTTAAATCTTTCCCCACTTGTCCTGAACCTGTGCCCCCTAGTTTTGGACTCCCCCACCCCAGGGAAAAGATCCTGCCTGTTTATCCTATCCATGCCCCTCATGATTTTATAAGATTCTATATGGTCACCTCTCAGCCTCCGATGCTCCAGGGAAAACAGCCCCAGCCTATTCAGTCTCTCCCTATAGCTCAAATCGTCCAACCCCGACAACAGCCTTGCGAATCTTGTCTGAACCCTTTCAAGTATCGCCACATCCTTCCGATAAGAGCGTGACCAGAATTGCACACAGTATTCCAAAAGTGGCCGAACCACTTGTGCGGCCGCAACACGATCTCCCAACTCCTATCTATACCTGATGCTCCAATAATAAAGGAGGACATACCAAACGCCTTCGTCACTATCCTATCTATCTGCGTCACCACTTTCAATGAGCTATGAACCTGCACTGCATTAGTGTGTAACTCCACATTATAGAAATATCACACTTCAGAAACAGCACTTCAATGCCAATCATGTTGAAGCCAACAGACATTTTAAAAGTTCACGCTGTAGAAAGTGTCCCCCATTCTTCAATCGTGTTACAGCGAATTTGCGTTGATGAAACACACGTTACAGCAGAATGACCAGCAATTGGCCCCTGAGGGAATGGTGATTTTTAAAAAAAGCAATTGAGATTTTGGACAAAAATAACAGTTTGAAGAAATGGTGGGAAGGAATTGATAAGAGTTTGATGCACCAGCAATATATATGCGTAATGTACATATTAATATCGAATTCTCTGCACAGTTTCAAGATCAGATCATTAAAGCTTGAAACAAACTCAATAAGCATTGCAGAAACTCAGCAGGTCTGGCAGCATCTGTGGAGAGAGAAAAACACCATTAACATTGAGTCTAATGTGACTCATCTTAACAACATCAAAACCTGACCAATTTGACAGCCTTGTGAGGTTTACAAGGGATTTGGGATCCACAGTGTTACTAACATCTGAAGGGAGCTGTGGCGTGTGGTAGGGTTTCACGAAGAAACCAGTGGGATTTGTCTTGACAACATCTCCTCCCTGAGGCATTGTGGGGATTGTTTATTCATGTGATTTATCTGTTACTTGTGTAAGGGGCCAGGGACTGTAAATCTGTTTGTTTAAAAATAAATTAGCGATGGACAAGGATAGACCGCATCTTAACGTTGAAGTTCAAAGTTGGAGGGAGGCCAAGTTTGATGGTTTTAGGCAAGAACATTCAAAAGTTGAGTGGGGACAGATGTTCGCACGTAAAGGGACAGCTGGAAATGAGAAGCCTTCAGATGTGAGATAACGAGAGTCCAGAGACAGTATATCCCTGTTAGGGTGAAAGGCAAGGCTGGTGGGTGTAGGGAATGATGGATGATGAGAGAAATTGAGGTTTTGGTTCAGAAAAAGAAGGAAACATGTCCAGGGTCGACAGCAGAGATCAAGTCAATCTGTAAAAGAGTATAAAGGCAGTAGGAGTATACTTAAGAGGGAAATCAGGAGGGCAAAAAGGGGACATGAGATAGCTGTGGAAAACAAGGTTAAGGAGAACCCAAAGGGATTTTATGACTATACGAAAGACAAAGGGGTAACTAGACAGTGAAAGCGTCCCATCAAGATCAGCAAGAGAGCCCACGTGTGGAACTGCAGCAGAGGGGGGAAAATAGTAAATGAGTATTCTGCATCAGACATTGATTAGGCCGCTTTTGGAAGATTGTGTGCAATTCTGGCCTCCTTCCTATCAGAACGATGTTGTTAAACTTGCAAGAGTTCAGAAAAGATTTACAAGGATGTTTCCAGAGTATTTTGCATCAGCGTTTACTGTGGAAAAGGATATGGAAGTTGTAGAATGTAGGGAGACATATGGTGACACCTTGCAAAATGTCCAGATTACAGAGGAGGAAGTGCTGGATGTCTTGAAATGGTTAAAGGTGGATAAATCCCCAGGACCTAATCAGGTGTACCCTAGACCTCTGTGGGAAGCTAGAGATGTGATTGCTGGGCCTCTTACTGAGACATTTGAATCATCGATAGTCACAGGTGAGGTGCCGGAAGACTGGAGGTTGGCTAGCTTGATGCCACTGTTTAAGAAGGGTGGTAAGGAGAAGCCAGGGAACGACAGACTGACGTTAGTGGTGAGCAAGTTGTTGGAGGGAATCCTGAGGGACAGGGTGGACATGTATTTGGAAAGGCATGGACTGATTAGGGATAGTCATCATGGCTTTGTGCATAGAAAATCATGTCTAACAAACTTGATTGAGTTTTTTGAAGAAGTAACAAAGAGGATTGATGAGGGCAGAGCAGTAGATGTGATCTACGTGGACTTCAGTAAGGCCTTTGACCGTGATGCCCAATGTGAGACTGATTAGCAAGGTTAGATCTCATGGAATACAGGGAGAACTAGCCATTTGGAGACAGAACTGGCTCAAAGGTAGAAGACAGAGGGTGATGGTGGAGGGTTGTTTTTCAGATTGGAGGCCTGTAACCAGTGGAATGCCACAAGGATCGGTGTTGGGTGCTGGGTCCTCTACTTTTTGTCATTTGCATAAATGATTAGGATGTGAGTATAAGCGGTACAATTAGTAAGTTTGCAGATGCCATCATAATTGGAGGTGTAGTGGACAGTAAAGAAGGTTACCTCAGACTACAACAGGATCTTGATGAGATGGGCCAATGGGCTGAGAAGTGGCAAATGCAGTGTAATTCAGATAAATGCGAGGGGCTGCATTTTGGGAAAGCAAACCTGTGCAGGACTTATATACTTAATGGTAAGGTTCAAGAGATTGCTGCTGAACAAAGAGACCTTGGAGTGCAGGTTCATAACTCCTTGAAAGTGAGTTGCAGTTGATAGGATAGTGAAGAAGGCATTTGGTATGCTTTCTTTTATTGGTCAGAGTATTGAGTACAGGAGTTGAGAGGTCATGTTGCAGCTGTACAGGACATTGCCTCGGCCACTGTTGGAATATTGCGTGCAATTCCGGTCACCTTCCTATCGGAAAGATGTTGTGAAACTTGAAAGGGTTCAGAAAAGATTTACAAGGATGTTGGCCAGTGTTGGAGATTTAAGCTATAGAGGCTGAACAGACTGAGGCTGTTTTCGCTGGAGCTTCGGAGGCTGAGGGGTGACCTTATAGAGGTTTACAGTATGATGAGGGGCATGGATAGGATAAATAACCAAAGTCTTTTCCCTGTGGTCGAGGAGTCCAGAATTAGAGGGCATAGGTTTAGGATGACAGGGGAAAGATATCAAAGAATCCTAAGGGGCAACGTTTTCACAGAGAGGGTGGTACATGTATGGAGTGAGCTGCCAGAGGAAGTGGTGGAGGCTGGTACAATTGCAACATTTAAAAGGCATTTGGATGTGGATATGAATAGGAAGGGTTTGGAGGGATATGGGCCGGGTGCTGGCAGGTGGGACTAGATTGGGTTGGGATGTCTGGTCGGCATGGATAGGTTGGACCAAAAGGTCTGTTTCCATGCTGTACATCTCTATGACTTTATGACTCTAAGTTTGGAGGATTTGAGCTAAAGGGAGAGGTTGAATATGCTGCAGCTGTTGTCTCTGAAGCATCGGAGACTGAGGGATGACCTGTTAGAGGTGTATAAAATCATGAGAGACATGGAAAGGATAAATAGACAAAGTTTCTTCCCGGGGCTTGGGTAGTCCAGAACTCGAGGGCGTAGGTTTAGAGTGAGAGGGGAAAAAATATAAAAGAGTTTTCATGCAGAGGGTGGTCTGTGTGTGGAATGAGCTGCCAGAGGAACTGTTGGAGGCTGGTACAATTGCAACATTTAAAAGGCATCTGGATGGGTAAAGGAATAGGAAGGGTTTGGAGGGATATGGGCGGGGTGCTGGCAGGTGTACATTTCTCTGACTCTATGACTCTACTTGGTATCAGCCTTCCCAGTAGAACACCACTGTATACACCAGCCCCTCTTCCCTGCATTAGACCCACAGCCTTGACATTTCAACTGCACCTCCAAGTGCTTTTTAAAGATTATGAGATCAACTACCCTCTCAGGTAGTACATTCCAGATTCCCACCACCCTCTGGGTGATAGTGCCCCTCAAATCCCCTCAAACCCTCCTGTCTTTCACCTTAAAATGAGGCCCCCCTGTTATTGTCCCTGTGATTAAGGGGAACTGTTACTTCGTATCCAGGCTCTCCGTGCCCCTCATACTCTTATACACCTCTATCAGGTACCCCCCTCAATCCTCCCTGCTCCAATGAAAACAACCCAAACTTAGCCAGCCTCTCTTCATCACTGAACTTTTCCATCCCAGCCAACATCCTGGGAATCTCCTCCGTTCCCAATCTGGTGCAATCTGGGCCAGAAACATCGATTTTCCTGCTCCTCGGATGCTCCCTCAACTGCTGTGCTTTTCCAGCACCACTCTAATCTAGGCCCAGCAATCAATTCCCGAGCTTCCAACAAATTTCTGGGGTACACCTCATCAGGTCCTAGGAATTTATCCACTTTTATGTGTTTCAAGACATCCAGCACCTTCTCCTCTGTAATATGCACATTTTTTAACAAGACACCACATTCTATGTCTTCCATGTTCTTCTCCACAGTAAATATTGATGCAAAATACTCATTTAGTATCTCCCCCATCTCCTACAGCACCACACGTGGGATGCCTTGCTGATCTTTGAGGGGGCCTATTGTCCTCCCAGTTACCCTTTTGTACTTAATGTATTTATGAAATCCTTTTGGAGGTTTTAACGTACAAAATTGGATCATCGTTCTCAGAGCAATTGGGGACTCAGGGTCTGTTCTCAATGGAGTTCAGAAGGATGGTGATGATCTCAGTGAAACCTACAGAATTCTGACAGGCCTGGATAAAATGGACGTGGTGGAGATATATCCATGAGGAGGAGAGACTAGGACCCGAGGGCACAGCCTGAGAGTGAAGGGGTGACCCTTTCGAACTGAGATGAGGAAGAGTTTCTTCAGACAGAGAGTGGTGTCTCTGTACAACTCACTGCTGCAGAAGGTTATGGAGGCCACGTCACTGAGTGAATTTAATATAGTGACAGATAGGTTCTCCATCAGTGAGGGGGACCATAGGTTAGGGGGAGAAGGCAGGAGAATGGAGTTGAGAACCATATCAGCCATGATCCAATGGGAAACAGACTCGATGGGCCAATTCTGCTCCTGTATCTGATGGTCCAACATCACAGTGTGAACAACTCCAATCTCGATCATGAATCTGTGACATCAAAAGACATGATGGAGATATTAACAGCAAATATAAATGCAGTTGAATGTTTTTAGGATGAATTTCACTGAATCATAAAGAAGGACACATCAAACATCATGGAGCTGTCAGCTTCTGTAATTCACCCAGTTATTGTGTCTGGAATTGTCATCACTGCTCCAGCAGTTGCAGCTTTGATTGCAGCCTATTTGTTATTTCAACTGCTGCTGTTTGGTGTGTTGCCTCTGAGGTGATCTACAACATGAAATGTTGGCTCATGGTTTGGTCTATCTGTTACAGAGCAGAGGCTGACACCCCTCTGATAATAAAACTGAAACACACAGAAAAGATCGCCTCGTAATCCAATAAAAATAAGTGTGAAAGGTGGTTTAACATACACCTCACCCCCAATCTGTTCCCACAGAATCCATAGAATCCCTACAGTGTGGAAACTGGCCCTTCGGCCCAACATGTCCGCCCCGATCTTCCGAAGAGTAAGCCACCCAGACCCATTCCCTCACTACTGTCCCCTAAACTGCACATCCCTGGGAACTGTGGGACAATTTAGCATGGCCAATTGACCATAACCTGCACATCCCTGTGCACTATGGGACAATTTAGCACAGCCAATTCACCCTGACCTACGCATCCCTGTGCACTATGGGACAATTTAGCATGGCCAATCCACCCTAACCTGCACATCCCTGTGCACTATGGGACAATTTAGCATGGCCAATCCACCCTGACCTGCACATCCCTGTGCACTATGGGTCAATTTAGCACGGCCAATTCACCCTGACCTACGCATCCCTGTGCACTATGGGACAATTTAGCACGGCCAATTCACCCTGACCTGCACATCCCTGTGCACTATGGGACAATTTAGCACGGCCAATTCACCCTGACCTACACATCCCTGTGCACTGTTGGACAATTTAGCACGGCCAATTCACCCTGACCTGCGCATCCCTGTGCACTGTTGGACAATTTAGCATGGCCAATCCACCCGAACCGACACATCCCTGGGCACTATGAACAATTTAGCATGACCAATCCATCCTGACCTGCAAATCCCTGAAATCTATGGGACAACTTAGCATGGCCAATCCACCCTAACCTACACATCCCTGGGCACTATGGACAATTTAGCATGGCCATTCCACCCTAACCCGCACTTCCCTGAACACGATGGGACAACCTAGGGTGGCCAATTCACCCTAATCTGCAAATTTCTGACACTGTGGGACAATTTAGAATGGCCAATGCACATCTTTGGACTGTGGGAGGAATTCGGAGCACCCGGATTAAACCCACGCAGACATAGGGAGGATGCGTTAACTCCATGCAGATAGTTACCTGAGGTGGAAGTTGAGCCCGAGCCCGTGGTGCTGTGAGACCGCAGTGTTCCATATTACCATTTTTACAGACCACCTTTGTGACACACCTCACCCTGTCTCCTTCAAAACATGATTACAGCCGTAAATTTGGGATATGGGCCAAATGCAGGCAAATGGGATTCGATTAAATGATGATGTCTGCTCGGTATGGAAGAGTTGCACCAAAGGATCTGTTTCTGTGCTGTCTAACTCTCTGACTGTATGAATGGTGATATGATTCCAAGTCAGTGTGTTGGGGTTGAGCTGGTAGCTTCTTGTGTGCCGATTCTTTTGCTTCCCCTGACCATCCATGTCATGGGTTGGGGAAGGTTTTCTGCACCACTCTTGCTTTGGTCCTGCATTGCATCTTGTTCCAGTGCTGTTGCAGGCATTTTAGATGGGTTCATGACCATTGCGATATCCTGTGCCTTCGGTCATTCCTTGGTGTCACATGGACTGAATCGATTTGGCTAAAGGCTGATGTTCATGATGTTGGGAATCTCGTGGGGGAGACCGGGATGGATCACCCACTTGGCACTTCTGGCTGAAGGTGTTGCAGATGCTTCAGCCTCATCTTTTGGACCTGATGGGTTGGTGTCCTCCAATCAGTGAGGTTCGAGGTGATTGACTTCCCCCCAATTAATTATTTAATTGTCCACCATCAGTCACAACCGAATGTTGAACAACTGTGTAGAATTACTGATCCCTGCCTATTGCAAGTTGATTTCCCACTGTTGAGCAACCCTGTGCTGTGAAATTAGTAAATGAACTCCTTGTTTGGAGTATGTTTGGTATTGCTCTGTGGTAGCCCTCCTACACATCACATTTTAGCTGATTTGATAACACTAACACAACCAGTTCTTCTGTAACATGACGATTGCATCAGTCATAGAGATGTACAGCACGGAATCAGACCCTTTGCTCCAACCCGTCCATGTCGACGAGATATCCGAACCTAATCTAGTCCCATTTACCAGCACTTGGCCCTTATCCCTCTAAACCCTTCCTATTGATGTAACCATCCAGATGCCTTTTAAAAGCTGTGATTGTACCAGCCTCCACCACTACCTCTGGCAGCTCATTCCATGCACACACCACTCTCTGCATAAAGAAAGTTGCTCCTTAGGTCTATTTTGAATCATTCCCCTTTCATCCTGAACCTCTGCCCTCTAAGTTTGAACACCCCCACCCCTGGGCAAAGACTTGGTCTGTTTATCCTATCCATGACTCTCATGATTTTATAAAACTCTATAAGGTCTTCCCCAGCCTCAGACGCTCCAGGGAAAACAGTCCCAGCCTATTCAGTCTCTCCCTGTAGCTCAAATC
The DNA here is from genome assembly GCF_047496795.1 of Chiloscyllium punctatum. Lineage (NCBI taxonomy): Eukaryota > Metazoa > Chordata > Chondrichthyes > Orectolobiformes > Hemiscylliidae > Chiloscyllium > Chiloscyllium punctatum. Next base: position 60,379,784 of record NC_092772.1, on the reverse strand, counting down.
ATCCAACCCTGACAACATCCCTGAAAATCTTTTCTGACCCCTTTGAAGATTCACAACATTCTTCCGATAGGAGGGAGACTCGAATTGCACCCAATATTCATAAAGTGGCTTAACCAACGACCTGTACAGCCGCAAAATGGCCTCCCAACTCCTACACTTGATGCTCTGACCAATAAAGGAAAGCATACCAAGCGCCTTCTTCACTATCCTATCTACCTGCGACTCCACTTTCAAGGAGCTATAAACCTACACTCCATTCATGTGCAACTCCATGTTATAGTAAAATCACGCTTCGGGTCATGTTCATATTAATATCGAAATCTCTCCAGTTTCAAGATAAGATCATCAAAACAATAAGCATTGCAGAAGTTAATTAAACTTTGCTTAACAAAGTAATCACAAAGATTTTCTCTTCTAGGGGACTAATGGACTAGCAGGGAGAAATGCGAGAGCTGCTCGGGAGGGTTGAAACTAGTGGTTTTGGGGAGGATCCAGGGAATTAGTGAGGAAAGAGATCACTCTGAGACTGAGTTACAACTCACACAACACCAGGTTATAGTCCAACAGGTTTATTTGGAAGCACTAGCTTTCAGAGCACTGCTCCTTCATCAGGTAGTTGTGGAGTACACAATTGTAAAACACAGAATTTATAGCAAAAGATTAAAGTGTGATGTAACTGACATTATACATTGGAAAATAGCTTGATTGTTAAGTCTCTCATCTGTTGGAATGACCATGATAGTTTCACTTGTTTCATATGTAAATCACAAAACTCTTTTTCACAGTTACATTCTCAGGTTAACTGTAACAATCGTTGTCAGGCCAGATAAGATGTTGAAGGTGTTAGCCCCCTGTGTTCTGTTGTCTGTGCCATAATATTTCGACTGATTCTAATCTAAAAAATGAGTTGACAGAGTCTTACATGGATTCAAGCAGTTTTTGAGCAAAGTACAATGTAACTCTGCAAGTACAAATTCACCCCATAAACATATATGTGTACATCTGCATGTGTGTGTGTGTGTGTGTGTGTGTGTGTGTGTGTGTCTGGGGTGAGGGCTTGTGAGTGTCTGTGAGAGAGAGTGTATATGTGCGTGTGTGAATGTAAAGGGGTCTAAGCCTGTGAGAGGGTCCATGTGTGAGTTTGGGAGTGTGTGTGCCTGCAGGAGTGTGTGTAAGTGTCTGTGTGAGTGTCTGTATAGGAGTGCCTGTGTGTGTGTGTGTGTGTGTGTGTGTGTGTGTGTGTTTGTGTGTGCGTGAGGAGGACCTGTGTGTGTGTAAAGTGCAATGGTGGTCACCTGTAATGTGACATGAACCGAAGGTCCCCGTTGAGGCCCTCCCTACGGGAACCGAACTTAGCTATCAGCCTCTGCTCGGCCACTTTTCACTGCTGCCTCTCCCAAAGTCCACCTTGGAGGATGGTCACCCGAAGGTCAAAGGTCAAATGTTCTCCAACTGAGAGGGAACCCTCCTGTCTGTTGATTGTTTTGCGGTGCCCATTCATCCGTTGCCGTAGCCTCTGCTCAGTATCCCCAATGTACCATGCCTCGGGGCATCCCTGCCTGCAGTGTATAAGATAGACAACGTTGGCTGAGACACATGAGTACCTGCCATGTACATAGTGGGAGGTGTCTCCATGCGTAATGATGGTATCCATGTCCACACTCTGACACGTCTTGCAGCCCCTACCGTGACAGGGCTGTATGGAGTTGTCCGAAAGGCTGGACAGTTTGCTACGAACAATGATCTGTTTGAGGTTTGGCGGTTGTTTAAAGGTGAGAAGTGGAGGTATGGGGAAGGTCTTGGTGAGGTGCTCATCCTCATTGATAATGTGTTGCAGGTCGCGAAGAACATGGCGTAGTGTTTCGGTTCCTGGGAAGTACTGGACAACGAAGGGTACCCTGTCGGTTGCAGCACGTGTCTGACTCCAAGGGAGGTAATTATGGTTCTCATGTGACTCAACCAGCGTTGTCTATACACACACACACGCCGTCCTATACACACACAGACACTCCTACACACACACACACACACACACACACACACACACACACACACACCTACACACACCTACACACACAGACACACACATACACACACACATACACACACACAAGCACTCCAATACATACACAGACACTTACACACACTCCTGCAGGCACACACACCCCCGAACTCTCACATGAACCCTCTCACAGACTTAGACCCCTTTACATTCACACACGCACATATACACTCTCTCTCACAGACACTCACAAGCCCTCACCCCAGACACACACACACACACACGCACGCACGCACGCACGCACACACACAAACTCACACACACATACATATACGTTTGTGGGGTGAATTTGTACTTGCAGAGTTACATTGTACTTTGCTCAAAAACTGCATGAATCCATGTCAGACTCTGTTAACTCATTTTTTTTATTAGAATCAGTCGAAATATTATGGCACAGACAACAGAACACAGGGGGCTAACACCTTCAACATCTTATCTGGCCTGACACCAATTGTTACAGTTAACCTGAGAATGTAACTGTGAAAAAGAGTTTTGTGATTTACATATGAAACAAGTGAAACTATCATGGTCATTTCAACAGATGAGAGACTTAACAATCAAGCTATTTTCCAATGTATAATGTCAGTTACATCACACTTTAATCTTTTGCTATAAATTCTGTGTTTTACAATTGTGTACTCCACAACCACCTGATGAAGGAGCAGCGCTCCGAAAGCTAGTGCTTCCAATTAAACCTGTTGGACTATAACCTGGTGTTGTGTGATTTTTAACTTTGTACACCCCAGTCCAACACCAGCATCTCCAAATCAATCTGAGACGGGTACAGTTGGGAAAAGGAGTGAGATAAACGGTCAGGGCAGGCAGGACAAAAACAGAGAACAAGGTAGGATTGATAAATTAAACTACATTTATTTTAATGCAAGAAGCCTAATTGGGAAGGCAGATGAATTGAGGGCATGGTTAGGGATATGGTATTGGGGCATCATAGCAATTACAGAGACATGGCTCAGGGACAGACAGGACTGGCAGCTTAATGTTCCAGGATACCAATGCTATAGGAAGGATACAAAAGGGGGTGAGAGAGGAGGGGGAGCAGTGTTTCTGGTAAGTGTTAGCATTATGGTTGTACTGAGGGAGGATACTCCTGGGAATGCATCCAAGAAAGTTATTTGGGTGGAACCAAGAAATAGGAAAGGCATGATGACCTTCTTGGGATTATATTCTCGATCACCCCAAGAGGTAGCGGGAAATCGCGAAGCAAATCTTTAAGGAGATCTCAGTTATGTGTAAGAAAAATTGGATGGTAATTTCCAAACTTAGACCTGGACTGCCATAGTTTTCAGGATTTAGTGTACAAGAAAATGTTGTGATTCAGCATCTGGATGTACCTACGAGAGAAGCTACAAAATGGGAGCTCCTCTTGGGAAATAAGGCAGGGCAGGTGACTGAGGTGTCAGTGGGGGAGTACTTCGGGGCCAGTGACTGTAAATCTGTTAGTTTTAAAATAAGTTAGTAATGGAAAAGGATACACCACATCTAAAAGTTGAAGTTCAAAATTGGACGAAGGCCAAATTTAACGGTATTAGGCAAGAACGTTCAAAAGTTGAGTGGGGATAGATGTTCAAAGGTAAAGGGAAGGTTGGAAAATGAGAAGCCTTCAGAAATGTGATTTTGAGAGTCCAGAGACAACATATTCCTGTTAGGGTGAGAGGCAAGGCTAGTAGATGTAGTGAATGATGGGTGATGAGAGAAATTGAGGCTTTGGTATAGAAAAAGACGGAAACGTGTCCATGGTAGACAGCAGAGATTGAGTCAATTGTAAAAGAGTATAAAGGCAGTAGGAGCATACTTAAGAGGGAAATCAGGAGGGCAAAAAGGGGACATGAGATAGCTGAGGCAAATAGAATTAAGGAGAATTCAAAGAGATATTATGAATATATGAAGGACAAAAGGATAACGAGGGAGAGAACAGCATCCCATCAAGATCAGCAAGAGAGCCCACGTGTGGAACTGCAGGAGATGGGGGAAGATATTAAATGAGTATTCTGCATCAGGCATTGGTTAGGCCATTTTTGGAATATTGCGTGCAATTCGGGTCGCCTTCCTATCGGAAGGATGTTGTGAAACTTGCCAGGGATGGAGGATTTGAGCTTCAGGAGAGGATGAATAGGCTAGGGCTGTTTTCTCAGGAGCGTCGAAGGCTGAGGGGTGACCTGATAAAGGTTTATATAATCATGAGGGGCATGGTTAGGATAAATAGACAATGTCTCTTCCCTGGGGTGAGGGAGTCCAGAACTAGAGGAGCATAGGTTTAGGGTGAGAGGGGAAAGATTGAAAAGAGACCTAGGGTGCAACTCTTTCACACTGAGGGTGGTACATGTATGGAATGAGCTGCCAGAGGAAGTGTTGGAGGCTGGTACAATTGCAACATTTAAAAGGCATCTGGATGGGTATAGGAACAGGAAGGGTTTGGAGAGATATGGGCCGGGTGCTGGCAGGTGGACATTTCTCTGACTCTATGACTCTACTTGGTATCAGCCTTCCCAGTAGAACACCACTGTGTACACCAGCCCCTCTTCCCTGCATTAGACCCACAGCCTTGACATTTCAACTGCTCCTTCAAGTGTTTTTTAAAGATTATGAGATCAATACCCTCTTCGGTAGTACATTCCAGATTCCCACCACACTCTGGATGATAGTGCCCCTCAAAGCCCCTCTCATCCTCCTGCATTTCTCATTAAAATGAGCCCCCCCCTGTTATTGACCCTGTGATTATGGGGAACTGTTGCTTCATATCCAAGCTGTCCGTGCCCATCACACTCTTATACACCTCTATCAGGTCCCTCCTCGATCCTCCCTGCTCCAAAGAAAACAACCCAAACTTCATCACTGAACTGCTCCATGCCAGCCAACATCTTGGGGAATCTCCTCCGTACCCCATCTGGTGCAATCACAACGACATCCAAATGGTGGCACGGTGGCTCAGTGGTTGGCATTGATGGTTCACAGCACGAGGGACCTGGGTTCAATTCCTTGCCTTCCCACAGAGTTCTCGAGCCCACCTGATCAGGTCGTGGGGGTTTAACCACTTTTATGCATTTTAAGACACCCAAGGCAAACACATGTAACAGATAAATCACATGAAGAAACAATTCCCACAATGCCTCAGGTAGGAGATGTTGTCAAGACAGATCCCACGGGATCCCACGGGATTCTTGGTGAAGCCCTTCCTCACGCCACAGCTCCCTTCAGACGGTAGTGACACTGTGGAGCACCAAATCCCTTCTAAACTTCAAAGGTTTGTCAAATTGGTCAGTGTTTGATGTTGTGAAGATGAGTCACATTAGATTCAGTGTTAATGGTGTTTCTCTCTCCACAGATGCTGCCAGACCTGCTGAGTTTCTGCAATGCTTACTGTGTTTTTTCAAGTTTTGATGATCTGATCTTGAAACTGTGGAGAGAATTCGATATTCATACAAACATTACACATGTATAGTGATGATGTATCAAACTCTTATCAATTCCGAATCACCATTCCTTGGCAGGATGCCTAATGCAACCATCGCGTGATAGAAGAACTAACCGTGTTGGGGTTATCAAATCTGGTCAAATGAGCAGTGTAGGAGGGCTACAATGGAACAACACCAAACATTCCCAAACAAGGAGTTAATTTACTAATGTCACAACACAGGGTTGCTCAATGGTAGGAGATCAACTTGCAATAGGCAGGGATAAGTAATCCTACACAGTCGTTCCACATTCCATTGTGACTGGTGGTGGGCAATTAAATCATTAATTGGACGACATCATTAACCTCCAACCTCACTGACTGGAGGATCCCAACCCATCAGGTCCAAAAGATAAGGCTGAAGCATCTGCAACACCTTCAGCTAGAAGTGCCAAGTGGGTGATCCATCTCGGTCTCCCCCATGAGATTCCCAGCATCATGAACATCAGCCATTAGCCAATTCAATTCAGTCCATGTGACTTCAAGGAATGACGGAAGGCACAGGATATTGCAGTGGTCATGGACCCATCTAACATGCCTGCAACAGCACAGGGACAAGATGCAATGCAGTACCAAAGCAAGAGTCCTGAGGAAAAACCTTCCAACCCATAACCGAGACAGTCAGGGGAAGCAAAAGAATTCGCATACAATAAGCTATAAGCTCAACTGCAAGACACTCAACACACTGACTTGGAACCATACCACCATTCATCCAGTCATGGAATTGTGCAGCACGGAAACAGATCCTTTGCTGCAACTCTTCCATCCCGACTAGATGTCCTAATTTAATGTATTCCTATTTCCCAACATTTGGACCATATCTCTCTAAACCCTTCCTATTCATGGACGCACCCTTTTAAATGCTGCAATTGCACCAGCCTCCAACACCCCCTCTGGCAGCTCATTCTACACACATGATAAAGCTGCCCCTTGAGTCCCTTTCAAATCTTTCCCCTCTCACCTTAAAGCTTTGCCATCTAGTTTTGGACTCCCCTAACCTGGGAAAAAGATCTTGGCTCTTCACCCTGTTCACGACCCACATGATTTTATAAACTTTAACGTCACCCCTCAGCCTCCGATGCTCCAAAGAAAGCAGCCCCAGCCCATTTAGCCTCTCCCTGTAGCTCAAAACCTCCAACCCTGGCAACATCCTTGTGAGTATTTTCTGCATCATTTCAAGTGTAGTGACATCTCTCTGAAAGCAGGGACATTAGATTAATGTGCAGTATTACAAAAATGGCCAAAGCAATGTCCTGTACTGTCAGAGTATGACATCACAACTCCTATACTCAATGCACTGACCTTTCAAGACAAGCGTACCTAACGCCTTCTTCACCACTCTGTCTACCTGCGACTCCACCTTCAATGAACAATGAACTTGTACCCCGAGGTCTCTCTTTCAGCAACACTTGCAGGGCCCTATCATTAAGTGCAGCAGGTCAGGCAGCATCCAAGGAACAGGAGAATCGACGTTTCGGGCATCAGCCCTTCTTCAGGAATCCTGTTCGATTCTCTTGTTCCTTGGATGCTGCCTGACCTGCTGCGCTTTTCCAGCAACACATTTTCAGCTCTGATCTCCACATCTGCAGTCCTCACTTTCTCCCCTGTCATTAAGTGCGTAGGTCCTGCACTGATTGGCCTGACCAAAGTGCAACACCTTACATTTACAGTCCCACGACAATGTGGTTGATTTTTAACAGCCCTTCATCACATTAGGAATGGGTGATAAACACTGGTATTGCCAATGAAAAATTCCGAGTGGGATGTTTGTGTCAAATAATTAATAGAGAATTTACCATTCAGGCTCTGAGATATTCAAGAGCTGATTTGCAGATCAACACATTCCTGACAGAGAATCGCACATCAGGAAGAACATCCAAAGAAGGAACAAATGTTGGCCACAACAAAGAAGGAACAAATGTTGGCCACATGGCCCTTCACGTTTGTTCTGCCTTCCACAAAGATCACAGCAGATCTGATTTTAACATCAACTCTACATTCCTGTACCTTCCCCAATAATCCCACCCACTCTTGGTCATTAAGAAACTATCTACTTTAGCCTTAAAAATATTTGAAGATTCTGCATCCACTGCTTGTTAAGGAAGGGAATTTCAAAGACACTCACTCTCTGAGAGAAAAAATGTTTTCCCATCTCTGTTTCAAGCAGTTGCTCACTGATTTTCAAACCGTGACCCCCGAGATCTAGATTCTCCCACAAGAGGAAACATCCTTTCTACACTCACCCTGTCAGGTCTCCTCAGGACGTTATATTGAGTCATACGTTCAAACAGATGTACAGACCTTTCGGTCTGACTTGTCCATGCCGACCAGAAATGCCAACCCAATCTCGTCCTACCTGCCAGCACCCGGCCCACATCCCTCCAAACCCTTCCTATTCATAAACCCATCCAGATGCCTTTTAAATGTTGCAATCGCACTAGACTCCACCATTTCTTCTGGCAGCTCATTCCATACACATACCACCCTCTGCGTGAAAACGCTGCCCCTCAGGTCTCTTTTATATCTTTCCCCTTCACTCTGATCCGATGCCCTCTAGTTCTGGACTCCCCAACCCCAGGGAAGAGGCTTTGTCTGTTTATCCTATCCACGCCCCTCATGATTTTACAAACCTCGACAAGATCACCCCTCAGCCTCTGACGCTGCAGGGTAAACAGCCCCAGACTATTCAACTTCTCCCTGCAGCTCAAGTCCTCCAACCCTGGCAACATCCTTATAAATCTTTTCTGAAACCTTTCAAGTGTCACAATATCCTTCTGATAGGAAGGAGACCAGAATTGCACACAATATTCCAAAAGTGGCCAAACCAATGTCCTGTACAGCAGCAACATGACATCCCAAATTCTGCACTCAGTACTCTGACCAATAAAGGAAAGCATACCAAATGCCTTCTTCACTATCCTATCTACCTGCAACTCCATTTTCAAGGAGTTATGAACCTGCATTCCAAGGTCTCTTTGTTCAGCAACACTCCCCAAGAACTTACCATGAAGTTTATAAGTCCTGTTAAAATTTGCTTTCCCAAAATGCAGCACCACACATTGATCTAAATTAAACTCCATCTGGTACCTCTCAGCTCTTCGGCCCATCTGATCAAGATTCCTGTTTGAAATGATTCACTTCTGACCATTGGGAGAGGCTGAATTGGTTGTGGCTTTTTTTCTTGGAGCGATGGAGGCAGGGGGTTGACCTTATAGAGGTCCATGGGATCATGAGGGGCATGCATTGGGTGAGTGGTCAAGATCTTTATACCAGGGCAGGGGAGTCTAAACCAGAGGGAATAGGTTTAAAGTGAGAGAGGAAAGATATAAAAGGGACTTCATGGGTAACTGTTTCATGGTGAAGGTGGTGCAGGAATGGAACGAGCAGCCAGAGGAAGTGTTGTAGGTGGGTAACATTTCAACATTTAAGTGGCATCGGGATGGGTCCATGAATATGAAGAATTGTGAGGGAGATGGGGCAAATGCTGGAAAATGGGACTACAGGACCATGGGATATCTGGTCAGCAAGGATGAGTTGGACCAAAGAGTCTGCAACTCTATGGCTCTAAACTCCAGAGGATACAGACCCAGCCTACCTTGCCTATCCTCATAAGGCGAACCACTCATTCTAGGTATGAGTTGAGTAAGCCTTCACTGAGCTACGTCTAACGCATTCACATCCTTCTGTCAGTGCGGGGACCAAAACTGTGTTGACAGAATCAAGGGCTCAACACTTATTGAGACTATTACTTCAAAATAAATCTGAAACTTCCACAATTATTGCTCACCAACTGTGAATCTAACTAACGGAATCTGGAAATTGGTATTTGACCATGAGCAGGGGCATTGAGCAAGGTATGATTGACAAACTGGTATCTGAGTCAGTGTTTGTGAATGTGCTTCCCCGTATCGAGGCAGCAAAATCCGATCAATCGTTCAGCTTGACAATGAAGTTGGTTCTTGCTTTCACCATTATCTGTTTGTGTATTGCTCACGGTAAGTCTGTTCTGTTTTCATTTATTTTTGGGATATCTCTGATGTTGCACTCAATCCTCAATTACCCCCAAAGACACTGAAGTGTCCAACAAGTAGTTATTTACACTCAGACAGGGACACCAATACCCATTCCCATCCTGGAATCAGTTTGCTAACCAATCAATGGTTACACACTGATATATCATTGAACCCTTACAGTGCAGAAAGACGACATTCGGCCCATTGAGTCCCACACTGACTCTCCGAAGAGCATCCCACCTAGACCCAGCCCTGCTGCAGTATCCCTGTAACCCTGTATTTACAATGGCTAATCCACCTAGTTTGCACATCCCTAGACACGATGGCCAATTTAGCATGGACAGTGTGGGGGAATTTACCATGGCCAATACACCCTAATCTGCACATCCTGGACAGTGTGGGGCAATTTACCATGGCCAATCTACCTAATCTGCACATCCTGGACAGTGTGGGGCAATTTACCATGGCTAATCCACCCTAATCTGCACATCCTGGACAGTGTGGGGCAATTTACCATGGCTAATCCACCCTAATCTGCACATCATTGGATTGTGGGAGGAAACCAGAGCACCTGGAGGAAACCCACACAGACACGGGGAGAATGTGCAAACTCCACACAGTCACAGATTGTCTACCATTTCAATCCCATTGATTAGATTCCAGTCGGTAACTCACTCCCAGGTACGTGTTATACCAGATATAACCCACCCCAAACTCCTCGATTAGATTCCAGTCGGTAACTCACTCCCAGGTACCTGTTATACCAGATATAACCCACCCCAAACTCCTCGATTAGATTCCAGTCGGTAACTCACTCCCAGGTACCTGTTATACCAGATATAACCCATCCCAAACTCCTCGATTAGATTCCAGTCGGTAACTCACTCCCAGGTACCTGTTATACCAGATATAGCCCACCCCAAACTCCTCGATTAGATTCCAGTCGGTAACTCACTCCCAGGTACCTGTTATATCAGATATAGCCCACCCCAAACTCCTCGATTAGATTCCAGTCGGTAACTCACTCCCAGGTACCTGTTATACCAGATATAGCCCACCCCAAACTCCTCGATTAGATTCCAGTGTGAAACCCACTCCCAGGCACTTGTTATTCCATATGTAAACCACCTCAAACCCCTTGATTAGATTGCAGTCTGTAACTCACTCCCAGGTACCTGTTGTACAATATATAAACTACCCCAAACTCCTCGAATAGATTCCAGTCTGTAACTGGTGCATTCACCAGCAGAGACCTCCTGACACATGGGAATTGTGCAGGAAGTTTAAACATCAAATAGAGACAAACTGCAGGTGTTTGCAGAAAAGGCTCCACTTTCCTCCCACAGTCCAAAGATGTGCACATCAGGGCAGATTGTCCATGCAAAATTCCAGTCTGTAGCTCACTCCCAGGTACCTGTTATACCCGATATAAACCACCTCGAACCCCTTCATTAAATTCCAGTCTGTAACTCACTCCCAGGTACCTGTTATTCTTTATATAAACCACCTCCAAACTTCTTGATTAGATTTCAGAATCAGACAATGTTTTACTGACTCACTTACCATCTCTGCATCGAAATATCCTTCTCACAAACCCTATCCCTTGGTCAGTGTGTTTGTCTCTTTTATCTATCCCATCCCAGAGGATCTGCAAACTGCCACATCCACCTGTTAGTTTTTTTGAGTTGGTTCATGGTGTCCATGATCCCTGTACAATCCCAGGAAGGCTTCCTCACTTCTCATCTCCCATCCCTTGGGATTAACTGGCAAATCATAAGGTGTTCTCCAAATTGGGATCCTGAAAGTCATTTTTCATGTCATAATAAGTACCAGATGAAAAGTTTTAATTAACCAATAATACAGGGCCCTAGTGACACTGACACTAACACACATAGACACAAGGTCACTCACGCACACACACACACACACACGGTCACACACACACACACAGACACACACACAGAGTCACTAGCATGTGTGATAGTACGTGCAGGAGAGACTGTGAGAGAGTGTGAGAGAGTGAGTGTGATCATCGAGCGCAATTCTCTAATCCCATTCTCCCCCTCATGTCCCTTGGTTCGTTTAGACACAAGGACGAAAGCAAGATCATTTATGGGAGAGGGAGAAAGAGAGAGAAAGAGGGAGAAATAGAGAGAGAGAGATTGTGTGCAAGAGAGCGATAGTGAGATTGTACCCGAGAGAGACCGACACCAAGGGACTCCTGTATCACACACCGCAATGAAATCAGACACTGTGTTTAGGAGCAGGACATGGCTGTTAGATCGTCTGTTCATGAGGACATTCAAATCCAGGAATCCATCAGAGAATGACAGTAGAACAGAGAGAATCAAACAAAGAACTCAGTGCTGAATTTGTGGAAGAGTACAGTTCCTGTTGAGAATACAGAGCCAGTGATATACCGACCCTGTTGTAGCACAGTCGAGAGGTTGTTTGTGTCTGGGTGTGGGATACGTTTGATGGAGACAGTTTGAACTGAGTTGAACTCTGCGTCTCTGCTTGGGGAATGCCTGTCCTTCACATTTCTGACTGCGACATCATCCAGAATTGCACACAATATTCCAAAAGTGGCCGAACCAATGTCCTGTACAGCTGCAATGTGACCTCCCAACTCCTTTATTCAATACTCCTATCCTCTGACCAATAATGGTCAGCATGCCAAATGCCTTCTTCACTATCCTATCTGCTTGTGACTCCACTATCCAGGAGCTATAAAGCTGCATGCCAAGGTCTCTTGGTTCAGCAACACTCCGCTTCTCGGCCTTTTGGCTATGATTAAATGTCTGTTCTTATCAGGATGGGGGTCGAGTTGCGAGTCATCAGAGCGAGTGAAGAGATCATCGCTGGATCGTGATTGGACGTTGGAGGATCGTTTTGTGGGATATAGGTGGATTAGTGTTACTTCTGCAATTCCATTTTACAAAGGAGGTGAACTCACACCAGTGGGTAATTGTTTTAGTCAAGAGCTGAGTCAACAAGAATGGAAACGATGTGGAAGAAATATATAATTGTTCTTGTATTAGCTAAAACTGTATGTCAGAAGGTAGACATTATGGGCAAGTAGATAAGATGTTGTGAGGGGATGAAGTTAAGCTAGATACGCCTGTACAAACAGTAGGTATAAACATGTGCTTCCCACTTTTACAAAAACACAGGAACAAACCCCAATTAAAAGGGTCATAGGGATCAGAACGGCCTCGGGAAAGGCACAGATGAAGGGGGTAGATAATGATGAAGAAAGGATAGGCCTAACAATGACCTATAGCAGGGTAAGGTCAAACAGCCTTGTGAGACCAGAAATAAGCATTTTATCACAGACAAGGCCGGATAAGGCAAGAGGCAAACAGGGGTAATGGGGGCCGGTCTTAGGGAAGTGGACGATGTAAGCAGGGGAGGGAGCAGTGTAAAACAATAGACATCAAATCATATAAATGTTATGTATGAATTGAATTTAGTGTGTGTATGTCTTCTGCCTTTTAGACACGGGACATCACACCCACTTGCAAGTGTAAAATAAATGACACTATTGATTCAGATCTTGTCTCGGACTGAAATTATTGAAGTGTGTGAGCTTTGTTTCTCACAATTGGGGGCTGTCCGGGATTTTCTTCCATCACCGGGGGGAGTGGCTGGCCTTGGACACTGGGAAGACGCGTCCCGTTCCCCATTGAGGAGCGGTCTCGTGTCCTGGTTTGGTCTGCTCCCTTGGGCGACTGGTACGAATCCCACAAGAGAGACATCTGAATCAGACAGTGATAGGAGCTCGATAGACAATACGGCACAAAGAGGCCAGGCAACTCTGTGCACAGACCAAGGTAAGAAACCTGACTTTTAAGTATTGCTTTGGTGGCCGGGATTGAGTTTTAGTAGTTAATAAGGGACTAACGAAGGAACTCAATATGGGTTGTGCCGTGGGTAAGGAAAAAGCCTCCGGGAAAACAAAAGAAGGAAAAAGCAATGGAATTGGAGGCGGGGTCCATTACAACATACCTCCAGAAAGTTCTTTGGGGAGGATGTTGTGGAATTGGCAAAATAATACTTGTACAGGGGAAAAAGATGATTAAATATTGTTGCTTCATATGGACTAAGGAATCCATTCTTCGTCCCGCCTCTTTTGGCCAAAGATTCAGGTCGGACAAAGACTGGGTTTGTAAATATCTGAATTTATTTGTCAATGAGTGAGAGAGAGAGAGAGAGAGAGAGAGAGAATGATAAGAGCTGTACAGCTGGTAGAAAGTTTAACACTTTGTGATTTGGTTTGAATGCACATTTGTTTGTTGGTGATTGAATGTTTGCGTTTTATTCCCTGGAGCTTGAGTTCCGGGACTGTTTTGAATCTGATTTTTATTATGGAAACTTAACATGATTTATTTTAAGGTTAAGGATTCTATAGAGATTATGAAAAAAAAAAGAATGATAACTCCTGTTCTTCTTACAGGTCATGACTGCCTTACTATCAGTTTCTAACTAATCTCTTTTATCTTTACATGAAAGCGATTTATGGAGGACAGTTGAAGTTTCAGTTCAACATTAGATTGTAGTAAAAACAAGATCCTATGGTTAATATCTGTGACCTTGGATTCGGCCATGGTTCATGCATTAGAAGTTTTTTTTTAAACTTGAATCGACAAATAATTTTAAGGCAGCTCTGATTATTTCACGACCTATAGTATTGTAATTGAGCAATGATTGGTCAGCACTACTTAAGAAAACTAATTTTGGATTTAAATTAAGGGACTAAAACTGGGTGATTACAGTGGATTTCAAAATTGAGAACTGTATGCATTTTACATTTTGAATATTAAATACTGAATAAATGAACGTAAATATATAAATATATTTACAAATTTGGAACAGGCTTTAAAGTTAGTCAAGCATGAATTGATGAATTGGTGTCTGAAGTTATGGGGAGCTAGAAATATTGCAATATTTCTTTAAAAAAAAAGAAAAAGGGAAGAACATAACGACTTATCCCCTTCGGGAGGTACCAATAGGGGATAAAGAGATTGGGTTTGTAAGTGCCCCCCTCAGCAGTGGGGAGGTCAGAACATTTAAAAAAGAAATGAAGGTCCTGGTTGAGGATCCGGTAGGGTTGTCTGAACAAATTGATCAATTTTTGGGGCCCAGTCTGTATACCTGGGCTGAGTTAATGTCTATTTTGAATATATTATTTACTGGGGAAGAAAGGGGACTTATATGGGGAGCAGCCATTAAAATATGAGACAGGGAACATCCGATTGGAGATGGGGATGCTGGACAGGGAGAGGTGAAGTTTCCCCTCAGAGACCCCCAGTGGGAAAATCAAAATCCGGAGCATAGAGAAGAAATGAGGGAATTGAAAGACCTGATTCTAAAAGGTATAAGAGAGGCAGTTCCAAGTCACAGAATTTGACTAAAGTTAGACAGGAGTTAGACAGGAGAAAGATGAGACTCCTTCAGCTTTTTTTTTTGCAGAGATTAAGAGACTCAATGTGGAAATATTCTGGAATGAACCCTGAGAACCCAGTGGCACAGGGTCTTTTGAAAGTACATTTTTGTGACAAAGGAATGGCCAGACATACAGAGAAAGATACAGAAGATAGAAGGGTGGAGTGAAAAGCCATTAGATGAATTGTTAAGAGAGGCACAGAAAGTGTTTGTAAAGAGAGAGGATGAGAGACAGAAACAGAAGGTGAAAATGATGGTAGCTACGGTTGATGAGGTAGTTAAGAAAAGAGTAGAACCAATAGTGACCAACCGGAGGGGCGGGTGGCAGCATGTCGGACAGAGAGGACAAGGGGGAGTATTTGATAGAGGGTTCGAGCGACAGGGGCAGAGCTGGAAGACTCCACAGGCAGGATGTTATTATTGCGGAAAGATAGGGCATTTTAAGCGGGAGTGTCCTGATGTACAAAGGGAAGAGAGGGCAATTCCGCTTATGAATTTTGATGAAGAATAGGGGTGTCTGGGGTTCCTGCCCCCGGGGACCCACCAGGAACCCTTGATAAACCTGAAGGTGGGACCCTATAGGGAAGAGGTCGTCTTCCTAGTAGATACGGGGGCAGCACGGTCATCACTGAATTTTAAACCAAAGAAAGTAGGAATGTCAACACGGTCAATTACTGTTTCGGGGGTAAAAAGGGGAAGGATTTACTGTTCCAGTATTTGAACCTATGATGATAGAAGGTCCTAAGGATAGGGTCAAAGGGGAATTGTTGTATATCCCTGATATAGGAAGTAACTTATTAGGGAGAGATTTAATTATCCTCTTAGGACTGGAGATTGGAATTCAGGAAAAAGAATTAGTTGTACAAAAGGCAATGTTAACAGAGGATGTGGAGAGAGAGATAGACCCTATTGTATGGGCTAGGGAAGGGAATTGTGGAAAACTACAGATCCCCCCCCACCCTTGAAATAAATTTAAAAAGGAAAGGGGACGTTGTCTGTGAGTGACAATATCCCATTTCCACAGAAGGTAAACGAGGACTGCAGCCAGTAATTGAAGGATTGATTAGAGATGGATTGTTGGAGCCATGTATGTCTCCTTATAATACCCCAATACTACCAGTGTGGAAATCCGATGGAACTTATCGATTGGTGCAGGATTTGAGAACATTAAATCGAATAGTACAGATCAGGCACCCAGGGTGCCAAACCCCTCTACGTTATTAAGTAAGATCCCTCATGACCACAAATGGTTTAGTGTGATAGATTTAAAGGATGCCTTTTGGGCTTGTCCCTTGGCAGAGGAAGGTAGGAATTTGTTTGCCTTTGAGTGGGAAGACCCTAAGACAGGACAGCAACAGCAATACCAGTGTACTGTGCTTCCCCAGGGGTTTACGGAATCCCCGTATTTATTTGGACAGATGTTAGAACAAGTATTGGAGAAATTTAGTAGCCCCAAGGGGACTACCCTGTTGCAGTATGTAGACGACCTCTTAGTAACAGGAAAAAGAAGAGAAAGAGTAGTAGAAGCCACTAACAAATTATTGAATTTCCTGGGTCAGCAGGGACTGAGGGTATCTAAAAACAAACCACAATATGTGGAGCGAGAAGTGAAGTACTTGGGACATTTAGTTAGTGAGGGAAAGCGAAAGATAAGCCCGGAACGGATAGAGGGAATAGTGGGAATGCCACTGCCCAGCACTAAAAGGGAGTTACGCAAATTTTTAGGTCTAACGGGTTATTGCAGATTGTGGATTGATTCCTATGCACTGAAGACTAAGAAATTATATCTCAAACTATTAGAGGGGGAACCCAAATGTTTAAGTTGGGATGATGAGGAAAAAGAACTAGTTGAGAAACTCAAAAGAGATTTGATCCATGCCCCCGTGTTAGCCTTACCTTCTCTAGATAAACCTTTCCACCTCTTTGTTACCGTGGATAAGGGAGCGGCTTTGGGAGTATTGACCCAGAGGTGGGGAGGAATGAGACAACCAGTAGCATATCTTTCGAAGCTACTGGATCCAGTATCCCGGGGGTGGCCTGAGTGTGTGCAGGCTGTGGCTGCCACTGCACTGTTGGTGGAGGAAAGCAGAAAGCTTACATTTGGGGGAGCCCTAATAGTAAGCACTCCACACCAAGTGAGAACAATCCTAAACCAAAAAGCTGGGCGATGGTTGACAGACTCGCGGATTCTGAAATATGAGGCAATATTAATAGAAAAGGATGATCTAGTGTTGGTCACTGACAATTGTTTAAATCCAGCTGCCTTTCTTTGGAAAGGGGAAGGAGACTCTCCTCAGAATCCAGGGCACGATTGCCTTGACATTATAGAATACCAAACTAAGGTCCGCATGGACCTCAGAGATGTTCCATTTCATGCAGGGGTTAGACTTTTTATAGACAGATCATCCCGGGTGATTGAAGGGAAAAGATATAATGGGTATGCAGTCGTAGACGGGACAAACAGTAGTGTGGTGGAGGCAGGACGGTTGCCAAATGGGTGGTCAGCTCAGACTTGTGAACTCTATGCATTGGAAAGAGCCCTTAGAGCATTAGAGAATAAAGAGGGAACAGTATACACTGACTCTAAATATGCATTTGGTGTTGTGCACACTTTCGGCAAGATATGGCAGGAACGAGGGCTGATCAACAGCCGAGGGAAAGAATTAGTACATGAAGAATTGATTAAACGGGTCTTGGAGTCCCTATTACTTCCCCGAGAAATAGCAGTAGTGCATGTAAATGGTCATCAGAAAGGAAATGAACTAGAAGTTAGGGGGAATAGATTAGCCGATGAGGTGGCTAAGGAAGCAGCCCTGAACCCACAAGAAGTGGTGATTCATTCCCTAATACCTACTGTTCCAGGTCCTCGGGAAGCTCCTATATTTACTGAAAGCGAAGAAAATGAATTGAGAGATTTAGGAGCTGTAAAAACAGCAGACGGGCATTGGATGTTACCTGATGGAAGGGAAATGTTAAACAAAATGATGATGTGAGAGATTATGGCTGTCCTACACCAAGGCAGCCATTGGGGAGTACAAGCAATGTGTGATTTAGTTCTTAGGGAATATGGATGTAAAGGAATATATACAATTGCTAAACAAATATGTGAGGGATGTATCATATGCAAAAAGATAAATAAGAAAGTCTTGAGAAAACAGACCCCGGGAGGAAGAGACCCAGGATTGAGACCTTTCCAGAGTATACAAGTAGATTATACTGAACTCCCCAGGGTAGGCAGACTAAAATATATGTTGGTCATAGTAGATCATTTATCTGGTTGGGTTGAGGCATACCCCCTAGCTACCGCCACTGCAAGTGGAGTGTCTAAAACAATATTGGAGCACATAATTCCCCGATATGGGCTCGTGAACCATATTGATTCCGATCAAGGAACTGACTTTACCTCTAAAGTGTTATAGGGGGTAATGAAAGGGTTGGGAATTTCCTGGGAGTTCCATACTCCGTGGCACCCGCCATCATCGGGAAGGGTTGAGAGAATGAACCAAACACTCAAATGACAGCTCTCTAAATTGATAATAGAAACTAGACTCCCTTGGACCAAATGTTTACCTATAGCTCTCTTGCGAGTACGAACAGCCCCAAGGAAAGACTTGGGACTATCCCCCTATGAAATCTTATTTGGATTACCTTACTTGGGAACGAATGGAGAATTGCCAATTCCCGAAACTAAAGATTTGTTTTTAAAGAAGTACATACTGGGTTTGTCCTCCTCTTTGTCTTTCCTAAGGAAACAGGGTTTATTGGCACAGACTCCACCCCTTGAATTCACCGTTCATTCCATCCGGCCGGGCGATTGGATCTTAGTAAAATCATGGACAGAGACTAAATTACAGCCGGACTGGGAAGGGCCGTATCAGGCTCTTTTGACTACCGAAACGGCAATAAGGACAGCGGAGAAAGGCTGGACTCACTACACTCGGATCAAAGGGCCAGTGGACCCTCCAGTTGAGGAAGAAGTCTGGACAGCTGAATCAACGCAAGATTCGCTGAAACTCAGGCTAAAGAGACTTTGAGTAACTAATTATACAGTGGCGACGCGAGCGCGGGATTATTTCGGTAAGATTGTATATTCAGCATGATGGTTAGAATACTGGGAATGCTGCTAGAATTATGATACTAGCCCTTTTAGTATTGGCATTTCATCAAATATCATTTTCATATGTATTATTAACGGTTCCTGAATCTGATAACCCACAAGTAATAGAGGCTGATGTATGTAGCTTAGTAAATTGTGGGGACGTAGATAATCAGAGACAGTATCGCAGCTCTGAGATACATCTTAAGTCCTATGGGGATGGCCTTGGGGATGGTACTTAGTATAATGGTCTCGTCACAGTACACCGGGCCCCCTTCCGACCAGCTCGCGATTGCCCTGATAAAAAGTGTAACCCAATATACCTAACAATAAGGAAAACCACATGGCACGAAACAATCCTGGGGGGGGGCGCACCTATGAGATACAATGAAATGAAATGTTTGGGATAGAAATGAAAGCAAATGGGAAGGATTTCTTGGGCTATTGTTTTTGAATTAGTGTAGGACAGGGAAAACGGGTAGAACTACTGGGTAATCTTTCACCCCTCCCGATGATCCTAAAGTAGTAAAATTTATAGAGGTAAAGGACTTGAAACAGACCATTGAAATAGAAACTGGGTGCGGGGATGCAAATGCCTGGGTTGAATGGGTAAAGTATACTGTGAAAAGTCTGAACAAAAGCAATTGCTATGCATGTGCCTCCGGTAGGCCAGTGGCCCAGGTGGTTCCCTTTCCGCTCGGGTGGAAGCGAGACAGGAAGGGCATGAAATGTATGATAGCCCTGTATCAGGATGAGACTGCATGGAATGATAGGAACTGAACCTCCCTATCACTGATGTTCCCTCCTTTGGAGAAGAAAGATGTAAACGTTCTCCCCCTGTTTTCTGCCGCAGTTGGAAATCACACATCGTGTGTGCGTAGACGAGGTACAAGTCGGTCGAAAGATTTGGGGGAGCTGAAATTATGTACAGAGATTAAGAATGTCACCGAAACGGAGAAGGGAGGGAACTACTCAGCATTAAAGGTTCCCCGAGCGGATCTGTGGTGGTACTGTGGAGGCAAAATATTGAGACCCACCCTACCTCCGGATTGGAGAGGGATATGTGCAATTGTACAATTGGCAATTCCATTTACCCTGGCATTTGAGAAGGAAAAGATAGGAGGGAAAAAGGGAAGGGGTAAGAGATTACTGTTAGACACTTCTTTCGATGACAGGATTTATCTTGATTCGATAGGAGTCCCTAGGGGAGTACCGGATGAATTTAAGGCTCGTAACCAGATTGCAGCAGGCTTTGTGTCAGCTCTCTTTTGGTGGGTAACAATTAATAAAAATATCATACCCTGTATACGAGGGCTCACCCAAAGACTGATTGAAACAGCCTTGATGAAACAGGTGCCCCTAAAAGAAAAATGCAGAAGCTAACAAATGGTAATTAAAGAAAGAGGGGGAATTGTGGGATATAGGCGGATTAGTGTTACTTCTGCAATTCCATTTTACAAAGGAGGTGAACTCACACCAGTGGGTAATTGTTTTAGTCAAGAGCTGAGTCAACAAGAATGGAAACGATGTGGAAGAAATATATAATTGTTCTTGTATTAGCTAAAACTGTATGTCAGAAGGTAGACATTATGGGCAAGTAGATAAGATGTTGTGAGGGGATGAAGTTAAGCTAGATACGCCTGTACAAACAGTAGGTATAAACATGTGCTTCCCACTTTTACAAAAACACAGGAACAAACCCTAATTAAAAGGGTCATAGGGATCAGAACGGCCTCGGGAAAGGCACAGATGAAGGGGGTAGATAATGATGAAGAAAGGATAGGCCTAACAATGACCTATAGCAGGGTAAGGTCAAACAGCCTTGTGAGACCAGAAATAAGCATTTTATCACAGACAAGGCCGGATAAGGCAAGAGGCAAACAGGGGCAATGGGGGCCGGTCTTAGGGAAGTGGACGATGTAAGCAGGGGAGGGAGCAGTGTAAAACAATAGACATCAAATCATATAAATGTTATGTATGAATTGAATTTAGTGTGTGTATGTCTTCTGCCT
Organism: Chiloscyllium punctatum; assembly: GCF_047496795.1. NCBI lineage: Eukaryota > Metazoa > Chordata > Chondrichthyes > Orectolobiformes > Hemiscylliidae > Chiloscyllium > Chiloscyllium punctatum. The sequence goes on along the minus strand of NC_092772.1, from coordinate 60,358,687 downwards.
TTTAGACACGGGACATCACACCCACTTGCAAGTGTAAAATAAATGACACTATTGATTCAGATCTTGTCTCGGACTGAAATTATTGAAGTGTGTGAGCTTTGTTTCTCACAGTTTGGTTGCACTGACCTGCTCTTGGTGGATCTTCATGCTGGCTTCGGCCTAACACCAATTCAAGGACCAGCCAACCTCAGAGCTATGGCCTCAACAGCTGCCCATAGTCCCGGGCAGGGGGGGGGGGGGGTTGAAACACAGTCAGGGTGACTGTGACGAAGATTGACGATCATACACCACGCGACTGCATGCTTTGATTAAATTAAATTGGTTAAAGTGTGGAAACAGGCCTTTTGGAAATGCAGACTACAAAGGCTTATTCCGCTCTGTGGGACTTGATTGGCCAGGCCCTGCTGGAGGTGTATGTCAGTATGCTTCGGGCAGGTACCATGAGTGAATCCATGAGGAAAGGCAACATCACCCTCGTCTACAAGCGGAAGGGGGAGAGGGAGGAAATTAGAAATTGGAGACCGATCTCACTGTTAAATGCAGACTACAAAATCTTGTCAAAGGTCATCGCCAACCGGGTCACGTCTGCTCTGGGATCAGTGATCCACCCGGACCAAACCTGTGCTGTACCGGGCAGGAAGATCTCTGAGAGTCTCGCACTCCTCAGTGATACGATCGCCTACGTGCAGGACAGGGGGGTGGACACCTGCCTCATCAGCCTGGACCAGG